>NC_081426.1:74939178-75542538 GCF_949786415.1 Peromyscus eremicus
AAAAGTAGAACATTTATAAGCAAAAATACTATCTAAATTGTTCATGTAATTTAATAAAAATAATTCAGGTTTGCAATAAATAAACTCATTTTCATGGCTTTTATTTACTCTCATAAGCTTTTAATTTATAGTTTACATTTTATGCAGTACCATATAAAATCAATTATCCTACTTAATTTTCTCTTCTGTTTCATGTTGATATACATAAGACATTAGCAGGAAAGGCTTATGGTATATTTCTGTTGTTCGTTATTTTTCTTACATTTTTTCTAAAGAAGATATTTATAATTTAAGCTACGAAGGTGTTATCAAACTGTAATATTCATGCAAATTACATTAGAACATTTAAAAATTGATATAATGTCTGGGATGGAATAAGAGTCTATGTTATTAAGAATCTACTATGTGATCCTCATGAAGGATGAGAAAGAAAAAAAAAGTTTAAAGGACCAGTTACTCAGTATCATCCTCAAGGGTAGATACTTAACTTTCTTCCATTACACTTCATATCCTAAAGTTTCCATCACTCCCAGTAATGTCAGGGCTAGGAGACCCTGCTTCAGCATGTGGATCTTGGAGGAGCATTGAAAACCAGTACCTTAACAATCTATCACTTGCTCATAAAGACTAAGCATTATTTAATTGTGAACATGGCATTTACTCTATCCCTAAGAAACGAATGCCTTTTTTGTCCTAGAATGTTTCCTAAGACAACATGCAGTTTGGTTTTGTTTTCGTTTTTGTTTTTGGCTCAAGGAAACCCCTGAACTGTAAGCCCACACAAAATTAAAAACAAACAAAATGTCCTTGAAATGAACTTACACAGTTTAAACACAATATAGTATAACAGAGCAAGCATTCTCATCCCAAATATAGATTGGAACACTGAAATAAAAGAAAATGCTGGGCCAAAGTGAACATATAATCATGTCTACATGTCCAGCTCTTAGATCATATGACATGATGTGAGCTTCAAAAATTCTAGAAAGCTGTGTTGCATGGCCTTGCTGGCTGCATCTCACATGGTCTCTTTCTTGTCCTGTTTTCAGGACGCTGCCCACTTCTTTCCTTAGCATATGAAACATGTTCCTGGCATCTCTAACTTTTTGAGATTTCCATTTTTAACTTCAGTTTAATTCTTACAACATACGTCATGGTGTTAATTTTTTTTTTAATGAATCCTGAACTTGCCACACACTCACTATTTTCCTGTCAATGACATTCAAAAAGACTCATAAAACCAACATCATATGGAAGCCAAGGTGAACTTTAGTCTTGGAGAACCTAAATGGCTGAACAGAGAATAATTAACCTTAGAAAGGCAATTCCCTAGATGACTCTACATAATCAGGGTCCCAAAAAAGAATACACAGGATGGGCTCTTGTCTTTTCCTGAGATACGTGTAAGGCATCTTTCCTACTGTCTTAATATTAAATAAATGATGCCTTTTAAATTGTGTGAAGCCTTCCTTGCAGCTTCACTCTAAAGGGCAGGAAATTTTTTTTTGTGTAGATAAACAACATTTTTCTTGAAAATTTTCTGCTCCTGTTGCTCTGCAAAATCGAATGGTAGCTAATCACACTCAGATTTCCACCTGAAATCTGTTCTGCACACATTTCTTTCTACAAATTTACTAGTCTATCATCTCTGAACTAACCTTATACAAAGTCTCTGGCATGCACAAAATGTCCAATTCTTTGCCAGAATGTGTGATAATTTCTGCACAAATTTCTAACCGGATCCTCATTTCCAAAGGAAACCTCATGGATCTGGCCTTTTTCCTACATATTCACATCAGAACTCCGGTCTCCAAAATTTCCAAACAGATATGTCTGCAGCAGTTTACACTTCTCACAATTTCCAAATGCTTCCAGTACTCCAATTCCAAAAATGTCTAAACTACATAATAGAGTCATTACAGAGGCCTTACTACCAGCAATGATTTCATATATTTTCATCTATCTACTGCTGTGATAAAGTACTGGACAAAATCATGGTAAAAGGAGGAAATATATATTTTATTCCATTTTTTTGGAGTTCTCAGTACACGTATAAATTTTGGTGCATCAGGCACTGAAACTTCCACCATCTTCTAATAATGTCCCAAGCTAGAGAACAAGCCTCTAGTTGATGAGGCTTTGGGAGAGATATTTAAGACCAAAAGCATAAGAGGCATATTCATGGACCATATGAACACATTGTATATCACACTCTCCAGGTGTTGGCAAGGGCAACATCCTCAGCAATACTACCAAACTCTGTTCATTCTTGTAGTGTGTCCTTCCTTCCCTATCCTCCTTCCTTCTCTTCCCACCTGCTCTTCATCTTTTCCATCTAGTTTCTACTCTTTCCTTCCACTTTCATCCACTTCCCTCCCCTGGCTCCCATTTTCATTTTCTTTTCGGTTTTCTCTTTATTTTACCCATTACCTATATTTTCATAAGCATGTTTTTAAAATATTTATTGTTGCAACTTGATCACTATAAAGGATCTTAATGACAAATAAACTTCAAGTAAAAGGGGAAATGAAAAATTTTAATATATAGGGTATGAATTGTAAATGCAATGACTATACTGTCTGTGATAATTTGAGCATTCTTTCAGATAAAAACAAACTTTTATTCTACTGTCTGCATTTCCTTTTTCTATTTTTCTAATACAAGACAATTAGGTTTAAGTAAAGACTTGAACAAACCTATAATCTTCTACCATTTAGAAAAGTAACTTTTATATTATTAAGATATGAAAGCAATAAAATTCAATGATAATTTTATAGACAACCTTTGCTTTTTTGTTCAAATTTCTGTTTTTTGAACTTTTATAATAACATGTAGTTTTTACTCCATTTTACTGTAAAGATCTAAGGGATGAAATTTAGTGGGGAAGGACGCACAGGCGGTTTGGAGAGAGGAAAGGGAAGAGAGAAGTGCTGTAATTGTATTATAACCTCAAAAATGAAAGTAATGAAGTATAGTTTTGATCAAAGGACATATTTATAAGGATGACAGTTGAAACTAATGTCCATAGAACAAGGTCAATTGTATTTTATACTATTTAAGAATAAGGATAATTTATTAATAGTTGAAAGCACAACACACAAAATACTCTCCCAGATGTCATCCCAATAAGTTAAATTAACCAAGTAAGTTGTATTGTTTATAGTTTTGTAAAGAACATGAACCACAGTACTCTGTTCTTTCTAAAGAGAACATAGCTTTAACATTTTCTTAATAAGAGATCTTATATTAATGGCTAAGATTGCGGAAAAAGTAATCATATAACTAGGTTGAAATGCCACCTCCACCACTTTCTATCTGTTTTTTAGAAAAATATGTTCAATTTATTTGTACTTTGTCAGAGTCTAAGAAATAACAATACTGTGTGGGCCGAGTGGTGATGGTGCATGCCATTAATCCCAGCACACAGGAGGCAGAGCCAGAAAGATCTCTGTGAGTTCGAGGCCAGCCTGGTCTACAGAGCGAGATCCAGGATAGGCACCAAAACTACACAGGGAAACCTTGTCTCGAAAAACCAACCAACCAACCAACCAAACAAACAAACAAATAAATAAATAAATAAATAAACAATACTGTGTGGATGTATTGGGGATTATTCTAAATATTGATGAAGGATCATTTTTGCATTGCTATAGACTGTAAAAGTTTTATTTTTACTTTGTTAATTAAACACAGTCTTGTACATCAGTAAAATAATATATTAAGGTGACAGAAATAAGACAATGAGAACTATATTCTTCTAAAAGTCCTCCAACTTTTTTTTTTTGTCTTTTCTTACTATGCTATTTACCCAGTGTTGGAAAAGTCATTTCAGTGGTTTTAAAGTGTTCCAACCTGGGAGAAGAAATGACTTGACATGGAGTGTTGGAAGCGATTAATGCCTGTCTAGAGAATGCAATGAAACATGAATCCCTTCACTGTAACCCAGGCAAGCATTAATCAGTACTTCAGCACTGCCTGGAGTGACTTCCTGTGATAATAAAAAAGGAATTTTTCCCCAAACAAATGTCAAAAATGTGTGTTACAAGTATTTTTCCAGAAGGAAACAGTTTTTGATGAAAGCATTTTCTTTTTCTATGAAATGAAACATTTTTTGATTTGACACACAGCATGTCAGTTCTGGGTGGTTAGGAAAATATAGCACTTATTACTCCAAAAAAGAATGAGGGTTGTAAATTATATCAAAGCCTATTACACAAAGTGAATGCTCTGCAAAGCCAGGTAATGCCACCTATATACATAAGGGTTATCAAAACCCATTAAACTCGACCCTTTCAGGTTTCCCAGCTGAGATTAATTTCCTAACATTCCCCTTTTAAAGGAAACCTTTCTTTCTCAGAAGCTCCTGTTCTCATGGGACCTTTCTACCATTTTCCTGATAGCCAGAGGCTAACCAGCAATTCTCTGGATCTCAGAGGGCATTTCATTTAAATTTATATTGAGAAATTTACAGTCTTATTAAGTTGCCTTCCCCTGAGGTTCATTTTGCCATGTTTCATGAGCATGTCATTTTAAATAGGTGCCATTTAAAAGTTTGCCCCATATTTTTATGGGCCACAGTACAATCGAATGAGGTTAAATAACACTTGCACATTTCCATGCGCAGAGCCCACAGAAATATTTCTCCATGTTTTGATTTCACATGGCTTATTCACAAGTACTGGTAACACTTTCTGCAAATGCCCAAAATATTGGATTCAGAATCCTCAACCAATAACTTTTAGAAATGGTTAATCATTAAAAATAGCATTGACAAGTAAGAGTCAATAACTTACTATTTATATATAAAATAGTCTACTTGAAATATTATTTCTTAAAAGAGTAAGAAGTTGAAGAATTTATTCTTTACAAGACTAAATGCTTTATTTGTAAATATACACATCCAATGAGGATCCACAGTATGCCTCAAATGTAATGTTGCATGTTGAGGACTCTGAATAAATTCATTTTTGTTACAGTCTCAAGGAGAAGTTCAAATTATTTTTGAGGATTCTTCCTTTTTCAACGTGATATGCCAAACATTTTCCAATATGGGAGCCTTGGAAATAAGTAGTTCAGACATCAATTTAGAACAAAGTCCCTCAGCAGTCATTATCAGCAGCAGAACTGCTCAGGCGGTGATGGTAATAATGACTGCTTTAATTTCCTAGAACTGTAGAAACAAAGTAAGACACACTGATATTAAAGCAGAGATGATTTTTCTTGTAGTTCAGAAAAATGGTTCAAGGACTGACATGCTCTCTCCCATAACTCCAAAAGATCTGTCTTGTTTTGTTTTTCTTAGCAGCTTTAGGAAGTGGGCACCACCTTGGTGTTCCATATCTTGTAAGTGCACATAAGGAATAATTGCTTTTATGGTCACATAAATTTATTTTCTCTTTTGTGTCTTTGTTTTCTTCTGTCCTTAAAAGGAAATTATTGTTTAAAATTAATTAAAACATACCCACATGCTGATTTTATTACAATTGCAAAGACTTTCTAAATATAATGACATTCATAAGTACCACAAACCAAAGCTTTGGCATAAATTTTAAAGGGATAGAACTCAAGACCCAAACACAATCCATAAAAATGGCAATGATGTATACTTGCACTTTTGAATGCCACAGGTCATTAATAATCACTAATCCTCTTTATTTTACAAAACGAGGTAGGCTTCTAGCCTCTTTTTTATTGTGAATAAACAGAATCTCAGTTAAAGTTTCTAAGAGCTAGTGAAGGCAAAGAATCCCAATCTACCTAACGATGATCTTATTCTATAACTACTATGAAACCAAGATAATGCAATAGTGTTTGTTTGACTCGATACAATTCACTGGAGTGGCATAAATTCTCCATATCCTCACCGGAGTCTCCATTGACAGTAGCATCTAGCACAGTGGTTCTTAACCTTCCTAATACTGGGACCCTTCAAGACAGTTCCTCATGTTGTGGTGACCCCCATGTTTTCATTGCTGCTATAACTACAATGCTGCTACTGTTATGGAACATGATGTAAATATTCATGTGTTCTGATGTTCTTAGGTGACCCTGTGAAAGAGTCGTTTGACAACCCCAGAAAAGTCGTTTAGCAACCCAAAAAAGGTTGCTACCCAAAGGCAACCAAAAACTGTAGCCTTTGTGCTTCATATATTCTGATTTCTTCTCCAGCAATACAAGGAATTGCCTTATTTCAGTAACCATCTACATTTCAACATTTAGCGATCCTGAACAGAGAGAGTGGAGAATGTGACAAGGAACTAGGAAAACAGGCACACCAATCTAAAAATGCTGTGACTCAGAACTTCTCCACATTCTCGTTGTGGTCTGAGGAGCAGCACAGAAACCAGAGTCTGCCCAAGTCAGGGACTTGTATTTCAGCTGTGAGGCACAACTTCAGACCCAATGAGTGGTCTCCGTGTTCTTGAGAGCCCTCTTCAATGTGTAAAAGTGTGGTGATATTTTAATAGTGCTGAAATGTGATTTTTATTTGTATGTTAATAAATAAATTTGCCTGAAGATCAGAGGTCATACAACCATTAAGCAGAAGTTCTGTGGTGGTAGCACACGCCCTTAATTCGATCACATGGCAGGCGGAGTCTCCATGTGGTCAAGGACATAGCCAAACTTGGAGAGAAGAGCCTTTAATCCCAGTACCAACCATAGAGACCAGGAGGTCTGTATAGACAGGCAGTGAGGAGGAAGTCATGTGGCTGGGCTTACAGCCAATGAGAAAGTAGAACAAGAAACCAATAAAAACACAAGTCACACAGGAAGAAACGCTCTCTGGGGGAAGTTAAAGCTAGTTGGTTCTTGCTCTGATCTCTTTGGCTTTAACTCTGTATTTGGCTCTGTGTTTCTTATTTAATAAGTCTGTTTAGAAGTTCGTCTACATAAAAGCAAAGCGATTACAGGAAAAGGAACTGATTCAGAACTGTTGGTGCCTGAGACACATGGCCTTCTTCCAGGCATAAACATCAAGGACCCTTAGTCACCTTGTGACTGCTCAGTGCACCTGGATACCTGAACTCAAGGCACATGGACCAATGGTGGTGGCAAGGTAGAGGACCAATGACTTCTTTTCCAGGATGCTGTCAAATGAACGAGTGTGATCCAGATGTCAGGTTCTTCCAATCTCAACTAATGACTTTTTAATAGTTATTGAGTTTTCACAGTGACTATCTTAACATTTTCCATTACATGCATCTGTAATGAGAATGTTAGCAAGATATGAAATGACAAGGACCACACCACACAGATCAATCGTATGTTTATTTCCCTAGGCTCTAAAATATATCAAGTAATGTGTTAGACAAAGGATCAAATGCTATGATGGTGACCTATGTAGGCACTGGAAGTGCTGATTTAATTTGACAAATTGAAACAGTACATAACAGAAGAATAAACTGATGGCCCAGTTCAAGTACCCGTACCAGAAATTTAATAACACTTCTAAAGCACAAAAGCACACAGAATGCTCTGAATCATGAAAACTAATAATGTATTAAGGAATTTAAGTATGACAATATCAGAGAACATTTCTATGAACTAATTACTCAAAATTGATTAAAATGACTTCAAACGAGAATAAAAAAGTCAGGGAAAACAAGCTTCATTCTCATCTACCATACTGCTACATCCATAATTCCCCTCAGATTCTTACATAATTAAAGTAGGCTTCCTTTCCTTCAGGTATGTCTACTTGAAGATATAAGATATTTGAAACAACATTCTTCCTATTTATTTCCATGAATATAAATGTTTGTTATGATGTACACAAGAAAACAGGTCCCATGGAAATTATTCTATATCCACTTCAAAGTGTTAGGGCTCTAAGTTCTGATAAGAATTAAAAATGACATGTTTTTTATTAGTTTCTGAATATGTGAATTGTTTATCTCAAGAAGATACCTGGAAATTACTTATCAATATAAATAGTGCAATGGCAAATCTAGTTTAAATAATTAACTACAGAAGGATTGTTAACTTTCCAAAAAAATGTTAATATATGGCTCAACAGTTATATCTTGGGAAAAATAGAAGGTCAGGAGTAGTCATTTATTTTTAGTCTGGACAGTATATAATGATATTAACAAGTTACGTATTTTTCATGCCATCATATTCCTCTGTTGGTAAACAACTAGTACAACATCATGGTTTGTGGTCTTGTATATGACACTCTAAGATTCTGTTGTATTATTATTTCTAAGACAATCTTCAATAATACTCTTATATATATTCCATTTATTATATCATTAGTAAATTAATTCATAAATAAATTTTAATTCTCAATTACTAATAATTTTGGGTAGATTTTTCTGGAATTACAACAATACAATACTGATCAGTATCAGGTTCTTCTGTATATAGTTTGTCAGGGTTCATAATCAATATCACTCCAACCACCACCAGCACTGCATCTCCTCCCCCTTCACCTCCTATTTACCTCCTTTTCATCTTCTCTTCTTGTCTTTTTCACTTCTCTTGTCCTCTCCTCTCTTCTCTTCTTTCCTCCTCCTCTTCCTCCTTATCTGCATCCTCCTTCCCTCTTCTTCTCCTCCTCTTTTTCTCTTTCCCTCATTAAATCCCAATTTGCCTCAAGTATAATTTTAATAAAAGATGATATACCTGAGAAATAAAGTCACTTATAAAAAATTGATGAAATTAAAGGATGTTCTAACTTGAAGGAAAAACTATATTATAATATCAATTGACTATTGACTATTGAGGATGAGGACATAGGAAACCACGTGTGGTGGAATATTTAACTATGTAAAGATCTGTTATATTTGTTTATGCTTCTTAATATTACTTTAACCATGTGAAGATGTGTTACGTTTGTTTGTGCTGCATTTGTTCAATGAAGTAAACATGTGTTGCTGTTCCACCTCACCTGTCTAAGGCACCTGATTGGTCTAATAAAAAGCTGAACAGCCATTAGCTATACAGAAGCAGCATAGGTGGGGCTGGCAGGCAGAGAGAATAAATAGCAAAGAATGAAGGAAGAAGGACAAGAGAACAAGGGAGAAGGAGAGAGACACACCCAGGGCAAAAAGCCAGGAAGCCACCAGCCAGCCAGAAACAAGAAGCAGGAAAGGATTATATACAGAAAGAAAGGTAAAAAAAAAAAAAACCCTAGACAAAACATAGATGAAGAGAAACAGTTTAAGTTATGAGAGCTAGCAAGAAACGAGCCTAAGCTAAGGCTGAGTATTCATAAATAATAAGTCTCCGTTTCATGATTTGGGAGCTAATTGGTGGCCCCACAAAAAAAAGCCTGAAACAATCACAAGTAGATTGAATTTTTCATCTGTAAGGAAAGATGAGATTTGATTATCAAGTATTAGTGCATAAAGACTTTTACAAAATCTATGGTTGAGATGCCAAAAATAATATTCATTTTAATATTATAAACAGCTAGAGATGTTTCTTCAATCTCTTTTAATATACTTTATGTATATATTTTAAATGGATTCTTATTTCTTTTTATTAAATAACTTCTCAAAATATAAACTTTGAAAACATGAAATTTAAAAAATATTGAGAAGGAATAATTAATTCTATGATTAAGACTTGGAATAATACAGAAGCTGGAGAGATGGTATGGAGATTAAGAGTGCTTACATCTCTTGCAGAGGACCTGAAAACAACATTTGGCCTCTCTTAGGACTTGCAAGGACATGGTACACATAAACTCAGGCAGGCACACACTACTACATATAAATAAAAAACAATAAATCTTAAAAAAACTGATATCTTGAAATAACAAATAATCATAGTATTGGGTTATGCATCATTTATTTCAAATATCTCATCAATAATTTTGGATTTCTATAATATCTATGAAAGTTAAAAGTTATTTGTAACATAAATTTTAAAAATGCTTAGTTGTATTTTTGAAAATGAAAAAGGTTCCTCTAAACGTCTCTGATGTTAATTATTTGATTAAAATGGGTTTTAGGAGAAAACTCATAGGAAATAACTAATCTATCATGAAAGCATATTTATTAAGGGCTTATGGCACATCAGGATTTATGTTAGGGGATTTGCATGCAAAATCTTGTTTTGTTTTTATTGTAGCTCCGTGAATCGTATCTTAATATTCCTAGCATAAAGGCTCATAGCATTTAGTGACTCCTATGACTTCCTTTTTAAAAAATTATTGGGATTGAATCACAAATTCCATATGAAAGCAAAGCTAGTGATGTTTCATTGTGTTAAAGTGCTGCACCCCACACGAATCGAGGAATATAATCCATTTATTCTTGCCGTCAAGCTTCTGACACAGCCCTCTGTGCCAACTGGATATACTGCCATCATCATAATGTAATCCACCTTACAGTAAACTATTAGACTACTAAACACTATTTGTTAACAATTACATTCTTTGTAAACCAGCTGGAATCACAACACTATATTTTACATTTATTTATTTTTTCTCTTTGTCTTTGTCTCTATCTCTGTCTCTGTCTCTCTGTCTCTCTGACTCTGTGTGTGTGTGTGTGGGGGGTTCACATGGTATGATATCTGCATTCAGGCTAGGAAAATCTTGCTGAAGTCAGTTTTCTTGTTCTATCCTGTGGGCTCCAATTGTTAGAACATGGGTTTAACATGGGAGGCAAGTGTTCATACCTGCTGAACCCGCCATCGAGTGATATTTTTGGAATATGAGTCTGAATAATTTATCTGGTTTTTTTTTAGACTGAGATGTATCTACTCCTCATCTTTTAAATAAAGTCCCTGATGATTAGGGATGTTGAGCAATTCCTTAAATGTCTTTCAGCCATTTGAGTTTCCTCTGTTGAGAATTCTCTGTTTAGTTCTATAGCCCATTTCTTAATTGGACTGTTGGGCATTTTGATGTCTAATTTCTTGAGTTCCTTATATATTCTGGATATCAGTCCTTTGTCAGATGTGGGATTGGTGAATATCTTTTCCCATTCTGTAGGCTGTCGCTTTGCTTTGTTGACCGTATCCTTTGCCCTACAAAAGCTTCTCAGTTTCAAGAGGTCCCATTGATTGATTGTTTCTCTCAGTCAAAAACACTGAAGACACCTTATGCTGGAGAGGATGTGGAGCTAGGGGAACTCTCCTCCACTGCTGGTGGGAATGCAAGCTTGTACAACCACTTTGGAAATCAATATGGCGATTTCTTAGAAAATTGGGAATCCATCTCCCCCAAGATCCAGCTATACCACTCTTGGGCATATACCCAAGGAATGCTCAACCACACCACAAGAGCACTTGTTCAGCTATGTTCATATCAGCATTGTTTGTAATAGCCAGAACATGGAAACAACCTAGATGCCCTTCAACTGAAGAATGGATAAACAAAATGTGGTACATATACACAATGGAATACTACTCAGCAGAGAAAAACAATGACATCATGAGGTTTGCAGACAAATGGATGGATCTAGAAAAAATCATCCTGAGTGAGGTAACCCAGACTCAGAAAGACAAACATGGTATGTACTCACTAATAACAGGATACTAGATGTGGAACAAGGATGACTGGACTGCTACTCACAACACCAGGCAGGCTACCTGCAAAACAGGACCCCAAGAAAGACACAGGGATCGCCCAATGACAGAGAAATGTAATGAGATCTAGATGAACAGCCTGGACATGAGTGGGGGTAGTGAAGGGCGAGGGTCGAAGGAAAGAGAGCTTGGGGGAGCAGGAGATCCCAGCTGGATCAACAACAGAGAGGGAGAACAAGGAATAGGAGACCATGGTAAATGAAGACCACATGAGAATAGGAAGAAGCAAAGTGCTAGAGAGGCCCACAGAAATCCACAAAGATACCCCCACAACAGACTGCTGGCAATGGTCGAGAGACCGTCCGAACTGACCTACTCTGGTGATGGGATGGCCAAACACCCTAATTGTCGTGCTAGAAACCTCATCCAACTACTGAGGGATCTGGATGCAGAGATCCATGACTAGCCCCAGGTGGATCTCTGGGAGTCCAATTAGTGAGAATGAGGAGGGTTTATATGAGAGAGAATTGTTGAGACCAAGGTCGGATAAAGCACAGAGACAAATAGCCAAACAAACGGAAACACATGAAATATGAACCAATGGCTGAGGGGTCACCAACTGGATCAGGCCCTCTGAGTGGGTGAGACAGTTGATTGGCCTGATCTGTTTGGGAGGCATCCAGGCAGTGGCACCGGGTCCTGTGCTCATTGCATGAGTTGGCTGTTTGAAACCTGGGGCCTATGCAGGGTCCCTTGGCTCGGCCTGGGAGGAGGGGACTGGACCTACCTGGACTGAGTCCACCAGGTTGATCTCAGTTTGTGGAGAAGGCTTTGCCCTGGAGGAGATTGGAATGGGGGGCGGGCTAGGGGGAAGGTGAGGGGGGCGGGAGGGGGGAGAACAAGGGAATCTGTGGCTGATATGTAGAACTTAATTGTATTGCAAAATAAAAATTAAAAAAAAATTACCCCAGTAAATAAATAAATAAATAAATAAATAAATAAATAAATAAATAAAGTCATATGTTATATGGCATCTATGGCCTCATGCAATACACATTACCCAGATAACATAAGTGTCAGAAAAAATTTCTCACCTGGGTAATTTTGAATGTTACATTTTAAGCAAAAAAGGCATATTGCAGAATCCCATATTTTTTCTGGGACCCTGCTAAATTAGTGCTTAAAATTAGATTATTGTTCTTGTTGCATATACAGAATTTTTACTACTTTCTACGAAGTACAAAATCCACTTAAGACACTTAAAGTGAAGAATTGTAATGTATATATTAATTTAACACTTTTAACTAGTATTCAGAAATTCTAGGGAAATATCTAAGAAAAATTATAAAAGAATAATGGACTTAAAGCACAAACCAAGAGAATATATGTTGGACTGTGCAAACTAAAGTTACAAAAAAGAAGAATGTATTCCAAAGAGATGTGCCTAGTGATGAGTCAAAGATGGGTCATGGCTCATTTGGAGAGTGCTTGCTAAGCATGGGCAGACTTCTGAGTCTCAGTATCACACCAGCAATAAAGAAAGGCAGGAAGTGTAAAGTGAAGGAGGGAAGGATCAAGAGAAGTATGTAAGCAATTAAGTCGAAAAATAAAACATGTCATAAATCAGATGTAGATTATATACTACAGAAAAATTGAAGGACTAATGAGAAAAATTGATAACTCTATTATAATGAAGTCATAATTAATTATTAAAATGTTCAGTCTTAAATATGGAGGTGTTAAGTAAAACTCTGTAGTACCCATTGATGACTGTGTAGACTTTTCAGAATGAAGTGGCAAAAGGATTATATATTTTTTTTTAAAAAAAAATTTCTAATTGGAGAAACACAAAAGTCCATTAATTATTTCATATTAGATGATTTAATTCAGATAAAGCCATCTTCATTTTGGTTAGAGAAAAATGTATGACTTTATTTTTAGGAGATGAGAGTGAAGCTAGCAAGACAGAGAGAATAATGGGATATATTTTTCTAGATATACATTGTGTGACACTATTCACAAGAAGACATGAACAAACATCCACTCATCCTCAATAGGGAACTGAAGACAGACAAAGGTAATGATACCACCAAAATCCAACTTGTTGAGCCAGTCAGTTTTACTGGAATATGGATGAGCAGTTACTTCCTGTCTTAAGGAGAGATCCTAATGGATGGGGCCTTTTAACATCCTGCATCTTAATGAGCTTTCCTCTAAGATGGAAGGCTGTATCCTCAGAGGCCATTGCTACAGAATAATAAGAAATGAGAGAAGGGTGATATTAGGTAATGGATATATCTTCAGCATATAGGAAGAGATTTATGAGAAAAAATAAATTTAAAAGTAAAAGTAGAAAATGAACAGAACTTGAAAGACATATAACTGTTACCACAGGAAGTCAAGACACAAAACAGGATGGGGAACAGAAAGGTCTGTCCAGGACTGAAAGAATGCAGACGACCAGGCAGCAACAGAAAGAAGTCGGAGAGCCAAGCAGAAGTCAGAAGAGATGACTCAGTTGGTAAAGTCCTTACTTACAAGTAAGAGGACCGGTCCGGGCATCCTCTGGACCACTGCCAGCAGACCAAGGTGGGGTCAACCTTGTGGATTCCTGAGAGCCTCCCCAGTACCCTGCCTCTTCCTATTCCCATGATGTCCTCATCTATCATGGTATCTTCCTCCCTGCCCTCCCACTCTGTCCCTGTTCTACCTTGACCCTCCCATTTCCCTATGTTCTCATTCCCCATTCCTTGCCCTCTGCCACCCCCCCCACACACACACCCAGTCCACTCATGTAGATCTCATCCACTTCTCCTTCACAGGGTCATCCATGTGTCCCTCCTAGGGTCTGGTGACCAGCCTAGAAAATAACCTAGCTGTCATCATAGAGCCTTTGTCCAGTGACTGATGGAGGCAGATACAGAGATCCAAGGCCACACACCAGGCTGAGCTCTGGGAATCCAATTGATGATAGAGAGAAGGGATTCTGCAATCGAGGAATGGGAGGACATGCAGAGATAACTGGCCACACTAGTGGAAGCCCATGAACTGTGGACTGGTGGCTGTGGAGCCCCCTTGGGACTGGACTAGCCCCTCTGGATATGGAAGACGGTTGATTGGCTCGAACTGTTTGGGGGGCACCCAGGCAGGGGGATCGGGATCTGTCCCTGGGCTACGGGCAGGCTTCTGGAATCCGGTGCCTGTGGTGTGACACCTTGCACAGCCTTGGTGCAGTAAGAAGGGGCTTGGACCTGCCTAGGCTCAGTGTGCTGGGCTCTGCTGACTCCCCATGGGAGACCTTGATTTGGGGGATGTGGGGATGCGGGGTGGCTTGGGAAAGAGGGCTGGGAGGTGGAAGGAGGGAGGAGGGGGATCTGTGGATAGTATGTGGAGCGAGTAGAAAATTTCTTAATAAAGAAAAATGAAAAAAAAATAAGTAGGAGGACCTTGGTTTGGTTCCTGGTACACATAGAAATAATTAAATATGGTGGGCATACCTTTACTTTCAGCTCAGGGGAGGCAGAAAAATACTGTCCCTGCCTGTCCCTGGAGTTCTTTAGCTAAATAGACTAGACTATATGCTGAGTTCCAGGCCAATGAGACACTGCTTTATAAAAGATGGTGGTTCACACTCAAGAAACAACACCTTTGGCAGTCCTCTAAGTTCCACAAATACAAGAACTTGTGTGTATGTTCAACCCAACATATATGCACCTGTATACGCATGCACACTTTCCCACATACACACTGAAGTCTTAGAGATACTCAATCAAATGAAGACAATAAGTCAGCAAATTAAGGATGTACTTGTCATTGGATTCAAATAAGTTTGGCAAGAGGTGATACAAATAGTAGAGATAAAAACTAAAGTTCATAACATTATCCAGCCATTAATGGAAGAGTAGAAGAACGTGGAAACTAGGCAAACTGGTAGCCACAGACAGGGTGCTCAAACATTGAAAAACACAAAGGGATACATTTTCTGAAACAAATATAAAAAAAAACAGCAAAACTGAAATTCTTGGATAGCAACACCTCATGTTAAAAAGAGTAGAAATTTTCATTTTGTGAGACCTCAGTATGTTTCTTACTCTCAAATAAAAAAGAGGTTTCTGTCACATCCATTATTAGGGTGATCACTGCAATTTCTCACAGTGTGTTTCCATGTGCTGAAACAGCTGAGGTTAGGCAGAAAAGGATCACTGGCATAGTGATGCTCATGATCAATCCATTCCCTAAGAGTACAGTTTTGTGAAATGTGGTAATAACCAGCATTCTGACATGGAGAGCTGAGGTGGAGGAGTGGTATTCTTTCACACCTCACTAGCCCTTTTATATCACGAGGAAATTTGACATGCAAATACAATACTATTTCATTGTATATAAAACCACCAAGAAAATTAACTACAGGTCTTTTCCTGGTATGGGAAAATTGATGACCATTAGATTTTGAGTCTGAATAACCAAGGAATACTGAATTGTAAGATTGAATGGAATTGCTAAAACCAAAGACTATAACTCACTAAATAAAAATGAATATCAGATACCAGCTAAAGGGAAAACTTCTAGAACCCGAGATCTCAGTAGCGAATAGTTTGTGAGACAAGCTGCATTCTAATTTCTATCATTTAATAAATGTATATTTACCTCAACAGTTAAGTACTGGGTCTTCTTATATAGATTACTTTGTGTAGCTACAAAGAGCCAATGCATTTATGAAGGTTACATTATAATGTAGGTGTCAGATTGTACGTGGACTAAAAGTTGGGAAAGCAAGATCACTACCTCATGTTTAGTGAACCATGTGCTCTGAAATAGAGTCAATTAGGAAAAACCTGCAATACTGGAGAAACCATGAACCAGTCTGAGAGAGGTACAATCAGAAAACATGAAGTAAAATTTGAGGCTTTGGGGCAAAACCTTACTGGAACTATCCTCTGCTAGACAATTGGAGGATGGAGATTAGAAAACAGAACTGTTTCATGGAGGCTGCCTCACTCACTAAAGACTTGTCAGTGCTTCCTGACCAGTAGAGTTTCCTCACACAGGTGAGTGCTGTGGAATAGCTAGCTTATGTGGTGATATTTTATGTGTGCTCTAACAAATAAAACTTATCTGGGGATCAGAGGACAGAGCCAACCACTAGATTAGACATAGAAGCCAGACAGTGGTGGCACACACCCTTAATCCTATCACTTCGGAGGCAGAGATCTGTCTGGATCTCTGTAAGTTCAAGACCATACTGGAAACAGAGCCAGGCAGTGGTGGCACATGCTTTTAATCACAGGACTTGAGATCTCATGTCTTTGCTTGGGAAGAACACAGGCCTTTTAATCCCAGGAAGTGATGGCAGTAAGCAGAAAGGTATATAAGGCGTGAAGACCAGGAACTAGAGGCTTTTTAGCAGCAGTTCAGCTGAGATACATTTGGATGAGGACTCAGAGGCTTTCAGTCTGAGGAAACAAGATCAGCTGAAGAGCTGCCTAGGTGAGGTTGGTTGTGGCTTGTTCTGTCTCTCTGATCTTTCAGCATTCACCCCAATATCTGGCTCCAGGTTTAATTTATTAATCAGATCATTTAGTAATTTGTGTTACGAGCTTAGTCTAACTTCCATTTATAATTCACTGTTGCCTGTACACAAAAGAACAAGGCACCAGAAAAATAACTATATAGTGACAATAACGTAGGTGAAGGATAGTATTGTGCTAGGCCATCATTGGTAGAGTGGGAAGAAAGTAAATTAAAAGCTGAGGTGTGAGCTAAAATTTGCTGGTGCATTTTTGTAGGATATAGGGAAAGGAAGATCACAGGAAAATAGGGTTTGGGGGTGAACAGTGAAAGGAATTTAGCATTGATATAATGATGGATTCTTTCTAAATGAAAACTCCAACCAGGTTTAATTTTGAAGGTTCCCTGTGGATTAGTAACCTTCATATTTAATTATCACTTCAGTAAAATTTAAGGAGGGAGTGTGGAAAAACAAGCATGTTCTCTCTATTTAATAAAAGCTCCATCAATTTATGTCCTACATACTATGCACTTAGGTTTGATTAACGCTGATTAAATTATCCTTATCTAAATGTGTCTTATAATTTTTCCAAGTCATCATTTAGAAACTTATTGACCAGTTCAAATTTCTTAAGGTTTTTATCCCCAAAAGTTAGCTGGAGAAGTTGGACTGCGATGAGGCAAGAAAATAGTTGCCCCCATGAGGAGTTTAAGATCAGCGTGGACTACATAAATTCGTGTCTTAAAGGGGCGAAAAACAAACGAGCAAGCCAAAGATAAATAAATAAATAAATAAATAAATAAATAAATAAATAAATAAATAAATAAATAAATAAAAGTTATAAAAAATAAACAAGGCAGAAATAATAATTAGTAAATAACAAACAAGAAGGTCAAAGGAGGCATAAGGCTTCGGACTCTGTAAATATGCATAAAGGGGCATTCAAATTCTTAGGACCTACCATTGCCTGGGTGACTTTTAAAAAATATCATTCCATTTGAAATATGGTATTCCATTAAATTATTCTCCCATAATTTCTATTTTATTTTTATCTTCTTTTACTGAAAATTGATTTTTTTCTGACATAGTAAATATATCCTGATTGTGCTTTCCTCTTCCTCTGTTCCTCCAATTTCCTCCTCATTTCTTCTCTCTGGATAAATCTCCTTACTGTCTCTCATTAGAAAACATACAACCTCATTCCATTTCTGTCATTGGGTGATCCCCGTGTCTTTCTTGGGGTCCTGTTTTCCAAGTAGCCTCCCTAGTGATGTGAGTAGCAGACCAGTCATCCTTGTTCCACATCTAGTATCCTGCTATGAGTGAGTACACACCATGTTTGTCTTTCTGAGTCTGGGTTACCTCACTCAGGATGATTTTTTCTAGATCCATCCATTTGTCTGCAAACCTCATGATGTCATTGTTTTTCTCTGCTGAGTAGTATTCCATTGTGTATATGTACCACATTTTGTTTATCCATTCTTCAGTTGAAGGGCATCTAGGTTGTTTCCATGTTCTGGCTATTACAAACAATGCTGATATGAACATAGCTGAACAAGTGCTCTTGTGGTGTGGTTGAGCATTCCTTGGGTATATGCCCAAGAGTGGTATAGCTGGATCTTGGGGGAGATGGATTCCCAATTTTCTAAGAAAGCACCATATTGATTTCCTAAGTGGTTGTACAAGCTTGCATTCCCACCAGCAGTGGAGGAGAGTTCCCCTAGCTCCACATCCTCTCCAGCATAAGGTGTCTTCAGTGTTTTTTATCTTAGTCATTCTGACAGGCGTAAGGTGGTATCTCAGAGTTGTTTGATTTGCATTTCCCTGATGATTAGGGATGTTGAGTAATTCCTTAAATGTCTTTCAGCCATATGAGATCTACAAGAACAGCCTGGACATGAGAGGGGGTAGTGAAGGGCGAGGGTCGAGGGAAAGAGAGCTTGGGGGAGCAGGAGATCCCAGCTGGATCAACAACAGAGAGGGAGAACAAGGAATAGGAGACCATGGTAAATGAAGACCACATGAGAATAGGAAGAAGCAAAGTGCTAGAGAGGCCCACAGAAATCCACAAAGATACTCCCACAACAGACTGCTGGCAATGGTTGAGAGACAGCCCGAACTGACCTACTCTGGTGATGGGATGGCCAAACACCCTAATTGTCGTGCTAGAAACCTCATCCAACTACTGAGGGATCTGGATGCAGAGATCCATGACTAGGCCCCGGGTGGATCACTGGGAGTCCAATTAGTGAGAAAGAGGAGGGTTTATATGAGTGAGAATTGTTGAGACCAAGGTTGGATAAAGCACAGGGACAAATAGCCAAACGAACGGAAACACATGAACTATGAACCAATGGCTGAGGGGTCACCAGCTGGATCAGGCCCTCTGAGTGGGTGAGACAGTTGATTGGCCTGATCTGTTTGGGAGGCATCCAGGCAGTGGGACCAGGTCCTGTGCTCATTGCATGAGTCAACTGTTTGAAACCTGGGGCCTATGCAGGGTCGCTTGGCTCAGCCTGGGTGGAGGGGACTGGACCTACCTGGACTGAGTCTACCAGGTTGATCTCAGTCTGCGGGGAAAGCTTTGTCCTGGAGGAGATGGGAATGGGGGGTGGGCTTGGGGGGGAAGGTGAGGGGGCGGGAGGGGGGAGAACAAGGGAATCCGTGGCTGATATGTAGAACTGAGTTGTATTGCAAAATAAAAATTAAAAAAAAAAAAAGAAAACATACAACCTTCTAAGGGATAAAATAGAATAAAATAAAATATGATAAGATAAACCAAAAAGTAACACATCAGAGTTGGTTAACAAACAGAAGGAAAAGAGCCAAAAGAAGGTATAAATATTAGAGATCCAATCATTCACAGCTGAGGAATCCCGTAAAAGCACTGAACTTGAACCCATACTATACATGTAAAGGACCTGGTGCAGATGCACACAAGCCATGCTGCTACAGTCTGTTATTTCATATGGGCTTTGATTATGTTGGTTCAGAGAGCCTTGTTTTCTTGGTGCCTTCCATGCCCTCTGGCACTTAAACACTTTCTAGGTTGGAAGGTGGAATGGGGCTGATTTAGGCCTGAGTATTCCAAAGTCTTTCACTCTATGTATAATGTCACCTGTGGGTCTCTGTATTTGTTCCCATCTGTCTCAGGAGTAAGAGTCTCTGATGTGATGGCCGAACAAGGCAATGATCTGCTTACCTGACTGGAGTCTCCAGGATGATTCTTATATAAAATATTTTAAATGTAAGAAATGTAAGAAAACTGCAGTTGGAATTCAGCTCTACACTCATGGATGATTATGTCTGCTCCTGTCCTTGGGAAGAATCAAGCTGTCATGAAAGCATTCAACATTGGCTTAGGAAAAAAGGACACTCCATAATTTCTACAGCTAATGTATCATCAAATAATTTTCTACAACTTATTTATCGTCACAATATACCACACCATGTCAAATAGTGCAAAAATCATACATGATATCAAATGTAGTCTGAAAACTTTTGTTATAATCACTCCTCTGGTTTTCAGCCTAGCATTTGAGTACTGGATGAATCTATTCTCCCCTGGATAACATCCACAGTCTACTGCCTTTTCATCAAAACAACCAACCACCCAACCAACAAAAAAACAAAAGCCCAAAATGTATCCTAAGACCAAGATTATTGGGCTGTATCTACTGAAAAAGAGCTGTCTTCCAATACAGGATGAAGAAAAGCACACTGTCCCACTGGTGCTAACAGAAACATGTAGACATTTTCTAATTCAGTGCTAAGAAATTTAAGTGAGCGCCTAGGTTCCAGTGCTAAGGATTTGATTTAACTTCTGTTCGTGGGCCCTGAAACCACAGGAGACTTATCTTTAGCTTGAGAACTTTTATCGATTACATTTGCAACTCATATTTGACACTATAGCAAACCTCCCAAACCATATGAATAAATGATATGTGTCTTTATTTAGTTTAGGATTTTGGTTACACATGGATGAAATTCTAGTAGTAAGGGACTACCTATGAGAGTCTTGAACTTCTGATCTAAAGTTATCTGTTTAATCTCCTTTTAATAACCAAAAAATAGGCTCAATGTTAGAGATCTATTCTAATCTACAGCAGATATTTTTCAGCCTCAGCAAAATTGATATTTTTAGCAAATAATCTTTTTTGGTGGAAAGTATCCTTTGTAGTATGAAATGGATTCATACATCTTCAGCCTCTTCTCTCTAAATGCCACCAGAAAGTCCTCACCACCCCCGATGAAAATGCCCTTTGTCATTGAAAAATGTTCTAAAGGAGGTTAAAAACTTCGCCTATTGAATTACCACGTAAGAGATAAATGACAGTCTGGGGAAAAGTCTTGTCTTAAAGTGGCATTTAAGTTAATGAGAAAGAGTAAGGCATGAACTTCCACATCTTCTAATATTAGTTTTTTCAGAAAGTAAACTAATAATCAGATTTTATCATTTCTATTCACTATTTTAATGCCTATTAGTACTTTATCACAATACTAACTGTTTTAACACATAGTCTCTAACCACAGGATAATAAATTTGAAAACATACTACAACATATGTTTTTAAAGAAAAAAATAATGTAACACTAGCTTTATGAAAACTACAGGAAAAATAAATAACAACAAAAACTTTCGTTGCTTTTGATGAACACAAACCAAAACAAAACATCTGAACTAACTAAAAAGTTGAAGAACTCAAAATGGAAAATTTACTTCTCTTATTGATAAATTTCATACTACCAAACATTACATCAATTTTCACTTGTAGTATCCAACCACAACTTAATGTAGCAACCTTATTCTCAATATTTGTTATGACTTTGAATTGTTACTTGAGTGCGTACTGCTGAAACATTATAAAAATTTCTTTTCAGCTGTATTCTATCTGTGAAAGCAAAATATTTCAATATATCACATCTCCTTCTACCTTTTAAAGAATCAAACACTTTCATTAATGTAAAACAACTTCCTAATCCTTCTCAAGCTTTAATACCCATGTAAGAACTGCTGATTGATTTGGGGGAAAAGATGAAAATGAGAAACATTTTTGATAATTAACAATTAAATGTTGTGTACTTAATTACTATGAAGATTCAACGTTGTTATTTTAATATTAATTTTACAAAATCAAAACCATATTCACAGGCAGATAATATATTCTGAAGAATCTAAGATTTCTCAGGATCTAGTTAAATCATTTCGCTTGAAAATGACAATTCTGACACCACAATTGTCACTCTGACTTTATAAATTAAGAATTGTCTACACTATGCTTCATACTATGTGGCCCTATGTATCCGTTGAATTGCACTCTGGTGTTGTGTAAGACATTTGGCAGAAACTGAGAACGAAAGGTTGTATATGTAAGTATCTGTGTATGAGCTAAATCCCAGGGGTTTACAAGAACATCAGGCTACTGTTCCTATGTAAATGTGTCACTATAGCAGCAATTAATGAGGCAATTCCATGTAGTTTACCCAGTAATTAAAAGAGGTTTATTTCAGGGGTAACTTAACAACAAATAAGGGGTCGTTACAGGATCTGGAAGAGATGAGGTGCAGTCCAGCATGATTCTCTGGAGAACTCTGCCTTGGTCTGCAATCCAGCATCCAGGATCATGAGGAGCCAAGACAGCAATCTGGTTTTAAGGGGTCTTGTCTCAGCCATGCCCCAGGACATGCAGGTCATAGGCAGATGTGGCAATTACTTGCTGCCACCTAGGGGCAGTGCTTTGAGGTCGAAGCTGGAATAGCTACCCACTACATGCCACAAATCGTGTTTTGCTGAGCATTACTTTTGGTTCATAAATACCATATTTTATATACTGTTTTTATGTGATTCCTGATGCTAATTACAAATTAATCAAAGCTGATAATTAACTCAGAAAGTCTAAAACTATGTTTAAATACTAATCCAGTAATTGTTTAATACTGTGTCCTGAGTTGGTGTTGATCCAAAATTCTTATGTTGAATATTTGATCCCCAATATGAAGATAATAGAAGGGTGGCCAATAAGAAGTAATTAATTTTGGAAATACAAGATGCATAAAACACTACCTGACAATACTATGAGTAGCTAATAGTATTATTAATGCTAGTTAACAATAAAATAATGTGTATCAAGTATAATAGTATTAAACATCAACAAATATGTTTATTAGGAGAGTTGCATTAGAGATTAAGAAAATGATAGCAAAAATTGGAACATTTAAAGAAAAAGTATTAGGAAAAAAAGAAAGATGGAAGGAAAATGAGTAAAGGAGGGAAGCAGGGAGAGGAGACAGGGTAGAGAAGGGAAGCCAAGATAAAAAGTTGAATAGTTTCTAGAGTAGGTAAGAGTTAGAACCAGTTATCACTGATAATTTACAGAGCTGCTGTTGCTGGATATTGAAGGGCACACAGTACCATCATGGTCTCAGACACCGGAAGTGCTCCACATCTATTGTTAAAAAACAGAAATGAGGAGGCTGCTTTCTATATGAAAGGGGTATTGGAGTAAAGTTTCCATTTTAGAATATATCTGTTTAAAATGTAATGTCTGTTATTTTAAGGTCAATTTGTAGAATTCTCACTTATCTATTCCCATTTTCCTTTTTGTATTTTTCCCCACTTCAGCTTTAAGATAAGATGCATTATAAGACTGGCTACACTGTAGAAGGGCAAGGAAAGGGTTAACCTTTAATGTGACAAAAGGTGTGAAAGTCTATAGTCATCGAGGAAACATTTTTTTTTGTTGTTGTGTTTTTTTTTGTTTGTTTGTTTGTTTTTTTCTTTTTTTGGTTTTTCGAGACAGGGTTTCTCTGTGTAGCTTTGCGCCTTTCCTGGAACTCACTTGGTAGCCCAGGCTGGCCTTGAACTCACAGAGATCCGCCTGGCTCTGCCTCCCGAGTGCTGGGATTAAAGGCGTGCGCCACCACCTCCCGGCTGAGGAAACATTTAATATATTGTCAAGTGGAGGAAAAGGAAAGACTTGTCATTCTCCTGCTACCCAGATCCCCGAACAAAGTCAGTTCAGTGGTACCTAGTTCAGCCAGTCCGCAGGACAAGTGTGCCCCTCCCTTCTTCCCCTGCTCTCCTGCCCTCTCTTCTTCTCCTGTCCTTTAGTCCCTGCTTTGTTCTCACCCCAACTGTTTGGTTAGAACCTTCATCGTTTTAAGTCTGACAGTGCTCACAGCTCAAGACTGATAAGAACACAACCTTAAGAGAAACAGCAAGTGAATGAAAAAACCACACAGAGCAGCTTTCCTTCTTGGACTCGGGTATAGATTCACTGGTCTTCCTGCTGTCTTTAAGGGCTGGATTCTGAAGAAACCAAAGCCTGTGTCTGTGGTCTCTCTGTTTTAACAAACTGGGGTTTCTGAAAAGCTCCATATTACATAATGTTTTAGAAGTTGTGTTCTTAACTTTATATTGGAGGATCACAGGTAAAATAGGAATTCAAAAAACTCTCCCAGCTCTTTGGAGTTACAGCACAGTCCTATAACACAATGTGAAAATAGGAAGTGCTCTCCCATTACTTCTTTTTACAGTTGTTAACTAAAATTTGGAAATGGGGCTAACAGATTCCTTTGGTTAACAACAATGATTTGGCACTTGGAAGCAGAGGGAGACAGATGTTAGTGAGGTCAAGGCCATGATCTATATAGCAAGTGCCTGGACAGCCAAGGGTAAATAGACCTTGTCTCATAAAAACATACAAACAAAAAATGATTTGTTTCATATACTTTCAGGGGAACAATTAAAATAAACCAAGCACTGACTGTCATTGTTCAATGCAGTAAAATGATTGGGCTTACTTTTTAACAGGCCATTACTTGAGATTTGGCTTTGGCTATAATAAAATTGAAGTGTTTTAATCGTTCTCCTTATTCAAAAAATTTTTTAAATTTTATGCTTATATAATTTATAACACATTTAATGTAGATGTAAGATTCCATTGACGTTGACTGGCTGGAGCTCTAAGTATGTATTCTTTTACATCATGCTCTGCTCTTTTTATGTTCCTTGTTTCTTTTATTTCCCAAAATTCCTCCCTGCAATCTTGAAACACAGTGATCAGTTTATAAATCGTGTCTAAGAATCTCCAGAAATAGTTAAAAGGGTGAATTCATAGCCTCATTTGCCATCAGGTCTGATGAGTTATGATCTATATTCTTTCATTATTAGTTGTAGATGATTTTTAGCTGTTTTAGAATTAAAGTATATTAAGCTTTTAGACTTAGAAATAACTTAAGGAATGTATTTTAGCCAGCATAAAGGCTTAGGGTACAATTTCTCCTTCCTTGCACAATTCCATTAAAAAGCTGTTCCCCAGGTCAGCCAATCCTCATCACTTTTTTGGAAAGCATCCATCCAGCTGTTAAAGCTGCTGACTTAGTCTTTCCTTTCCTTTCTGCTCTGATCCCTTCTGCTTCCTTCATATTGCCTGTTCATGAGGCTTCAATATCTTTTGTCCTTACTAAAGCGACTCCTGTATAGAAATTTGAGTATTATTCTTGGCTGAAACAGAGAGCTTTTCTGATTTTCTTCAAGAAATCATCAGGATTTAATCATATACTTAAGAGAGAGCTATGATCTACCATTTCATTATATATACACATGTATGTATGCATATATAAGTGCGTATAATATATGAAGTTGGACAACACATTTATTATAAAATTTATAATCAGTTGATAAGTCGTTCAGTATTATGGTGAGATGTCATGGACCTTTTGTTACCAGAAATTTTGAAAGGCTCTGTTGTTTCTTGATTTTTCTCAACTGTCTTCTTTTTCATTTAACATTAAAATATTGTGAGGGATACCACGAGTTGGATGTGATATATATTCCTAAAGGCTTAAAGGGCTATTTGAATAAATTCCTTTGTTCATAATTGAAGGCATACATTTCTACATCTGGCACAAGCTGGATTTTTCTTAAGCTCATTACTTCAATGCCTGAGCATTCATAGAATTTTTATGATCTTAAATGCAACACAGTATAGAGAAAATTACTTTGTTTTAAATTTGCTTTATGGTAATTTTTATTAGTTACCTTTTCTTTTCTTTTTTTTTTAACCAGTTAGCTAATTATTACAGTTTCTTGATCCACCTTGCCCTCAATCACTAAAAAGTCAATGGTTGCAACATGGCAGCTAACTCAATGCTTTTAATCTGAAATACAATAGATTTCTTTTCCTCCTTCCAGACAAGGGCTTTGTACAGAAACTGGATCATTTTTCACTTTGTCAATAGTTAATTACCTGTTTCAAATAATTGCCAGTTCTATTGAATAGAGTGGTAAATCCAAAGCAATGTTTTTCTACAGTGACATCAGAACCATGTGGCCACAGTGAGAGGAGGGGTGTAAGAAAGACTCAAAGTTGAGAGGAACAGTCTCCTCATGATATGGTGGAATTCATATTTATTGATTCTCATTATCTGAAAAATTCTTTTAGAAGTCATAAGACTACTTTGTGTCTTTATGTGAGTGTATGAAAATGAAAGCAGGTAGGGGATACAACATATATAACAGATACATCTGGACAGGAAATGCTAGAATGCTAGGAGGCTGTAGACCTGCTAAAGCTTCAACAATTACATAAACTTTAACGGAGCCCTGCTGCAAGTGTAGCAGATAATTAGCAGCTGCCTTTGGAAAGAAAGAGCCAAGAAGCAGACTCAGGAGCACATGGACAGACAGCCCATAGGTAGCTCCATTTTATCAGGTTAATTGACAAAATTGTTTCTAATTGAATTAATTAAACTTGCACTGTGTTCTCCCAAAGATGTGTCTGAAAAGACTGACTATGCTGTTGAAGGTAGCTACTTGAACTCATAGCAATGTTTTTAGTAGTTGGGCTTAGAAAGAAAATATAAACCTAAGAAGTTCATTGCTCTTTGTTTCTTTACTTTTGTTTTAACAGATTATCCATGTTTATCCAGAGATTAAGACATGTCTCATAAATCAAATTGAAGATTAAAATTTATTTTTAATACAGGTTAATAATTATGTATTTGAACTCAAAACAAGGACATGGCTCTGAGTCATCCGATGTTTCTGAAAAAGTCTACATTCAGCTGCTCTAGAAGACTGGTGTTATGACTATAATAATATATTGTAATGATACAGAGGGGATTACTTCAACCAATCCCTGGGTTGAAATGTAGAATCACCGGGAACATATGCTTTCTACATACTATACAGAGTACCATACAGTAGACCAGATGTGACATGAATTTTTTGTTTTAGAAAATCCTCTGAATAAAGAAAGTTTTGCTCACTTTATTGTAGCTACAGTTTTCCTGCCTGGCCAACAGTCAGGACAAATCTCTCTCACCTGCCAGTCCCACAGCCGCTCAGACCCGACCAAGTAAACACAGAGACTTATATTGGTTACAAACTGTATGGCCGTGGCAGGCTTCTAGCTAACTGTTTTTATATCTTAAATTAATCTATTTCTATAAATCTATACCTTGCCATGTGGCTTGTGGCTTACCGGCATCTTCACATGCTGTTTGTCTTCGTGGCGGCTGGCAGTGTCTCTCTGACTCAGCCTTCCACTTTCCAGCTTTATTCTCCTCCTTGTCCCGCCTATACTTGCTGCCTGGCCACTGGCCAATCAGTGATTTATTTATTGACCAATCAGCAACACACTTGACATACAGACCATCCCACAGCACTTTATCTTGGCAACCATCTTGAGTATAGAATCACTATGTGCAATATGATTTGAAAAGAAAGCTACCTCTTTCTTAAAGATGGGATAGCAAGTAGATGACTTCTAAGAAAACAATGGAATTTCTAAAAATCTTAGCATATATATTTTTTGTTGCACAGCTATAGCATTTAAACCTGAAATTTATTTGCCAATTGTATTTTTTATCCTTTTATGTTTTTAATTATTTCATTTGTATTTTGAGATTATAATATAATTGCATCATTTTTCCCTTGCCTTTCCTCAAAACTTTCTCATATACTTCTAGCTCGCTTTCATAGTCATAGCTTCAGTGTAATTGAGGGTTTCTATTGTTGAGAAGGGACACTATGACCACAGGTTTTTGTTTTTTTTTTTTTTGGTTTTTGGTTTTTGGTTTTTTCGAGACAGGGCTCTCTGTGTAGCTTTGCGCCTTCCCTGGAACTTGCTTTGTAGACCAGGTTGGCCTCAAACTCACAGAGATGAGCCTGTCTCTGCCTCCAGAGTGCTGGGATTAAAGGCATGTGCCACCACCGCCCAGCTGACCATACAATTCTTATACAGGAAAATATTTAATTGTGGTGGCTCACTTACAGTTAAGAGGTTTAGTCCATTATCATCATAAAGGAAAGCAAGGCAGCGTGCAGGTAGACATGTTGCTATAAAAAGAGCTTAAAATTCCTACATCTTGACTCCTAGGCAATAGGAAGTGATCTGAGACACTGGGTTGTATTATGAACATATATGAGACCTCAAAACCTGCCTCCGCAGTGACACACTTCCTTCAATAAGACCATACCTATTCCAACAAGGTCACATCTCGCAATAGTGCCATTCTCTTTGGGTGCAATTTTCTTTCAACCCACCACATCCCACTCTCTGACCCCCAAAGGCTTGTAACAGTATCCTAATGCAAAATGTATTTAGTTCAACTTCAAAAATCCCTATAGTCTATCACAATTCAACAATGTTTGAAAGCCCAAAGTTCAATCTCTTCTGAAATTCATGCAATCTCTTAAATATAATCAAATGTAAAATCAAAATTAAAAATCAGTTCACATACTTCCAACATGTAATGGCTTAGGATATATATTACTGTTCCCAAACATAGAGAAAGAAGCATAGCAAGGTATTACTAGACCAAAGCAAGACTGAAAACCAGTTGGGCAAATTTCAAACTCTGCATTTCTGTGTCTGATGTCCCTCCTTCCAGCAGAACTTGCTCCCTCTACCTCCCCTTATCTGGAGAATGTCCCTGGGACTGAAGGACTGACCTTATCTAAAAGCTGTTTCTAAAACCAAGTGCGCATTCATCTTTAGCTTGACCCTTGGCACAGATCCCTGCTAAGAAGTCTTGCTCTAGGAGCTCTGCTATAGACCCCAGTGCCACATAGGAAACCTTGTGGTAGGAGCATTCCACTTAATGCAAATTAGAGTTTGCCCCCACAGTCCCCAATCCTATATTCCATATACTCTGGAATAAAATTGAGCTGATCCACTGAAATCTGTCTCTCATAGGGTTGTCTCTGCACTCATGGACCTGGTACAAAGCTTTCTTTCTGCCCCTTTTCCTTCTCAACCTGGTGGCCAATAGGCTGAGAGGAAAGGGGAACCCCACAGATATCTTCTTCCCTAGGGAAGACTATATCTCTCATTCTCAGTATTCCTTAGGTACTTATAGTTCTTTATGTGGAGTTGAGGCCTCCTGGGAGTTCCCCTGTCTACTTTACCATGTCTATTGTTTTTGTCCTTAATTTTGTCCTTATTATTTGGTGTGGTTTATGGGTATAGCTTCTAGTATTCCTAAGAAACAATCTCACAACCAATTCACTGATCCTCTTACTTTTACAATCCTTCAGCACCTCCCCAAAATGAATCCCTGAGCCTTGGATGTGGGTTGATTTGTAACTTATCCAGGCTCCACAACTCTACATTTTGAATGGTTGTGGTGTTTGGTAATGGTTTCTGTCTGTAGCAAAGAGACGTTTCCTTGATGAGTGGTAAAGACTTCACTGTACCTAAAGATCTAAAGTGTATTCTTAACTATCTATACTTTGCACTATTTAAGTTGTCTTCATCAGGTTCTTCACAAGTGCTGTACTATGAGGTCTAGAGGAGATGTTGGTGGCCTGATTACAGGGGAATCTTGTACATGGACTAATTATGATAAGACACATTCAGACGGGAAAATAATGTTATCAGGTTGCAGTTCATACTGTAGCTTGTATGAAATCACAAAGAAAAGGTAGAGCATGAAAGCTGTTTTCTACTTCAATAATGAATGCTGTTTTGCATTTCCTTATGTTTAAAGTTTTATCTTACTATCCAGTAGCCTACTGAATTACTATTTATCTCTTTATTGGGCTATATTTATTCATATCTTTTCTGACATCTTTCTATCATTAATCTACCTATATATTCACCAATCCATCTATAAATCAAATGTAAATTTGCAAATATACATTACATTTATGAATAGAATCTACTATTTATGTATAATGCCTTTAAACTAAGAACTAGAATGGTCAGCCAATGCAAACCTCTACCTACACAGATAATTTTATCCTGCTTTGAAGAGAATGTCCTTAATAATGGCTAAATGCTTAAAGTAAAATAATTCAAACCACCAAAAGAAATTTAAGCTCAGATCTTTTGTTATTCTACCTTTCACTGCTACCCCATCTTCTGAAGAAAGACAATCTTTGTTTGTTGTTTTTTCCTTTGCAGAAGAATTTTCCTATACATAGAGTCAAATGTAGGCACTAGATTGCCTTATAAATATTAACTTACAGTTAATTAGTCTTTTTATTTGAAAGCATGTAGCAAATGTCTGGCCCATCAACCCATGCATACTAATTATAAATGCAGCCTTGCCGTCTTCACAAGGAAGTGATAGTTTAATCTTAGGACTGTCATGTCTTATTGAAATAGATAATATCTGACAGCTCTGTGTCAAAACCAGTTGTCAGAGGGGATTACATCAAAGACTTAGAGTCTTAATTGACAAAACAATAAAACAGAGAAGATCCAATTTAGATGGAATTTCCAGTGCTTAATTCTACAATGCAGTTAGTAGCTTTATATTTGAATGAGGGAAATAAACTACAGTCCAGAATCAAACCTCAGTAGGCCGTACAAGAATGTGTTTATTCAGTTTTGCTTATATTTGACTTATTATAATTCCATATACCATGAACAAAATTATTTACTGATAGCAATTTTTAAATTCATTATACTTGTACTTACATTTAAGTAGTGTTACAAAATACTTAGAATCTTTTAGTAGGTTAAAGTGGTGGCTATTTACTGTAATTTGAATTGTGCTATATAGCACTAACTATGATTTAGCTGGAGAACTTCCACATTAACAATTTCTTAAAATAGTAGGTAGAGGTCTTGCGGATGTTTAAGGAAATTATTTAAGCTTTCACATTAGTGATGTGTTTTAGAACTATAGATATTTTAACATATACATATACATATATTGTATAATCATATACATGTTCACATGCGCACACACACACACACAAACTTAAACCTTACAGCAATGCTACAAAGAATACACTATTACTACCTTCAATTTGGGAGTCATAATGATTGAAAAAAGATTAATTGTTCTAAAATACGGTATAAAAGTAAAAACAGAAAACCGATATAAATTGTCTTACAATGGGATTCAAAGACTAAAAGATGATACAATATTAATTTTAACATTAATGTATATATTACTTCTTTTATATAATTTCTGGCTTACTGCCTATTCAAGAAACCATTAAATGTGAATCATTCCTGAGTAAATATTAAGTTTGTTATATATAATTCTATCTACAATGTTTAGAAAATTTAAAAAAATGTATTGATAATTGCACACATACATAGACCCTAATAAAATGCCTACTCAATAGTAATATGATGTGCCTCTTTCTTTTTTTACATTATTCAATCTTTGTTACATGCCCTCTCTCAATTTCCTTCACTCATGTGTCTATGGATGCTCCCTGAAAATAAAAAAATAAAATAAAATAAAAATAAAAACACACTCAGAAATGTTTGCCTGAGCACCCAGAACAACATTGTTTGATTGTGCACAATACCTGCTGCGATCTATTACAGGTTCCCATGACCCCTCAAACTTTTAGAATTCACTCAGCAGGCATCATAACGAGGATACTAGAAAAAAAGACCTTGGTTTTACCCTGTGTCTTCCCCTGAGAAATCACTGAAGGAGAGCTGTGTTCCTCAAGCAAAAGCTCTTCTAACAGCTCCAGTGGGACTGCTGTTTGTTGATGTGTGCTTTCTTTTCTCTGTTCTCCTCTGTGCTCCTCTCACTCCCTCTTTATAACTAGCCCAGAGGTCCTAGATTCATCTCACAAGCTTTCCTGTATTGTGTCTTCACATTTGCCAACAATCCCTTTATAAAATTTTTCTCAAGGTAGCCATTTGAAAAAAATTACATTTTCTCTGTTTAGACTTTGATTCATCCAGGCTATGGGTATTTGCTCTTGTGTTGACAAGGACCATTTTTTTTTCTTTTAGAATGGCTAATCATTCACTTTTTAAAAGTTGTTTATTAGATGTTACTTCCTTAATGAGGCTTGTATTACCATTTTACTTAAACGTCTTCCTAACCCATTCTGAATAATTGAGAATTTTTACTCAATTCTAACAGGCTGCAACAATCATCATTCTGCATTGCCTATATTAATTTACACAGATGCAATATGTGTTGGATTTAGTTTTCATAAACCTATAAACAAAGAGTATGAGGGCACAGTGGTTTTGTTTGATTTAACTACTGATAGGTTTCAAGCATTTGCAGTGTTTTTGTCTTATCATAGGAAAATTACATAATCCAATGCATGAATTTAAAGAATTTGTTTTGGAAAAGTACATTTAACCAAAAAGACAGCATAATTTAGTGCTGTAAGAATATAATTTTGGAAATCAGACAATCTACCTCAAATGGTGCCTTGGCCATTTATAAGAAACGAGCTGGTGCTTTAATACTGTGAAAATCCTGTTTCTTATTCCTTAAGTAATTCTAATATTGTCCAATGCTGTCACCGACTCTCAGGGCTTCTTTAAGCCCGTGTGTCACTCTTTCATGTCCCATGTTAAGTGACGTTATCTTCAACCCACATTATGTAAAATCTAAAGTAAATGACAAGTGACATTGTGGAATTGTACAAGCAACAGCATCGTGAATGCTTCTATCACTCCCTAGTTCTCACCATTAGTTCTTTCTGACATCCTTTGATTCCCACTTCAAGCGGTGGGCCTTCCACACATTAAAGGTGGTGATTCTCACTGGAAAAGCTCTGATAGCAAAGTAAAACTTTCCTCAAGTACACTTACTGGATCTCCATACAAATAAGTCAGTGTTGTCTATATAATGCTGTATCAATGGACAGGATTGCACAGTTAGAGCTTTACTAATCCACTCAATTCTCATGTCAATTTTCATGTCAATTAAAAAATATATGTAAAATCAAAAATCAGACTGAAAAACTTAAAACAATCTTGTTCTGATACCACCAAGTTCTGTAATAAATAACATTTGTCCATTATTTATTTGTTAATCTATTAAGCCATGGATGAATTGTGTACTTATGAATGAAGGTCTACACTGAAACTATGTAATACACTAAAGCACAAGAGTCACTCTGACCTCCACCATGAGTCCTTCCCAGACTTTGAGTTACAAACTTCATCATGAAATATTGTTTTCTAACTTTCAGCAAAGTTAAATGATAAAACATCAAAACGCAAATAGTAGTAATATTTTATATAAAAAAATCTGTCAAGAAAGAAATTAGAAAAAAAATATTCAATTTGCAACAACTTCAGTGCAATAAACTGCTGGGTAACCTGTCACGGGGCTCATCCCTGGAGCAGGTAGATTTTCTTTTTCTTTTGCTATAAAGCCATTAATTGCCTATAGGTCCTCACTATTGGGCCTTATGAGATTTCCTCCATATGCATTGGGAAGTCATCTAGTGCTGTCATTGTTCAGGTCTTATTTAGGTGACTATATTGTAAAGATTTCATGGAAGCAACTACTTGTCATATATAGAAGACACTATCTCACAGCAGACATTCTGGTGCTCTCACTCTTACTAATAGCTTATCAATCTCTGATCTCAAGTAGTCATCCCTAAATGTGTGTACATATGAATGAAACTGTATAGATTCCACAAGATGTATTTATATGTAGATATGTACATATATATTTAAAAATAATAATAACAGAGGGAGATGTCATGAGGTTGAGAAGGAATGGGCAGAATATAGGAAGCGCTGGAGGGGAAGATGATGTAGAAATATTGTAAATACAGCACCCTTGCATGAAATTCTCAAACAAAAATTTAAAATGTTTTCAAAATACCATAGAATATTGAGGAAGAAGCCTAACTAAGATGGTAAAAGATCTCTGAATTGAAAAAAAAAATCTAAGAAACTTTAAAATAGACTAAACAAGATACTAGAAGATAGAAAGAACTTGATGTTCACAGATTAGAGTGGTGTATTATAAAGATAATTATACTATTCAAAGCAGTCTATGGATTTAATAGAATTATCATCAAAATTCCAATGACATTCTTCACTATAGTTAGAAAAAAAATCACCTATTTGTATGGAAACCCTAAACACCCTGAATAGTCAAAGAAATTTTGAACAAAAAGAACAGTACTGGAGCTATCAAAATGCCTGACTTCAAATTACACTACATAAACATGATGACTGAGACAGCATGGTGATGAAACAGAACCAGGTGTGTGGACCAAACGAATAAAAAAGAGGACTGGGAAATCAACCCACACAGTTATGCTCATTTTTTTGACAAATTTGGAAAATGCATACACGGGGGGATTGGGGAGGCATTTTACACCATTCAGGCAGAACTAAATTAGACTCAAATTTCTCACCCTGAACATTGACTCAAAATTAATCATAGACTTTAATATAAGACCTGAAAGGTTGAAAGTTGTGAAAGAAAACTCTTCAACATATAGGCAGAGACAAATACTTCCTAAAGAATCCTAATAGCAATGAAAATGTCCTCCAAAATTGACAAAAGAAATTGGTCAAATTAAAATCCATCTGCTGTGGGATGGTCTGTATGTCAAGTGTGTTGTTGATTGGTCAGTAAATAAATCACTGATTGGCCATTGGCTAGGCAGGAAGTATAGGCGGGACAATGAGAAGAATTCTGGGAAGTGGAAGGCTGAGAGAGAGACAGTGCCAGCCGCCACCATGACAAGCCACATGTGAAGATCCCGGTAAGCCACAAGCCATGTGGCAAGGTATAGATTTATAGAAATGGATTAATTTAAGCTGTAAGAACAGTTAGCAAGAAGCCTGCCACGACCATACAGTTTGTAACCAATATAAGTCTCTGTGTTTACTTGGTTGGGTCTGAGTGGCTGTGGGACTGGCGGGTGACAAAGATTTGTCCTGACTGTGGGTCAGGCAGGAAAACTCTAGCTACATCCGTCTAAACATCAAAGTAAACAATCAGGAAACTTACACAACAGTGCTCAGAATGGGAGGAAATGTTTATCAGCTATACTGCAGACAGATGGTTAATATATGTATAATCTAGAGGGTTTTCAAAGAAAGAAACAAACATGGTCTATATATGTGTGGATACAGGTAAGGGGAAAAAAGTGGGGGACTGTTAGACAGGCACAAAGAAGTTTTACAGTAGTGAAAAAGGAGGATAATTGAATGCTTCTGTTGTTTTCAATCATCCTACTATATATATACAGAGTTTTTAAGTGTTAAAAGATCTTTTCTACATAGTCTTTTTTCTCACCCTCATTATCCCTCCAAACTCTGATGTTCTAAACTTCTTGGAAGGTTTAGTGTGCATAAAGGAGCCCAGTGACCATCCATGACATTTGTATCTTTATTTTATTATCTTGATAATATTGAATGTTTGGTTAAATACTACTTTTGGGGGGAATTTAATATACATGCCCTTTATTTTGAGTAAATTGTGCCCTGGCTTGCTTGTTTAATATGTCCTGCCACAGCCATTTTACAATTGCAGTCAGGAAGACTCTGATTATCGCACAGTTGCTTCCTCTCAATTTGGTCCATTGTTGTGTGTGAGCCTTGAGGAAAGCCTCTGTCGATTTCACAGGTGGATTAATAATTCTTATCACAGTTTTCGGTACATGGTAGATATTAATTTACATCCAGTGCATCATATACTCTTAATGTCTTTGAATATCTTTCAAAACTGTAGGCAGTCCAAGGAAAACAATGGTGTATTTTTCTAATTTGTCATGTAGTATTTTACTGGTTTTGATCTATAAAGAGTACCATCAAAAAGAAAATGAAGTATGAATATGTAGATTTCTATTTTGATAAATATTTGAATGATTGTAAAAAAAAATCTTCTTATTCCATTCAGGCTTTAAAAACAATAACCATAGGCTGGATATTTTATAAGTAATAAAAATTTATTTCTTGCAGTTTTATAATAATTGAAGTCTCAGATAAAATTAACAATAGATTATTTTTAATCAGTTCATTCTACTCTGTACACTTCTCTTTAAAGAGACATGCATGCATTAATAAAATTTTATTTAGATTTATCTTAGAAATCTAGACAATCCACATAACTTCAAAAACACTCAGTCAAAATACAATAGAATTATCTGAAGAGGCTATGAAGGCTGGGAAGTATTTCCATTTCAAATTTTGGAAATGTGACTTTAAACAGAATTGAGGATACTTGGTTTGCTTCTTTTCAAGTCTATTTGGGGGCATCTGACACCAATAAACATTGCAAGTTTGGGGGAACAGTAATATGTAATATGAAAATTTCCCCACATTTATTTGTTAAAAGGCAAAACGTTTTTTAGGGAAAATTAATTTTTTTTTAGATTACAATATTCCTCCATTCCCTTTCCTTATTTAATCCTTCCCATATATCCTTCCTTCTTTCCTTCAAATTCACGCCCTCTTTTTCCCTAATTGTTTTTCCATGTATAAAAGTATTATATATATACATATTCATATTTCTAAATATAACCTATTAAGTGCATATATTGTTGAAAAATATTTTTATTGTATTCAACTTTTAAATTTTCAACATAACGTTCTCATTTTACACAGACTTGTAGTCTGGTTTAAATGTTAATTGACTTATTCACTTACCAATTGCTAACTGCCTCCTCTTGTTGACCAGCAATGATGTTCTATTCTTTTAACTAAAACAGGCAAGTTTTGTGTCCAAACAGAACTTAAAACAGTGAAGAAATATACAAAACACATTACACTATAGTTCCTCAAACAGTTCACAGTTTTGAATAATGAACTATTTACAAACTATTGTACAACCTTTGCATTAATATATGACCACAATGTATCATGTTACATTTTCCATTTCCCCAAGATTAAGAATAAACACTAACTTAAAAGCAATTTATTAATTCTGTTTTGAAATTTCCTTTATTAAAAACAAAATTCTGGGCCATGTAATGGCTTGGCTGGAAAGTACTTACCTTGCAAGTCTATTGACTTGAATTCAGTATCAGAAATTCATACAGAAGTAAAGGAGAGAACGAAATTAATAAAATTGCTCTGGGATATTAATGCTTTAACTACATGTAGTATATATGTATGTATGTTCTCATTTGAATACCCACAACAATAATAAAGTAAATTAAAATTAAAAAACCCAACGTACTATATCTTAAATATTTTGCCTTATTTACAAAAATAATCATATTCTTTAGAATTTTTTCTCTTTTGGAATCTATCATCTTGTTACTGAAATAACATGAAATAGAACACAATATAAAAGCAAGTTAGGACATTCCTTACACTGTAATTAACAAATGAATAAGCCAGCATATTTCTCTTTGTTTGCATTAGTAGCCCCTTAAGCTAGTCTATGTCCCAGGATAAACTGAGTAAACAAAATACGCACATCATTGTCTCCTTATTTACGTGTAGAGGGACCCACAGTTGGATTTTGCTCTTAGGTAGGAATTTCCATTCGCAGACTCATATCAGAACTGCACTTCTTTCCTCCTCTCTCTGTGCTCCTGAGATCATATGGTAAATACCATTCCAAGTCATTTGAACTTGATAAGGAAAAATATGAAGAAATGAAGTGAAATCTTTCTATAAATGATGCTATCATTGCAAAGATAAAAAGAACAAAATTTAGAAAATTGAAAAAAACAGACATTTTAGAGTGCTAGTGAGCTATCTTTAGTATTTTCATTCACCGTATTTTAGTACACTCTATAAATTACTGTAAAGTTGTATCAATATCTTAAGCCTGAAATCTTATTTCAGAAATGATATGTACTCCTTTTCCATTTACAAGAATGTCACTTACATTTATAGACTAATTTTCCTTTGAAATGAAAGTTCTACCATATTTTCATCTAAGCAACCTATACATTTCATTTTTTAATTTTTTTAAACATTTCATTTTTATATACATTTTACTTAGGGTTTTAAAGCCTTAGTTTTGGGAATCAATATTGATTACTTTCGTAGTATTATGATTATTCTGAATGCTGTTTTCCATGCCAACTCATCCCAGCAATGTTTCCAGTTAGAAAATGAAACGACAATGATATGAGAAAATCAATCATGTATGTATTTCCATTATTCTTTGAAGAAATTGAATTGAACTGCTAAACATAGAGAACTTTAAAGTTGAACCAAACTGTTAATAACTCAGTCTACCTTTAACTTGGCCTCAAAATCTATAACATCAATGGTAGTATTTTTAGTAAACATAATTAAAAAATTATGAATCATAGTGGTGACAGCACATCACTGCTTTAATGTCTGTATTTATCTTCTTGTTCTTTCAGTGTGGTACATGCTGCGTTTCTACTCTGTAAACATAGGTTTGACCTCTACGTTAAAATGCAGACTCAAGGACAGTAGATAAATATCTAGGGAAAAAAAAATAAAGGTTTTGTGACACAGACATTTCCATCAAGTGTTGTCTGTTGGAGAGAGAAGGGAGGAGGTGAGACTTACAAGGCCTATAATCTCATCATATTTATCAGATTCAGGAAAACGTTGAAAGTTTCAAGGTTCATAGGGTTCCTCCCAAGGTCATGTAAGCAGTAATAGATGTGGAGGAAGAGAAGACTCTCCCAGGGCTATATTAGCTGAAGGTTGTTCAGAGGGTTCCACACATGCACTTTTTATGAGTTGTTACCCATGGTAGCTTTGCTGATGCGGTAGCCTTCGAGTCACCTTGCCCCTGTACATAACCCTACACCCGTGCTCCTGTAAGTATCCACAGTAAACTCCCTAGTTCCCTGAGCTTGACTGTAGAGGAACCGTCACCTTGGTCTGACATCAGTGGCCTATGTGCAGTGGAGAGACATTTGTTCAAATATGTACAATAAAAAGTCAGGCAGCACGTCCTCATTCATGTTGGTTTCTTTATTTTATATGTATCCACTTATTGATGCTCAGCTTCATATAATTTTGTGTTTTGAATGTTTTCCTAGCTGACTTGAAACTGTCTATGTGGTTGATCTTTGATTTACTCTTCCTCCTACCTATACTCCTGAGTGATGGGATTAGAGGAGTGTACCATATCACTCAGTTTATGATGTCATGAGGCGTCACTCATGCTAAAAAGTCAAGTGTTCAAACAACTAAACTACCTCACAATCTCTTATATAGCTCAACACAAAAGAGATTCAAAAATGTTTATTTGGAGGAGAAACATAAAAAGGTTACCACATTTTCTAAAAAAAAAAAAATCAAACATTCAGTAATTAGAGAGAAAAATATATCTTTCCTTCTTGGTGAATGATGGCAAGTAGGTAAGAGACCAAGTATGAGCAATTAGTACCTGAAAATTTTGTGAAACTTAACTCAGTCCCAATAGACACATCTATTACTGTAGCCAACACTCTGTCATCTGCTTACTAATCATTCATTTTCAAGTAAGAAATTTATTGTTTAGAAAGTTTTATTCAGTGCATACTAATTCAGTGAGCCCTTAGAACCATCAGAACTGACTGTGGGATGATTTAGACACACTTTTGTATGATAATATGGAAAGGAAAAGCTTAGCCCCAAATATGATGGCAAGAGAGAATTCCTTGAAAGTTACCTCTAATATGGGCTGTAGTAAACAAACAAACAAAAAATGTTTCTTGGTGGATCCTTAGAAAAGGACCAGGTTTATATTTTTATAACTTTGTAAAATAATGTAGAAGCAAATTTGGAGTTACAACATTATTAACAATAAAAAGTTATTTTTAGGAGTTTTTAAATGTCATAATACATATACTCAACATAAAAATACATATTAAAAATATACCATATTTTTACATGAAAATAATCACATAGATACTTCTTTACCAATTCATTGAAGAAGGGATGTCAATTCTGTAGGTTGTCATTTTGTCTTATTGATTGAGACTGCAACCCACAACTCCAGAGAGGCTAGCTAGTAGGGAAAGGCCCTAGGAGGGACACATGGATGGCCCTGTGAAGGAGAAGTGGATGAGATCTACATGAGCGGACTGGGTGTGTGTGTGGGGGGGGGGGTGGCAGAGGGCAAGGAATGGGGGATGAGAACATAGGGAAATGGGAAGGTCAAGCTGGAACAGGGACAGAGTGGGAAGGCAGGGAGGAAGATACCATGATAGATGAGGACATCATGGGAATAGGAAGAGGCAGGGTGCTGGGGAGGCTCTCAGGAATCCACAAGGTTGACCCCACCTTGGTCTGCTGGCAGTGATCCAGAGGTGCCTGGACTGGTCTACTCTGGTGACCAGCCTAGCGAATAACCTAGCTGTCATCATAGAGCCTTTGTCCAGTGACTGATGGAGGCAGATGCAGAGATCCACGGCCAGGCACCAGGCTGAGCTTGGGTAATCCAATTGATGAGAGAGTGGAGGGATTCTGCAGGCGAGGGATGTCGGGATCATGATAGGAGGACGTGCAGAGATGACCGGCCACACTAGTGGCCCATGAACTGTGGACTAGTGGCTGTGGAGCCCCCATGGGACTGGACTAGGCCCTCTGGATATGGAAGACGGTTGTTTGCCTCAAACTGTTTTGGGGGGCACCCAGGCAGGGGGATCAAGATCTGTCCCTGGTCTATGGGCAGGCTTCTAGGAATCCGGTGCCTGTGGTGTGATGCCTTGCACAGCCTTGGTGCAGTGGGAAGAGGCTTGGACCTGCCTAGGCTCAGTGTGATGGGCTCTGCTGATTCCCCATGGGAGACCTTGATTTGGGGGATGTGGGGATGCGGGGTGGCTTGGGAAAGAGGGCTAGGGGGTGGGAGGAGGGAGGAGGGTGAATCTGTGTGTGGTATGTGAAGTGAGTAGAAAATTTCTTAATAAAGAAAAATGAAAAAAAAGAGATGTCAAACTACTAAAATGTTGTATTATTTTATGCAAAATACTTTGTTCTCCATTAAATTATATATACATATATTATCATATAAATGATATATTTCATTTTATATAGGATAGTTAGTTATTTAAAAACTTTATCGTATAATTTTTAAGACAATGCATGGTTGTATAGAACTATGAAACAATGTAAATTTGTGAAAGGCATTTTTCAGATTTAAATGTCTACTTGAAAGATAGATATTTAGACTTATAAAAGTAGTATAAGAATGGGTTAGGATTTTGCTGTATGTAGGATTATATTTTTGTTGATGAAAATCATGTATACATTTTTGAAATAAAATTGCTCTAATATACAGATTATTTGGGAAAGGCCTTTAATGGACAGGAAGTGTTAAATCTCATTTCTTCTCATAGTCAGCTGATTTAGAGGTGTTTACGATGTGTGTCCCATCATGACATCAAAAGTTGATACACAGCCTGTCTCTCTCTAATGACTTCAAACCCTCCCACTCTTTCTCCATCTCCCTTCCTCTTGTTATTCCTCCTCTTCCTTCTTCCTCATTTCTCTTCTTCCCTCTGCCCCCTTGTAGCCGGAAGGCTTCTCCCGTCCTACCTGGCTGCATGATGCCTCATCCACTTATAAAATAACAATTCAGAGGCTAATTACTAATTACCAATTGTAAGGCCTATGGCAGGCTTCTCACTAGCTAGCTCTTATAACTTAACCCATTTCTATTTATTTATATGTTGCCACGTGGCTTCGTGGCTTACTGGTACTTTCATATCTTGCTTCTCTGGGCAGTGAGTGGCTCACAGTGTCTCTTCCCCCTCTCCTTTTCTCTTCCTCTCTCCTGTTGGAAGGTACTGCCTAACCTTATTCTGCCTCACCATTTGCCAAACAGCTTTATTTATCAACCCATCAGAGCAACACATATTCACAGCATACAGAAAGACATCTCACAGCACCCCCTCATTCTTTTCCTTCTCTCTCTCCCTTCTCCTTTTCTTCTTGTCTTTGCCAATTTTCTCCTTGTAATTTTTTCTTCATTTTTTTCTATTTTTATACTGCTGAAGGAAAAGTCACTATACTCATTTTACAGCCTCAAGATTTCTTTCGCCAAGAGTGCTTTATATGTGGTTGGTGTTCATCATTGCAGAGGTTAAAACTATCTGGCTATTGCTTATGCAACACTAATTCTTATTAGTTGCAAATAACAAAATCTAAAATTTTGTTAGGAGTTTTGTTAAATGGCATTTTTTTTATATTAGCATGAATGGACTTTGACACAAACATAACAAAATAATATTTATATATGTATTTACTTTTCCTATTGATAATCATGGTGATTATATGTCTTACTTTGGGTAAACTTGTTGTTAGTGGTTGTTTTAAGGTAGCAGTTCTCAACCTGTGGGTTACAAACCCTTTGGGGGGGGGTCCCATATCAGATATCCTTCGCATCAGATATTTGCATTACAATGCATAAAAGTAGCAAAAGTACAGTTATGAAGTAGCAATGAAATAATTTTTATCATTAGTGGTCACCACAACATAAGGAACTGTATTAAAGGGTCTCAGCATTAGGATGGTTGAGAACCACTGTTTTTTTTATTTTTGTTTTTGCTTTTATTTTCTGTTTGTTTGTTTGTTTGTTTTTCAAGACAGGGTGTCTCTGTGTAAGCTTGGCTGTCCTCGAATGCACAGAAATCTGCCCTCCTCTGCCTTTCAAGTGCTGGGATAAAAGGCATGGGCCACAACTGCCTGGCAAGAACCACTGTTTTACAAAGTTTATAAAACTTTACAAAGTTTTACAGAGATCAAGCTTTAGAATATTTTAAACTTGTTCTAGCATCTCAACTTTTTTTTTTGCTTCTTTTCTTAAAATTTATTCCTATAATTTTGTAAAAGCCATTTCTGATTGAGGAACTACAGTAGGTGAAGACAGTTACTAGTGCAGAGGTAAATCAGTACTCCATTGAAGTGATGTGAGCAAATGATTTCATTTGTCTATCTAATTCCTCGCCTGCTCTTGTCTCTTTGCCTTAGCCTTCCCTGGCTAAGTGCACTGTAACCAGTCACCTTAGGATGGGTGATTTCATAAAAACATCATTTAGTTATTCTAGTTCTGAAAACTGATGATTTAAAGATCGTGAGTCACAGAGATTTGGTGTCTGGTGAGGGCTCACCTCCTGTTGCAGAGAACTATCTTCCCTGACACCCTATGCAGAGAAGAACAGGGAGAAGAATATCAAGTTCCCTGTGTCCTTTTATGAGGACATTTAGTTCAATCAGGGGTCTGCCTCATAACCTCCTTTTTATCCAAAGGCCAGACTTCTTAGATTGTTGTTTTGGGAAGTTGTCCTAATATATAAAAGGGAGAGGTACACACGTTGTTCTGTTTGCCTCCTGTTATTGTGAAAATCACCATAGCCAAAAGCAAATTGGAGAAGAAAGGATTCAGTTTAGCTTATCTGTGATAGTCCATCATCAAGGGAAGTCAGGGTAAGACCTCAAAGCAGAAACCTGTAAGCTGGAACGGAAGCAGAAAACTTGTAGCAATGTGCTTACTGGCTAGCTCTCTAACTCTTCCTCAGTTTGGTCTCCTGTATAGATATCCTGTCCAGGAGTGCACTGCCCAGAGTGAGCTGGGCCATGCAAAAATAATCAGTAATCAAATTACTCCACAGACTTGCCCATTGGCCATTTTGATTGAAGCAATACCTCAGTTGAGGTCCTTTTGTCCTAGGTGACTGTAGTTTGTGACAGGACACACATATTTAGTCTTTATCAGGGGAAGGCCCCTTGTGATTCAAGGCAAGGTGATTTTAGACATTGTAAGTTTATCTGGAACCTGGTTAAAGACACAGGTTCTGATTTAAGTCTGAGGTAGGATGGAGTTTATGCATCTCTAGCAAGGTGATGAGGTGCTAAAACTTAACGTTTGTTGAGCCGATAATTTTTTTCAAAACATCAAAATGCTGCAGTTATTCTCTTTTTCAACTTTAAGTTTAGAGTGTTTTTTTTTTTTTTGGAGAAATACATATTAGTATCTAATTGATGTTATAGCAGACAGATATATCAGAATCTATATTTCCTATGTAATTGGACCCAAAAGTTTTATCTTTTAATACCAACACGTTTCATTTGGTAGTAGAGGATATTTGGCCCCTGCAGTAATAATTCCTCTGAGCTGAGATTAGCAAAGTTGCCCTTCACAGGGTACTCATTTGCAGTCGAATGTGTATTCCACCTCATTGACCCATTTCCTGTTTCTCAACTGTGGTTTTTAAAGTCCTCAGCCTAGCAGTCCTCAGTACATAGTATATTATCTGTTCAAGTTGGGAATCACCACAACTAAAGGTAAGGGTGTGCTGGTTGCTTACAGGAGGCACATTCTGACTTTCACTTTCGTTTCATTCTCACTGGTGGTGTTCTTGCTTATTTAGTAATTAATTTAGTGAATAATGTTTATAATGCCAACCGTTTGTTTAGTAGGTGCTGTCTTGCACTGCTGTATTACCTGCAATATCTGTTGCCTTTGGACCGAATCCTCTCTAACAGCATTAAACCCTCATCAGTCCACTGTCTGGACAAAGTTGCTTCCTGTATTTTTTTTTCCATATGACAGTCAATGACCTTGAATATATATATTTTAGTGCCATTCACTTCACTTCATTAACATTTGTTACTGTAAATACTGCTAGAAGATACTGTGGCAGCCATGTTAGTAAAGCTATTGTTCCATGTGCACTTCATTTGCTTTAAGACTAGGACTATATTTTCTGAATGGGGAAGACCCAAAGGTGAATGGCAAATGTGTTCCTTCCTCATTGCTCAGTTAGTCATGTGATGACCGAAACCAGTATTGGTAGTACTGTCCTTCAGGCCATTGATGGGTGACCTACTCAGGCCTTTCCTACATTCACTTTACTTCCTGGTTTGGTCAGATGCAACTGTCTTTGGCCAAATTAGATTAACAATGTATACATTACAGGATAGCTGAAGAAAATGTCTGCAAAACAGGGAAAAAAAAGGAAGAGCTTAAGGACTGGCAGATGGCTGAGTAGGTAAAGGAGCCTGCTGCCAAGACTGTGGACCTGAGTTTCATCCCTGGGAACTATGTGGCAGAAGTAGAGAACCAAGTTTTTAAAATTGCTCGCTGACATCCATAGGAGTACCAGTACCATGACACGTGTACACTTGCATACACACACACACACACACACACACACACACACACACACACACAATTCACTAAATGAAAAATAAATAATTAAATGTAGCCCCCTCAAATGAAACTATAACAAATAAAATTCTTGAATACAAATAGTTAAAAAAAATTCTTCAGTTAAAAGTGTCATATGAACTTCAATGAATTACTTAATAATATCTAATAGTCAGTGTTCTCATCTGTGAAGTGGCAAAAATTCTTTGAAGCCTAAAGGTGCCATTAGCACTCTCTGTTGAAAAACAAGTCAGGCTTCCTAGGCAGGTGAAAGTAATTTAATCAGACAAAACTAATTATGATTTTCAGTTCTTAACAATTTATTTACTGCCAAGGAGCTAAGATCCTAAAGAGAGGTACTTTGTTCCAAATGTGGTTGTTACAGTCTATATATGTGCCCTAAAATAACTTTCTGTTTTGTTTTTCTGTTTGCTTGTTTTCTGAATCTGGGCTTTGCTATGTAGCCTAGGCTTGCCTTATATTTGCAATACTGTTGTAGCCCACTCGGTTTCCTAGTGGCTGTACCCAATAGGACTGCATAGGAAGTTGATTGGACCACGGGGCTGAGTACCAGGTGTTTGTAAGGTGTTTGCAAAACACTTGATTACACTTGATTGTAACTAGCAAGGGGGAGGTCTTTTGCTCCACCCCTTGGCATTGTTATAAATAGACCTTTGGAATAAAGTTCTAGGCCTGTTTAGATAAAGATCCAGGCCCACTACAGTCTATCCTGTGTTTTCTCTTTGTTTGTCTCCCCTCTATTTCTAAGTCTTTTATCTCTCCTTCCTCAAGAGTCCCTGTGGTAAATAATGGTGGGTCTGGTCTCCCACACAATACTCTGGCTTCAGTCTCATAATTATAAGAATTACAAGCCACCATACCTGGCTCAATAAAGTCCTTTCTGTGGTGCATCATTTAATAATAATCTTGATTCAAATTCAATTGCCTTTTTTACCTCAAAAGTATATATAGAAGGAGAGATAGCTGAACACAGTCAGGGACAGAAGATAGTAATGTTTTCTTAGGATTTAGGAAAGTTTATACTTAAAACTGCCTTTCTTTTTCTTGGTTTTATTTCTGTATATTTTGATATATTCAGTATTTTCCTTATGAACATAAAGTGTGTCTTTCATCATAACATAACAAAGGAGAGAAATATGATTGTAAAACAAGAAGAACTTTATATGCAGAATTTTGGACACCTGTACAAGTTCTTGAGCCTCATTTCTTCTGTAAGTTCTGATGTAAGGTCACCTACGATCAACAGATATCAATGGATTTGATAGGAAATATTAAGATAATGTAGGTGCATCTTGAATATACAGAGACAGGGTAGATAAAACAATCTGCAGCATGAACACATGGAATCTTGTTTGACAGCAATCAATGTACTCGCTGATGTGGGAAGTCTTGCAATAATGTGATAAAAAAAAAAAAAATTCCCCTATTTCATTCTGTACTAAAGGGCTCAGAAATGCCAAGTATTCAGAACAGACATTTGAAAGTTTAATGTAAATCAGCAGTATGTAGAGCAATAGTTAAGCAAAAAATAATCCATACCTAAGTAGTACTCAGTAATGAAGTTGGTCTCCAAAACAATAAAATGGGTGTTCTTTTTAAATAAAGGTCAATTTTGTTGGCTTATTTTCATACAAACATTTTGGTCTTATTCTTTCCAGTCCCTGAACTCCTCCTTGGTTCCCCCTACCCACTGAACTTCAAGTTCTTCCTCTTGCTCAGAAACATAAAATCAAAACAAACAAAACAAAACAAAATAAAAAACTTACAAAATACAAGCACAATACAAAAAACAACCATGGAGTGCATTTTGTGTTGGCCTCTCTGTGCCAGAGTTTTGCCTAGCTTTAACTTGTGTACGTTTACTGTACGCTATCACAGTCTCTGAGAGTACATATGTTTATTAACCTCGTTGTGTCTAGAAGATGCTGTTACCTTGGAGTCATCTACAAGCTTAGAATGTTTCCACCTCCTCTTCCACACAAAACCCTGAGCTTTCAGGGCAGAGATTTGATAAAGAAAATCCAATTTAGGGATGAATGCTCCAAAGTCTCTCATTCTGCTAATTTTCCAGTTGTGACTCTCTTTGTCAATTACCAACTCCTGTAAGGAAAGGCTTCTCTTATGATGGCTTAACATTCAGTCACCTAGGGTAAAATGGTACGTTGTTAGAAGTCATTCTATTACAATATTACTTTCTCATAATAATAGTAGTAGGCATTTTCTGCTGTATCATAACTTATCAAGTCTCAGGTTCTTAGCCAGGTAAGCAGTTTCAGGCGTGGGTTACGTGTCATTGAGTGGGACCTTAACTCAAATTTTAACATAACAATATTTCATAAAGTTGTTTACTCCACTAACACTTATGCCACTATAGCATCAGTATATCCTATAGGCAGATTACTTTTATAGGTTGTAGGTTTTGAAGCTAGGTGATACTGATGTTTACTTTACTCCTCTGGAGTCCTTGCATAGTAACAGGATAAATATGAAGCTATTTTTATTCTTATACGTGCAGCTTTCCTTTGTCCCGTACAATTTGTTGAAGATTCTGTCTTTTATTCAGTGTGTATTTTTTACCTCTTTGTGAAAAGAAGGTGGCTGTGTATTTTGTGATTTTATATCTTGTTTTAATTCGATTTTCTTGATCATGTGTCTGTTTTTATGCCTATACCTTGCTGGTTTTAATACTAGATCTGTCATGCAACTTAAAATCTGAGATAGTGATATCTATTCATAATTGTTTTAGCTATTCTTTGTGTGTTTGTGGGTGTATTTTTATAAAAAGCTTAAGTTTTTTATTTCAATGAAGTTAGTCGCTTTATAATTTTGATGGAGATTGCAATTAATTTGTAGGTTGCTTTAGGTACTAGCTACATAATCTGTATGTGTCCTCACACTAATACACTCATGTTTCTGAAATCACAGAAAACATGACTTCAAAAGAAGTTTCTAAAAGTTAAAATGGAAACTTCATTATTCTTCCATCAGCATAACATATGTGTATGTGGTGTTCCGTTTTGATAGTTAATAATGCTGCTTTTAGTAATATCTAACTTCTCTTTATGAAATAATGAGTCTTTGCCTCCTAAGTTCTCAAAGTTAATATTTGAAGCATGATCCTAATTAGTCTTAACAATAAAAAACCCTGAGTTAGCTATTGAAGGTGAAAGCTGAAATATTAGAGAAGCAGAGCAATAGCTACTAGGAACTTCTTACCTCTCAGAATCCTCAGACTGAATGTGGGGGGCCGGGGGGGGGGGAGCCCGTCAACATCCACTTTATATTCCTGCCTCTACCTCCCTAGTGCTGGTATTAAACACATGCACCTGCCTGGCTCTGTTTCTTTTTTATACTGGTTCAATCTCATGTAGCCCAGGATGGCCTTGAACTCCCAATCTTTCTGCTTCTTACTTTCAAGTGCTGGGGTTAAAGGTGTGTGCCACCACTGCCTGGCCTCTATGGTTAACTAGGGGCTGGCTCTGCCATTTGATATCTAGGCAAGCTTTATTTGTCAGAAAACAAACAAAATATCACACAACAGTTCCCCCTTTTTGTCTAAACAAAAGTGAAGGTTTTAACTAACATAGAAAAACTATATACTATAAGTTCAGTAACTATATACAAATATATACAGGCAATAATTACATTAACAATGTCTAGTCTATTAGCATTTGACAAATTCAGAGAAAATACTCCATTATCTATCCTATCTTGGTGAGTCTAAAGTGGTACCTAATTCACCTATCCTAACTTTCATAACCAATTCAAAACTATCTTTTCATGTCTCTCAACATTATGTACTTTGTGCCTCTTTTGGGAGGGTCCTTTATTAATTTGTTAAAAGGGAAAACTATAACTATAAAGTCTTCAACTCCATGAGAGGCCTGAGAAGGTTCTAATATTACCTGAGTAAACAGGAAGTGTAGAGCAAACAACTTCCAAAAATAAGAAATGACAAAAACAGCTGGCTGCCTGGACAGTCACCTAAGATTTCTCCACAATGTTGGGGCATCCATCTTGGGCCTACAGGCCTAGAATATCTGACGGACTTATCTGTGAAGCAGGATTTTTGAAAGGCTGACCTACTGTGTCTTGGCAAAGTTCTACAGTCACTTTCTTTTCTGATCTGCTTGTCAAATTTGGACAGCATACTGTTAGTAGTCAAGGCAAGGGCAGTTTCTTGCCCAGTGGCTAACTTTTGCCACAGAGAAGGTAAACACCATATGGAATTTCTTCGGTGCCGATCATCTTAGCTGAAGTAGATTGGTGCTGCCAGGGGCAGACATGTGTCATTGTCATAAAAAAAAAAAAAAAAAAAAAAAAAAAAAAAAAAAAAAAAAAAAAAAAAAAAAAAAAAAAAAAAAAAACCCTTATGCTACTAAAATATCTGAAATGCCATATTCTGTAGATCTCAGAAGTGTTTGAAGACCACCTGTCTATCTAAAATATATCTCTGTTTGACCTTGAAAACATACCTAATATGACATGACTACAAGTTTGATTGTAATTGGTGACTAACTACTAATGTACACTTCTTTATTAACCTAAATAGTTGGTAATAATAACTTTCAAGGACTATAAATTTATATTACATTGTTAAATGAGCTGTATAGGTACAATACCTTGAACAAGAGTAGAAACATATGTACAGTGTGTTCTAACAAAAATAATGAAATAATGAAACTTTGCCTCCTAAGTGTGGTGATATTGTGTTTCCCAAAATATTGTGCACCCTAATAAACTTATATGGGGTCAGAGAACAGAACAGCCACTAGATATAGAGGCCAGAAAATGGTGGCATTAATCCTAGCATTCCAGAGGCAGAAATCCGTCTGGATCTCTGTGAGTTCAAGGCCACATTGGAAACAGCCAGGCATGGTGACTCATGTCTTTAATCCCAGGAAGTAATAGCAGAAAGCAGAAAGGTATATAAGGTGTGAAAACCAGGAACCAGGGCCTGGTTAAGCTTTCAGGCTTTCAAGAAGCAGTTCAGCTGATATCCATGTGGATAAGGACTCAGAGACCTCCAATCTGAGGAAACAGGATCAGCTGAGGAATTGGCAAGGTGAGGTGACTGTGGCTGGTTCTGTCTCTCTGATCTTTCAGCGTTCACCCCAATACCTGGCTCTGAGTTTGTTTTAATTAATAAGACCTTTTAAGATTAATGCTACACTCCTAAGTTTTCAAAGTTAATATTAATATAGTGATACTGAATTGTAATATTTTTCAATTAAAAGTAATTCAAAGTCAGAAGAGATTTATAAAGTAGACATGATACTAAGTGCCTTAGATTACATAAAGATGGTATCTTTGTTTGATTTTTATTCTATCATTTTTTCTTGCCGCTGTATGTATCAGTTCTGCTAAGACTACTGGCCGTTGGGAGTTGATAAACCTTCACTACCTCTTTAAGCTCAATTACATTTGGCCATCTCTGTGTTACAACAGAAAAGTCAGAAAAGTTCATATTTTTTAAAATGTGCAAAATGTTCTAGTTGTCACCTTCTTTTATTGGAAGAATTTGGGTAAAGAAGACAAATTATGTTTGAAGAAACCAAGTAAAAAATTCTTAACTTTTCATGTGCAGTGTTACTTTATTGTTTTAGCCTATCTGAATGCTTTCAGTCACATATTCCTTCCTTCTTGTCCACCAAACTCATCTTTGATTTATGTATATTTGACTATATATCAAATGTAGAAGAACAAATGAACAAAGTTTTTCATGGTCCCCTGTTACCAGTCACACCATCTTACAATAATTAGAATCCGGTGTATCTAATTGTTCTCACCATTTTTGAATAAAATAAAACCTAACTGCTGACCCCTCCTCCCAACCACAAGCACTTTATTTTTGCTTGCTACTCTTCATTCTGTACCTGCTTCTGGGAATAACACTATATGTTTTCCAATAAACTGCTTTCATACTCCATGCTTGACTCACTCCAGCATAAGGAATCTGGTCATATGCAAGTGTTTCATACCTTCTGTTTCCAATTGGTAACATGTTTGGTCTGTGTTTATGAAGAGCAGCAACATGGGTTTATCAATGACTGAGAAATTCAATACCATGAGAACTAGAAAAGGACAACAAAAACAGCCAATCTAATCTTTTTATCAGAAACAAAATCAGTTAGTCTTTCTTCCTTTAATAACATCTTGTGATTAAAATTACTGATATAGTAATAGGTTTCCTGTCCCACAGGAGACATCTTTGCAGATTGGTATTATTTTTTTTTTCATTTGGAAATTTTTTTTTTTTTTTTTTTTTGGTTTTTCGAGACAGGGTTTCTCTGTGTAGCTTTGCGCCTTTCCTGGGACTCACTTGGTAGCCCAGGCTGGCCTCGAACTCACAGAGATCCGCCTGGCTCTGCCTCCCGAGTGCTGGGATTAAAGGCGTGCGCCACCACCGCCCGGCCATCATTTGGAAATTTTTACTTCCAAAAATTATGATGATTTGTTTTTCTTCTTATTCCTAGTTGTACAGATGATTTTCAGAATAAGCTTCTAAAGAACATAGCTACTTATTTTCATTCTTATTTTTACATAATATATATAGATATAACAAGAGCCTCAAGTATGAAAATAAAAATAAATAAAATTAAATATGTTATAAAAGTTACCCTGTGGACAATTGAATGGAGTTTAACATTCAGTTACCAACAGTCTAATTTTACAGATATTATTGGGGAAGTGACTTTTACATTTTCAATCTCTCAGAATATTTTTCATGAAGTAGCATGCAAATGTGAAAAAATTAAGTCATGGATCCATTTCAGTTGGCTAACTACATAGCTAACAATTACATTTTCCAAACACTCATTATCCCTAAACTTGAAAATAAATCAATGAATCAAGATGATAAATGAGTGAAGAAGAATAATATTGGAACTTCCACAAAAATTTCCTTTACCGAGAGAGAGAGAGAGAGAGAGAGAGAGAGAGAGAGAGAGAGAGACCGACCACTTCTATGTCTGATAGCTACATTAGAATTCTCTCCTCTCCTCCCTCCCTAGTCTATTTACTGCATTTGGCTTGGATCCAGTTTCCTTCTCCCTGTTCACTTTGAATGAGGTCCAGGATTTTGAGCTCCAGGGAAGCAAGTTGTGGTATTGAAATAGGGCTTTCATTTAAGCAGTGCTAATTGCAGCCTCAATCACTAGTTCATAAACCATGGAGATTAATGATGGAAAAGACCTGTTAGATCTGTTCTTCCATCTGATTCTGACAATAAAAGATTATTTTTACATTATGTGCAAGGATATTCTGCCTGGTTGATTTTTAGTGATCAAAATAATGGGTTTTCAGCATTTCCCTGGAGAGGAAATTGTGTACACCCATAAATTTCACTTTCAACCGCCGACAGGAGATGAACCTAGGTTCTCCTTTTGCTTCATTGTATGTCATCCCTCCTAGCTAAAGACTGTTGGATCATCCTGAACAATTAGATTTCCTCCTTTATTCAACACAACATATTTCCTGTCTAGCATCCTGAATGAGTGTCATGGTTTTATTAGCCTTTATGGAGAATATATAATTTTACCTAATAGCTCTTAGTTATTTGAAGCAGTCCCTTATCATAAAAGATGCAAGTGAAGCTTTAAATTAATTAATCATATTAAAATCTTCAAGGATTTTTTTCATTTTGAATTTTAACTGTATTTTCTATAAAATTCTCAAGACATTTTTCATTCTTATTCTACAATTTTTAAATGTTATTTTTTCAAATTGAAATATAATTATATTATTTTGTCTCTTTCCTTTCTTCCTTGAACCTACAATTTTTTTAAAATATTATTCATTCTGATATGTTGACAGTAAAATATGGCTTCAAAAATGATACTTCTCTTTGCACAATAATTACTTAGTCAGTAAATAAAAATCAATTATCTTAATTTATTCATTTTAACATATTAGGAGATATTATTAAGAATTTAATTGCATTTATTTATTTGTGTGTGTGTGTGTGTGTGTGTGTGTGTGTGTGTGTGTGTCACATCTTATTTTGAGTGTGAAGATCAGAAAACAGCTCTGTGAAATCAGTTTTCCCCTTCTACCATATAGGTCCTGGGGTTTGAAATAAAGTGTGAAGATTCCCAGCAAAGGCTGCTGAGCAACTGAGCCATCTCACCAGCCCCTAAAAACATTGTTTTAAATTAGCATGAGTTGATTCCTCACTATGTTACTTATAAAAATTGACACCTGTTTTTACTGTAATGTAGAAATATGAAGTCAATAACATACTTCATTATTTATGTATTTTATGTGTATGAGTCTTATGACTATATGTATATATTGCACCATGTTGTTGTTTCTTCTCTTTTTTTTTTTGGGGGGGAGGGCTGGCTGCCACCAAGCTCCAAAATAAATCATACACTCTTAATCTCAGGGTCATAGGTTTGAGCCCCATATTGGGTGCCAATTGTTGTCCTTTTTTAAATGGTTGCTGCCTTATAAGCCATGTCTGTCTGAATCAGTAACTGTCACCTCTCCACTACCAGCAGCAGTTAGGCCATAAGGGCCATAGCTGGAGGAAAATCTATTCCCTCCGGCTCCAACTCTTTCAAAGCTACAAAGGAAACAACTAAACCTCTTTTGTAGATGTAATTCTAAATGGTTTTATTAAATAAGAAACACAGAGCCAAATGCAGAATTAAAAGCCCCAGAGTTCAGAGAGCAGTGGCTAAGAGCTAAGACCAAGACCACCTTCTTACCACTTGTTGCCCCTACTGTCCTTCCCCTGAGAAAGAGACCTACTTCCTGTGTGTCTGTCCTTTTATTGACTTTCTGTTCTGCCTTCTCATTGGTTGTAAACCCAACCACATGACCTCCTCATCACTGCCTGTCTATACAGACCTCCAGGTCTCTGTGGTTGGTATTAAGATTAAAGGCATGTGTCTCCAAGCTGGCTATGTCCTTGAACACATAGACTCTGCCTGCCATGTGATTGGATTAAGGGCGTGTGCTACCACTGCCAGACTTCTGCTAAATGGCTTGTTTATTAGCTCTGACCTCCAGGCAACTTTATTTATTAACATACAAATAAAATCACATTTCAGCACAAATAAAATATCACCATACTCTCTTCTTCTAAAGAACTCAAGAGTCAAAGGTTAAGGTGGAATTCTGCTCTTCAGAGAGGCTCAATAGCAAGTAGCTCACCTCCTCTCCCTACTCACATCTTCCAAAAAGTCCTTGTGCCTCTCCTCACCTCTCCTTATAAACGCTTTCTCACCTGGCTCCTCCTTACCACTTCCTGTCAGCTAATTGCTGACTCAGTTTCCTGACCAAAGGTGAATTTTATTCAATCAAACACATCTTTGCATCATTAAACAAATGTTCCAGAGCATAAACAAAAGTAATATACCTTGAAATAACATTCTACAACAGCACTACATGGGTGCCTCATGTTTGATGTCAGAAGTGGGTGCCAGACCCTTTGTAACTGGAGTTACAAACAGCTGTATGCTGTCATATGGGTATTGGAATCTTTTTTTGTTCGTTTGGTTTTTGAGACAGGGTTTCTCTGTGTAGCTTTGTGCCTTTCCTGGATCTTGCTCTGTAGACCAGGCTAACCTGGAACTCACAAAGTTCTGCCTGCCTCTGCCTCCCTAGTGCTGGGATTAAAGGCGTGAGCCACCGCAGGTATGGAATCTTAACTTAGGTCCTCTGCAATAACAGTAAGTGTCCCTCACAACTGAGCAATCTCTCCAACACATGTATTTATATTTTTGATTGAAAGGCAATTTTTGTTAAGGATGAATAGACAAAGACACCATTATTATAATAGTGTATAAAAGAAATATAATGTCAGCATTACTGAATATTTATCAGTAGTTTATAGGTTTAGCACTTTGTAGCTATCATATTTTAAATTATTCTCATGTATAAGTTGTATGGAATTCATTCTAAATCAAAGCTATGAAGTAGTTATATACTATTCAGAGAATAACAGACAAGAAGAATGATTGCTAGTTTTGAAATATGAACTCTTTAAGATAATTCAATCTATGTGAGTTAGCTACCCACCCATGCTAACTGAAATTAATGGCCTTGTTTACTAAAGTGAGGCAACAGAAGTAATTTAGTATAATCAGAATTCTCAATGGAGTATAGATTACAGAGTTTAATCCAGTGATAGCAGATACTTTTGGGGATTTTAAGACATATTTAATTTTTGTTTTGGAGCTATGTTCCCAAGGGAAATATTTAACAGTAATAAATTTGAAATATGTAAATTTATCAACCTTCTTCAGATAAATATCATTCTACCATTTTATAATCTTCATATTTCAAAGAAATGCCATTGTGAATCAAAGCTAGAATAATTTACTTACCTTAATAAGATAATCTATTTCCTTTCAATGTCTCTCCAAACTGTTTTCTTGTTCAATGTAAAGTCTGCTCATAAATTCTTTGATGCATGTTCACGGCTTTAAGTGCAGGTCAGATTAGAACATCTCTATCAAACTGCTAGAACCATATAAAGTAGGGTAATCTATACAGAGTTAAAAATTCCTATAATCTCTATTAATCTTCAGCGAATTGTGGGGAAATTCTACACTTTCATGATGGATTTCAACACAAGTAAAATTTTGTTTTGGTGCTTAGCAAGTAACAGTTATTTGTCTTACTTCAATTATATTAAATTTAAATTAAGCCAAACTAACTATGCCCTGTAATATATTTTAGAGAGAATTATTTTCACATAGCTGAATATCAATCAATATGCATCTATGGTTATTGTTCAGAGAGGGAAATAATGTGCCCCTCACCTTGCACACATTATTTGTTTTGAGAGGAACATAAGAGATTTTTGCCTTTTACTGTATTTTAGAGACTCAAAGGACATATCCTTGTTTCTAGTTTTGTTTTTCAACTGAAATGTGAAAAGGTCTTGTAGTAACACAAGCTGTAATACTGGGCGGATTTTGTGTCTAACTGACAAGTTTCCAAGATTCTAAATTTGTAGTTTAATATAAAGGGAAACATAGAAGCAGATTTTGTCTTAAAAGACAGTTAACAAGAGTCAAGCACTAAAAAGGCAACATGTAAGAATTGTAACCACTGAGATCTTGGTTTAGGAAGAGAAAAGGGCAACATTAAACTCTTAATATTTTGGCAGTTGCTGAGTCAGTAAGGTTCACATGCAGTATTTACATTTTATTTTATTTTATGTGTATGAGTCATTTACCTGCATGTATGCCTGTTCACTACATGTGTGCCTGATGCTCTCAGAGACCAGAAGAAGGCATCAAATCCCCTAGTGCTGGATTTGTAAACAGTTGTGAGATAGTATATGGGTACTTGGAAAAGAACCTGTGTCCTCTTGAAGAGCATCAAGTGATCTTAATGACTGAGCCATTATGTATATTTTCTCTTCATTATAAGTGTAAGATCATCTTGCTTATGCATTCTCTTGTAAACCTCCATTTGTCATGTCACTGCTCACAATTATGATTGTATAAATATGGAAGCTTCAGCAAACTTTTCAAGTTTTTATATTTTGACATGTTATTGTCCCAGACATATGATATAAATGACCAGTGTTGGGACCCGAATCAAGCTAACTTGTCATGGTGATATAATGTGTCTTAAGAAGCCACCTAGTCCATTTATCATTGCCCATATCTTTTCTTTTTTCTTTTCTTTTATTTTGTTAACCATTTGGTATTGTGTAGCTAGAGTTTTCCTAGTCCTGCCTGGCCCACGGTCAGGAACAATCTCTCTTACCCGCCAGTCCCGCAGCTGGTCAGACCAACCAAGTAAACACACAGAGACTTATATTACTGTATGGCCATGGCAGGCTTCTTGCTAACTGTTCTTTTTCTTAAATCAACCCATTTCTATTAATCTATAAGTTGCCACATGGCTTGTGGCTTACTGGTATCTTACATGTTGGTACTCATGGCAGCAGCTGGCAGCTTCTCTCTGCCTCAGCCTTTCTGTTCCCAGAGTTCTCTTCTCTGCTTGTCTCGCCTATACTTCCTGCCTGGCTACTGGCCAATCAGTGTTTTATTTATTAACCAATCAGAGCAACACATTTAACATACAGAACATCCCACAGCAGTATTGGATAATCAATTATTGGACTGATTCCCAGGAAAGACTGATTCTCACTTTTTTAGATGTCAGTAATCTCATGTAGCAGCCAGGTAGGGACTTCTGAGATTGTTTTCCATCCGTGCTGGCAAGTCAGTAAGTGTTGTCCATGTTCAAGTCTTGTTCCGGAGACCATATTGTTGAGATTTCATGTATGCAGCTGATCAGAGTATATATTACATGTGTATGAAATGTCATAATGAAACCAATTATTTTTTTTTAAAAAATACTAATTAAGAAGGAAAAAAGTAAAATGAAGTAAATACATGAACAAGAAGCAAACAAACAAATAAGGAAAGCCATCAAATGTTATTGACTAAGCTAACCAAACATCTTTTAAGTCGAGATCTTTTTATTTCTGAGGAAGTCATTAGAAATGGTAAAGATTACAGGACTAACAGCACAGGTCTGTAAGCCACGTTATTTGGACTACTGAGGCAGGAGGATCACATGCTAAAGTTCTACCCAGGTAACTGAGTAAAATCTGTCTGAAGAAAAAGTAAAAAAAAAAAAAAAAATTTGGTGATCTGCCTTAATTTTAACTTCCAGCAGTGTACAATAATTTCCAGCTGTTATCATTCAGAATATCAGAAAAATATTACTAAATACTATTATTCAGTTCCAAAAGAAATAGTCAGGAATATTTTTTTAGCAGTACTTTTATAGGAAGCCAAACTGTCCTCTTAAGGAACAGTTTGCATATTATATATTCACATTTACTAGTAGTGAAATAACTATATAAACAGGGAATACATATAAGGCATATTTAGAAAATATGAAAAATGTTGTCATCTTTAAGATCTGAAGGATTTAAGTAGCTCTTGGAGTGTACATTGCATACACCTTGTGTCCACTCTTGGTGTTGCCTGTGAGATTCAATATACCAGTGGAGTACAAGCCTAAGTTTCCCTGCACTACACCTAGAAAACAAAATTATGTACTAGTGCTTTGTTGAATGCAACTGAATCTATTTATCTAACTCCATTGCTGCCAAGTACTGAATTCTATTTTTAGGTACACTAAGAAACAAGACAAGGAGCAAGGTCTTCAGAGACTCATTAGGACCATTAGAAAAATGCTTCTAGCAGCTCCTATCAAAACAGGGGAAATAAATAACCTTTGTTCCTAGAATGTGGATTCACCCTGTTTCTGCAGCCCCATTTCTGGATGATGTATTACAGTCATTACAGTCACCTCTGTAGGACACTGTATACACAAAGTGTGAGAGCCTCACCTCCCAATTCAGGATATTTCCTAATATATGAACAATTTGTCCTTGTCAGGCTGTCCAAGGTGAAAAGAATAAACTGTAAATATGAAGCACTTCTAGGTTACATGAACACGGGGGAAAAAATTTCCACTTATTTTTTTCTTGGCAGCAGGGAGAAAAAGGAGCAAATAGATTAAGTGATAAAGTACGTATGTACCTTTAAAAGAAGGATTGTTCCATTTTTCAAAAATTGCTGTTTAATAGAGACACTCCATAAAATCAAAATGCCAAAATATACTATTTTCTAGAAGTTGCATTTCATAACAAAGAAAAATGTACTATATATGTATATCAGTGAAGACCATGAGGGTTTATGTGAGTGGTAACAAAGGATAAAGCTGTGTCATATTTATTTTTTTATACAATGTCACATTGTGTGTTTGGCTTAAGTCAGCATATGAGTGTTACCTGGTGAATGGAGCTTTTGTGCACTTTTCTATAGGGAATTCCAAATATTTGTAGTTGAACCAAATGTAGTCTAGTGTAGTATATTTTACTAGATGTTTACAATAAAACTATGAATAATTTTTACTAGATGTGTAGCTTATTTGTAGAGCATTAGCGCCTCATGTGCACAGGCCTGTCTGCGTTCTCAGGATGATAAAGCACAAACAATTAAGATCATTTCAAAATCTATTTAAAGTACATAAAGGAAGCTTAAGTAAATCTAAACTGGTAACTCTCTCCTCCTTTCTCAGAAAAATAGCCCCAAAGAAATATCTAGAAGGATTACAAGTAGGTTATTTTCTCCCTTTCCATCAACCTCTATATTTAATCTTCGCATCCTAGTTTTTCTTTTATGTCTTTATAACACTATACTCTGTTTCCCCTTTCTGGGAGGAAATATAGAGAAGGAAAACTAACATTCAAGGACTTTTGAAAGGCTTATGGTAACCTAGTACCATACAAGCCCCTTAAAATACAGACGCCTACTGATGGAATTTGAATGGAGTCAGATTATAGTGGGGGAGGTAATGTCCAAACTAGATATCTTATGCTACTGAGTAGAACCTCCAGTAACAGGAATGGGTTACATCATGCTGAGTGATTGGCCAGGGAGGTCACATGGACATTCCCAAATATCACAGGCTACTTCTAAGACTGTTTTTACTCTCCACAACTTGGTGCCAAGGCCCTATTGTTGAAAACACTAATTAATTATAATATCAAACATTGAGAAATTGAGCTGCTGTCCACTAAAAGGTTTACCTCTATTGACTAGCATTTGCAGTTCCAGAAGGTACTTTGCATGCTACCAGAGAAGAAAAGCAATCATCAGTATCACCTAGCTATCAACATTTCAACCTGCAGTAGGAACTTATCTGCTGTATAACTCTTGCAATAGCTACAGAAATGTTACACGGTAACTAATTACTTTTGATTGGACCTAAGGCCCACTCCATGAGATGGAACCCACACCTGACCCGCTAAAGTAGCCAAGAACTTGAGAATGGAAAGATCATGGAACATATGAGAAAACCTATTATTATTCTGATAAATGAACATAGAAATAAAATGACTCCTAATTGCATATTGCTATACCCATTGATCAAAGTATCACTAAGCCCCATCAGAGAAGCTTCTCATTATAGTAGATAATTATTGAGTCAAGTCCCCACCTGGCTTATTTGCACAGCTTGAGAGACTGTGGAACACTCATCCCTGAATGGGATGTCACTATAAAACCTCCCTCCAAGGCTTGGAGTTCTATGCAGAAGAGGTGGAAAATTTTAAGAGCCAGTTGTTATGGATGACTCCAAGGAAATAACGCCATCCATACACAATAGGACTGATACACATACGAACTCAGAGACTGTGACAAGCATACACAATACTTACATAAGTTCAAGCCAAGGAAAATCCCAGCTAAGGAAAGGGAAAATCAACAAAATGTCCTACTTCTAACGAAGAAGCTTTTTGCAATTGATGCCTGCTGGCAAAGGGAAAATCACTTCTTTCTAATCAAATATCATGGAGTATGAACTACATTCCAGGGCAGGCCCCATGTCTAGGAATAGTAAGCCAACACAAAAATTCCATAGTGTGTGTGTGTGTGTGTGTGTGTGTGTGTGTGTGTGTGTGTGTAGTTTTTGTTTTGTCAGTTTTTATCTTACTGATTCTTTTCATTAGTTTTTTCATTCTCATTTTACATTGTTTTGGTTTGGTTTTGTTTTCTAAGATACAAGGAGAGAGAAGTAGAGAGAAAGAACATGAAGTCTGTTTAGTGAGAATGTGGGTAGATTCAGGAGAAGTTGGGGAGGGGAAAGAATATGACCAAATTATACTGTACCAATTTTTAAATAAAAATGAATTTATTTTTAAAAGAAAATAAAACAGATTATTATGATGAACAACAAGAAAAAATAAAAACCTCTCATGGAGCACAGATTATAGAGTAAATAGCTTTAAGCCATTGCATTTGTTCATCAACATCACCATTTAGTTCTCCTTCACTTAAAATTAGTTATAGTTCATTTCAGGTTCCAGCAAAGACATCAAAAACAACATAATTCAATAAATAAATTTAAGAAAATGCTATTGTATAAATGGCCCCAGAAATACTAATAGTATGAACAGTGGAGAGTAGCAATATTTAAGGGTTAGAAAAGTAGGGCATACAATAGTCATCAGAGAGGCTTCATCCAGCAACTGATGGAAACAGAGGCAGACCAACAGCCAAACATTAGGTCTAGTTCTTGGAATCATGAAGAAGAGAAGGAGAAAGGATTGTAGGTGTCAGAGGGGTCAAGAATACCACAAGAAAACTCACAGAATCAACTAACCTGGATTCATAGGGGTTCACAGAGACTAAACTGACAACCAGGCAGCCTGCATGGGATTGGCCTAGGCAGGCCCTCATCATATATGTTAAAGTTGTATAGCTTGTTCTTGTAAGACTGCTAGCAGGGAAACCAAGTACAGTTCCAAAAAACCATCTGCATTTGCTATATTTTGAAATTTTCCCTCTTTGCTACATCTCTCTGTGAAAGTTTTCAGAGGTACTTTATATTAAGTATGTAGAAGCAATTACATAGAACTTATTTTTTCATATCTGGGGACTGAATTTAGTATCTTTCACGTTAGGCAGGTACAGTAACACAGAGCTACAGTGCTAAAATTCTTTAAGTGTAAGGATACAAAATCGAGTAAGTTGTAATTGGTAATGTATGAATTTAGGAGTGTAAATGATTCTTCCTTATTTTTATAGTAAAATCATTGAGGTTTTTGTTTGTTTTTGAAGTAGGTGGCATGGGAGGCAAATTTTCCCTTTTCCCTCACCTCCTTTGTACCTAACCTTGACTTCTAACTTTTCGATCAAAGTACTAATTTTCACGTTTGTAATTCATTGTGAGACATCTGTTGTAGAGCCACAATGCCTTGCTGCTAGTAATTGTTTCAGAACTATTTGGCTTGATGTTGACTATTCCACAAAGGTCCATGTGATAAAGTTTTGGTACCCAAGATGGTACTATCTAGAAGTAGATGAATCTTAAAACGGTGAGGCATAAGGATAAGATTTAGAATGTAGTAAGAAATTATTCTGATCTGTGGTTGAAACATTGTGCACCCCAATAAATTTATCTGAAAGATCAGAGAAGCAGAACAAGCCACAGCTAACCTCACCTTACCAACTTCTCAGCTGATCCTGTTTCCTTAAACTGGAAGCCTCTGAGTCCTCATCTGAATGGAACTCAGCTGAACTGCTACTAAAAGCCTAAAAGCCTCTAGTTCCTGATCCTCATGCCTTATATACCTTTCTGCTTTCTGGAATCACTTCCTGGGATTAAAGACATTTGTCTTTCCCAAGCAAGACATGTGATCTCAAGTCATGGGATTAAAGGTGTGTGCCACCATGCCTGGCTCTGTTCCAAGTGTGGCTTTGAACTCACAGAGATCCAGATGGATTTCTGCCTTTGGAATGCTAGGATTAAAGGTGTGTACTACCACTGCCTAACTTCTATGTTTAATATAGTGGTTGTTCTATTCTCTGATCCCCAGGTAAGTTTATTGAGGTGCACAATATATCAACCACACTGATCTATCAAAGTGCCATTAGCAAATTCTTTTCTTTTTTTTTTTTTTTTTTTTTTTTTGGTTTTTCGAGACAGGGTTTCTCTGTGTAGCTTTGCACCTTTCCTGGGACTCACTTGGTAGCCCAGGCTGGCCTCGAACTCACAGAGATCCGCCTGGCTCTGCCTCCCGAGTGCTGGGATTAAAGGCGTGCGCCACCACCGCCCGGCTGCAAATTCTTTTCTAAGGTCCATGATATGACTAAGCCCAGAGATCTGGCTGTCAGTCCTGCCCAAACTGTGGAATAGTCCTGAATAAGGGTGTGAGGACTGAGGAAAAAAAGAGAGACAGAAGAATTGACAGAGACAGAAAAATAAAGTCAGGTGGGGTCTCAGTGAATACTGTAGCAGCCCTGAGTTTATTTCTCACAGCCTTTTTATACCCAAAGCAGGGGACCAGGGCAAAAAACCTCCCTCTCTCAGGGAAAAAACAAGCATAAACACCTCCATAATTCTCAAGACATCTGGCCATACATCCTGTTATCCAGCCTTGAGGAGCAAAGACAAGCTTGAACTCTCTAACATAGAGTCAAGATGGAATCAAGCCACAAACTGGAGTCACTGTGGACTCGGCATCTGACTAGGTTTCCGATATCAAACATTAGTTCCATCAGGTTGAGTGATCCATAAATTCAATTAGACTGTTGGTAGCTGCCAACATGTGAGTGCCATTTATTGCGTGGTTGTGTTCATCTTGCCTTGCTGGTAGTCATGGTTCATAGGTATCCAATGGAGAACAGTGAGACCTTGCCAATAATAACCAAAGAAAAAGAGGCTATCAACTTGAGAATGAGGACACATGAGAGGGTACCTGGAAGAGTCTGGAAGAAGAAAGGGAGGGTTTGTAGTACTGCAATTCTATTTCAATTATATATTCTTTCAACAATGCTGATTGAGGCATAGGTAAGGTCTTTAGGTTGTTAGACTTTTGCCTTTGAAGTGACTGTGGAACTCTGTCTTCTTCAACTTCCTTTATGTTGACTTCTGGCCTGAAATAGTAGCTTTTGATCCACTACAAGCACATCAACATAGATCTTAATATGTACTGCAATTTAATCATGGATTGAAATATCTAACCCTGTAGGACAAATTAGTCCTGATCTTTCCAAGTACATTATCTCAGGATAAACCAGGGGAAAGTTGACAGAAACAAGGTTTAACACCAGAAATTCTGATCCTGGGATTATTTTTATATAATAAATTTAACATACTTTGTGAAAAATTATCTTATGAGAGACAAAAATAAATCAATGTGAAAATATTAACTCACTTAGTAACCCTTAAAATAAATCTGCACAGAGCTTATCTTAGGAAGGTTGCTATGTGAGTCTGCATTTTCATGGGAAGAGTGGAATAGGTGGAAAGTTTATGTCAGATTAGAAAATGGTGAATTAATCAAGATGTATAATTTTAAATGTTCTAAATATTTCAAGCATCCAATTAATTAGAAGCTAATTTATTTTTCTTTGAAATATTTCCAAATTATTTTCCAATGTACTTTCAATTTATATATTATATCATTACCACTAAAATAGTAAAAAGGAAAAGAAGTGAAAATATAAAGCTATAATTGAAAAATTAAACTCAAATTTGAATGGGACCATAACATGTTTTGAAGTGATATATTGGTCTATTTTTCTAGCTGGGTTTTATGTCAACATGCATAAGCTATTGAGTCATCTGAGCAGAGGGAACATCAATTAAGAAAATACCTCCATAATATCAGAATGTAGGAAAGCCTTTAGGGCATTTTCATAGTGATTCATGTGAGAGAGCCCAGCCTATTGTGGATGGTGACATCCCGGGGCTGGTGATCCAGTATGCTATAATAAAGAAGACTGAGTAAGCCATGTGAGGCAAGCCAGTTGCCTCCAGGTTCCCGCCTGGGATATATGATATATATGATATATGTGATTGATACATAATATGTGTCTTATGGTATATGATATATGATATTGATTAGCTTTAAAACTAGTGAGTTTTTGTAAAGTTTCTTCATTAATCCTTAGTTTAGGTCAATTGAACCCTTATCTCCTTTTTTTATCCAATTCTCTGTTTCCATTCCCATTTAAATCCTTAGCTCCCCGTATTCCCCCTCTAAGTATTCATATCACACATGCTCTACTGTACCCTGTCACTGTGTTATTTACTTTGATTGTAAGATAATAGGCTACCAAGTAGGTTCTTCAAGTACATTTCATTTTGGTTAAGTCTCCCCATTTCCCCCTCTCTATCATTATACTATCTGCTTAAATTCTTCTGTACCTGGTATACTTCATCTCTAATATCACCTACGTCCCACTCTTCTCCCTAAAAGTATACATACCCATTGCTCATAGTCCATTAATATTTCCCTAGTTTCCACACATACTCTATGTTAAACACATGAAACACATATCTGAAACTATAATTCTTATATAAGAGAAAACATTAGTGTTAGTCTTTGGAGGCCTGTGTGACCTCACATACACTTCTGTTTCCAGAGAAAATGGAATATTAAACAAAAATCTCAGTGTGAGCCATAGATTATCTATGAACACATTAGCCATAGATTATCTATGAACTATTGGTCAGGGAGAACACAGAGAAGGAGGCACCCCCCAAAATGGAGGCTATTGTCATTGCTCTTTGTTGCCCACCATAACTCAATGGTAACCCGGATGCTGAAGACACCACAAATATTCATGTCCAAACACAGAGAAATCAGTTTTGTACTGAATAGGGAGCTCCCCCTGCTTGCTAGCTTTCTTCCTACAGGAAATGTCATGCATGGTTGCTGTAAAAGGAAAGAGAAAAATAGTCGTATCTGATGCTGAACGCTGCAGGTGAAAATCCTGACATGTGAGGCAGGAAACGCCCACCGGTGCAACAGTGGCAACAATGTTTGTGGGAACACTCTGCCACTGTCTTTATCAGGTTTGAGGTCCATTCCACAGGAGGGAACACAGACCTCAGAGTGTGAAAATGAAGCCCTGCCTGAGGAGAAACCATAGGCCCTAGAGGAGAAAGTACTGATATTTTTCTAAATCATCATGCCTATCTGCTGTCTGAGTATTTTGGCTGTTCCCAATCATGTTTCAAAAGCTTCTTATTGCATGGGTATAGTTAATGCAAAGTGTACTACTGTTCAGGATGCCGAGTTAAGTGACTATTAGAACTCAGCCATTATTTTGACATCTATACCACTGTCCTGCCCTAAGACTTAGGGAAAAATGAAGAAAAATGGGCAATATGTATATGTGTGTGTGTGTGTGTGTGTGTGTGTGTGTGTGTGTGTGTGTAAAATCCATACGATAAAAAGGAATGCTATTAAAAACTGACCTCTGGACATGAAATGACTGTTACACAAACGAATTCACTTTATCTGTTGCTACTATCCTAGACCTACACAAAATCAATCCAGTTAACAATTCAAAGATGGGGCAAAGAGGGGCTCCAGCTCCATCCCCAGATGAGGAGCTATTGGCAGTGTTTTACTGTAGCTACTATTATATTTCTCTTATATAATAGTATATAATATAGTATAATATATTATATTATACTATTATATTGCCCAGTGTGTGATCCCATACCTATGCACATCTGAATAACATTACTTAAATTCAGAGGGTTACAAACAAACTTTATAAATGAAAAACAAAGAAAATTTAAAGACAAAACAAAAATATTGTCATAAGATGGGTTGCTTTGTGATCTATAAAGTGTTCTCTTAAAATATATTTTCCAAATACTTAAAATCTGTTTTATATTAAACATTGAGGATGCATTGCTCATTTTATATTTTTCTGGACTAATAGGATGTTTATGTCTATATTTGAGAGGTTTTGTGGAAATTTGCTGTGGGATGTTCTGTATGGCAAATGTGTTGCTAATTAGTCAATAAATAAAACACTGGTTGGCCATTGGCTAGGCAGGAAGTGTAGGCAGGACAAGGAGGAGAATAAAGCTGAGAAGTGGAAGGCTGAGCCAGAGAGACACTGCCAGCCGCCATGATGAGAAACAGCATGTGAAGATGCTGGTAAGCCACGAGCCATGTGGGCAAGGTATAGATTAATGGAAATGGATTAATTTAAGCTGTAAGAACAGTTAGCAAGAAGCCTGCCACGGCCATACAGTTTGTAACTAAGATAAGTCTCTGTGTTTACTTGGTTGGGTCTGAGAGGCTGTGGGACTGGCAGGTGAGAGATTTGTCCTGACTGTGGACCAGGCAGGAAAACTCAAGCTACAGAAATTTGCCTGTTTTTCTGTATATAATAGCAGAAGTTTCTTGTATGTATATTTTTAATTGTTCTGTTAAAATGTCTTTTTAAAAATTATTTTATATGAGTACTGTATATCTATCATTTTTCTTCTCTTCATTCCAACTCCTCATATGTTAATCAACTCTTTGAATTCATGGCCACTTAGTCTGTAATTATTTTTGTTAGACATATATATTATACACAAACAATTATAAAAACAACCTGTTTAGTTCCATTACTATTGCTCATGTATGTATTTTGTAATATATTACAAAGCTTCTATGGTAATAGATTTACATATAACAATACCAAATGTCTTTACTGTCAGGTATCCTTCTTAATACTACTTCCTCTACCCTACCTTCCCATCCCCACCTTATTGAACTCTTTCTCTTCTATTGTACTTCATAAGATAGAAGTCATTCCTGGTTAGTATCAACTGCATCTTAGACACAAAGCTGGATAAATCATAGGCCCTAGAGGAAAACCTAGTACTGTTACTCTGCTAAAGGGATATAGCAATAAAATTTTCTCTGAAGTTCCTATCTTATACATCTCTCAACCGTCATCAAAGAAGAATCACTTTTTAGTAGGCAGTAATTAATACAAAGAACCACAGTAGGTCACAAGTAGAGAACGAGATTGGAGAGTGCTCAAAAATAATTGGGACCTCATTATTGCACCCTCTCTCTGCAAGGTTCAGGGAATATTATGGAAAGGAGAGGTAAAGTCTGTAAGAGACAAATATAGCTGCGGACATCAAGAGTGAAATAGTATTTCCAGGCATGATGATGTCATTGCATATAGGGGACCAGCCTCCACATTTATTTACCCCTGGGACTCTTGAGGAATGAGGGATAAGAGACTTAGAAATAAAGAGGGGAGAGAAACAGATAGAAAACACAGGATAGACTGAGATGGGCCTGGATCCTTATCCACTGGCCCAGAACTTTATTCCAAAGGTATATTTATAACAATGCCACAGGGTGGAGCAAAAGACCTCCCCCTTGCTAGTTATAGTCAAGTGTAGACCCTTACAAACACCTAATACTCAGGCCCATGGTCCAGTCAACCTCTTATGCAGTCCTGCTGGGTACAGCCACTAGGAAACCCAGTGGGCTACAACAATTGCACACATAAACTCATATTGGATCTAACTGTATGCATGAGAACTCAACAAGATCAAACCAGCCAAAATCCAAGCATGCGTGGTGAGGAGGCTTATGAAGTTCTAGTCATAGCTGGTTAGCTGTTAACAATTGGTGGTTACTAAAGGAGGGAGAGGCAGTTTCTTCGTATGTGCTGCCCTGAGATGCTGCCCACTCTCTAGCAGATTGGTCCAAACCTAGTCACACACATATAGTACTAAGTGGACTCAGTGGCTTTATAAAAAACAGTACATGAATTTGTGAAGGAAAATAGGGGTTCATAGAAAAGAATTTATAGGAGAATGGGAAGGAGGTTTTGAGCAAAATAGATTATATTCATGTATGAAATTCTAAAACAATAAAATATAAATCTAGCAAAAGTAGGTGATTAAAGTTTATGATCAGTGTTTTAGTTCTGTACATAAATAGTAAGTTGTACAGAACTTTTTTTTTTACCAGTTTCTGAACACATATTGTTTTAAAGGATAAGAAACAAAAATGGTGCTGCTATTGAGGCTAATTATAACAATAATAGTAGCATTTGTATAGTTCCTCTGTTAATAGAAATTATAGTGCTTCTCCTGCTTTCACACAAAAGACTATAATGGGACAAATCAAATAAGAAGAGTCTTTTGGTATTAAATCTATCAAAAGAGTGACACGTTTTAATTTGTTGCCATTGTTGTCAAATCAGACTTGAATCCTCGTCTGAGTAACTTTTTTTCCAGGTATATGACCCTAACCTCTTCTATAACCCGCCATTGTCTTTGAACGACTCTTAAACTAAGTTCTCTGCAATACCTCTATAAGGTGGAACAGGTTATAATTTGCATTTTCCTCTGAGAGCAAAAATATATTCTACTGGAATGAGGGAAAAAACTCACATCACCTTTCCTAACAAGCTTGCTGGGGTAGCAGTAGCACCACAGGAGGCTATTGGGATTGTCCCCACCCCTTCTCTGTGCAGAATAATTAAGCTAAGATTGGTCTGAATTCTTTTATAATTATCCCTCTCCCCATGCTATTGGACTTGAGAAGTTAATTACAACTATTTTCATGCCCATAATGCAGAAATGATGTCTCTGTTATTTACAGATTTGACATGCTTTTAGAAGGATGCTTGATGATAGAATCTGGTGCTCTCTCGCTCTCTCTCTCCATATACATATGCATACATACATACACATACACACACACATACACACACACACACACACACACACACACACATATATATATATATATATATATATATATATATATATATATATATACATATATATCCTTATCCCTTGGTAATAGTTGAATGTCATTTAGGCATTAATTTTTGTTATTTTAGAAAGTATTTCAATCAATCCTCCCTGAATATAGGGGAAAAATTAGGTGAAAATATTCAAAGACCAATTTTTCATAACAAAAGTATTTAACTTACAGTCAAAAGCCTTTATAACTATCATGGGTACTATTGTACAATATGTAAAAATTTATTATTTTGACTTGTGGTTGGTCTATGTGAAACTGAAGGTGAGTTTATAATTATGTTACTTTCCTTATAAACTTTCCTAAAAATTCTCTGTAAAGGAGGACCTAGAAATAAACAAACTCCCTAAAATCCTCAGAAAGTCCTATTGGAAAACATTTGGGTGAAATAAGAGGAAACAGTTCAACACCAGGTACAATTGCAAACCTTTTTTTTATTTTAAGACTTCAAAGATAATAATTTTAATGTATAGCATTCTCAAACTGCTTTTACCTATAGTTGTTTAAGAAGTCAGCAAGCTCTATTTTAACTTATTTTTCATTTTTAATTCTAAGTAAGATAATGGTTTTGATCACACCAATTTCTTCCATGAATCCCATTGATATTTGTTTCCCAAAACAAAAGCATATCTATAACTGTTTGGGTGACGGGTTGAATTTTACAGCTTGGACTGTCGTGTATCTCAGGCTCAGGTCCATGAAATTTTAAAAGTACTTTGGACTGAGAAGAAAGATGCTAAAATATATCATTGTAAAACTCTCTGCTGTTTTCACAGTTTTAGAATTCCAGTGCATAGCATGTATTTGTCCTCACTTTCATCTTTACCCTAACACACATGCTTAATTTGAGAATACTCTGTCAGCTAGAGATGCTGGACAGAATAGCTTTCTTTTCAACCCCATCAAGGCATTGTAGACATAATTCCTCTAAATTTTCCTCAAAGCTGTGCAGTTCTTTCTTCAACACATGTCCTGGTTAGAATTTTTGTCATAGAAATGATAGAAGGCATTTGAGATCTTTTGCAGTCTTCTTCAAACCTTTAAACCACTGACGGAAGTTTATGAGATACAATTTCGTGTATTTTTACATATTACATATTAGTGTGGGTTGTATTTATTAATACTTTGTGATATTTCCAATAATCTTCAACCCCTCTGTTTTCCTGTTTAGTTCCTCACTTCTCAAGATTCACGTTGCTATGAGTTCTACACACACACACACACACACACACACACACCACACACACACCACACACACACACACACACACACACACACACACACACACATTCCATGTTAATTCCACAAATGAGAAAAATAATCAAATGTTTTTTTAAGGCTAGCTTGTTTTGATTTACTGTAATGATTCCAAGCCCCACACATTTTCTGCAATGAACATGTTCTTCTTTATGGCTCAGTACCATTCTGTTATGTGTATCTACTATATTTCATTCACAATTAAAGCATTGATGATGACTTAGGCTGATTTCAACCCAAAGCAAATAATAAATACTTTAGAATTAATATAAATTTTAAGAGAATACATCATTTATAAAACAACAATTCTAAGCAAATACCACTTCACCATATGGTTCCCATCACCATCCTGCTATAAACAAAATGTTTGTGTCCCATAACAGTCATATTTCAGTGAAGCCTTCAGTATGATAGTGTTAGTAGATAAGACAGTTTAGGAAATGATATTAATTTTCTGAAATGACATTGGCCTCCCATAGCAACTCTAGAGAGCTCTCTCTCCAAATATATCATGAAAGATGCCCACTTTTTATAATATATTCATTTACATACTTGTCCCTTAGTTAGCTATATTTTAGGCTATCATACAGCCTTTAATATTTTGGGGTATTGACTTTGTATGGTTTCTCTAGATAAATATTTGAAGCATTTTTACATGCCCTTTCTCTTTAAATATAATGCATATATGATCTATTTTTCTCCTTGTTAACATTTATATGCCCCACACATATTTTATGGTAAAGTAATTTTATTAGTTTCTAAACAGTAGATTATTTCAATTGTATGACTTATTTATTATTTCTAAACTTCGGGTTGTTCCCTTATACTTCTAAACACCATCTGTTCCAGATACTTTCCAGTTCCCAGGTCAATGTTGGCCACTAAAACCAAATATTTCACCTCTAACAGGCAGCCAAGTTGTGTGAGCTGTCATGCATGAAGTTTTCAAGTCTCCAAGCTCAGAAAGACCTTACGTTGGATTTAATGAACGGGTGATGCTGTCTTAACTTTCTTAATAATTTTTAATTAAGGCATATTATTTTCTTTTGAGCTACCCAATATTTTAGTTTTATTAGAGCTCTGCCCACTTGATTGGATTTCTTTTATGATTCTTTGCATTCAGTGATTTGTTTTCTAGATTAGAGGGGAAGCTTAGTGTCAGCACCAAGGCCATACTCACTATGTCATCTCTCTGTAAGCAAGAAACATTTATATTCATCAGAAAACCACAGCATATGACATTGACAATGTCACCGAACATTTACAAAATAGTCATAATCTTTATTCTTTTTGTGTTAAAACACATAAATATCCAAACCTCATTTCAATTTTTCTACAGTTACATTCATAATATTATAATTTAAAAATCTTTAAATGTTTTTATGTTAACTCATGTCATAGAAACGTTCTTGAGTCTCTGATGTAACATAATTGACAACTTTTGTATTCAAGATTTTCTAATTATAATGCCAAGTATACTTTATGGTATTTGGACACAATGATCCATTTGAAACATATAAATTTACTAGGAGTTAATATATTTATTTTTTTATTGAAAATCATTTTATCAGTATCTTATGTCTGGCTTGATATAATCAACTCCATTAAAGGAAATGTAGTTATAAACCAACCACAAACAAATATTAAGTATCAAAATAATAAAATACTTTCAAATTTACTACTACTTAAGAAAATATGTGGTTTTTTCTAACAAATAAAAAATAATAACCTAAAACTCTTTGAAATGTATCATGTGCAATCCCTATTTATAATATTAGTAAACCTTACAGTAAAGAAGACTGTGTTACAATGAAGTCTCAAAATTGCAAGTTATGTTATAACTAATCTTTGAATTACTTGGTAGTATCAAGTATAATTATCAAGTAATTTGTAGGACCATGTAATTCCCCTGTAATTATTGAGCTATTATGGATGCCCTACAAAATGGGATGCTATCACAGCCTTACCAATCTGGAATCATTGCCATCTTTTAACATTCACTGAATGATATTCATGAATGAAACATCTGACTTCTAAGTGAAAGACTCCAGATGCATTATGTACAATAGCTATTCTTTCAATCAAAAGTATGGCTTATTCTCATCATGGGTATAAAAGAGGTTTCCCCCATCATTGACTATGAAAACATCCTAAATTGCCCTTCTGCATGTTTAATTTAGATATGAAAAATGACATCAGTATACAAAAAGGCTTACCGTCCCCCCAAAAATTTTACCTTTCTTAAATCCTGTTTTGTCTGCATATTTTTCTTAAATCCTAGCTCATCAAAGAATATTTGGAACTGAATGACCCTGTATATTTTGCAAAATTCTGAACATAATTGTATTTTCAGGAAGACCTTTTGAAAGAAATGACAATGATAGAACATAATTTAAAATGGAAAATTGTAACATTTTCAATTCAAAACCTAAAGCATATAATGTGCTTGATTTTCTGCTAGATTTTTTTGTTTTGTACTATTTTGTCTGTGAGTATATATGGCCTATTACAGCCATTGGCTCTTCATCAGGACACATTTTTTTTTATTGAGAAATTTTCTGTTTATTTTACATACCAACCACAGATCCTCTCCTCTCCCTTTTTACACCCCCACCCCTCCATTCCACTCCCTATCCCCACCTCCTCCAAGGTAAGGCCTCCCGAAGGAAGTCAGGAGTCAGGAGAGACTGATACACTCAGTTGAGGCATGTTCAAGCCCCTCCACCTGCACCAAGGCTGTGTAAGGTGTCCCACCACAGGCAGTGGGCTCCAAAAAACCCACTCATGCCCAGGGTTGGATCCTGATCCCACCACCAAAAGGACCCTTAAGCAGATCCAGCTACACAATGGTCTCACTTATGCTGAGAGCTTAATCTAGTCCTACGGAGGCTCCACAGTTATTGGTCCACAGTTCTTGAGTTTCCACTAGTTTGGTTTGGTTGTTTCAGTATGTTTCCTCATCATGATCTTGATGCTCCTTGTTCATAGAATCCCTCTTTTCTCTCTTCGACTGGACTCCTGGAGCTCAGACTAGTGCTTGGCTGTGAATCTCTGCATTTGCTTCCATCAATTACTGGATGAAGGCTTTGTGATGACAGTTCTAACCACCACTTTATGGGCACTGTGTTTTATGTTTTCATCTCCATGCCAACATATTAAAATTAAAGGTGTGTGGGCATGGAGGGAGATATCATCTCCACGCAAGAACACTAGAATTGCAGTTTGTTTTCTTAATGTTCTCATTGTCAACACTTTATTTTTTGTCCAATAGGATTTCACTGACTGTACTTTGAGTTCAAATACACATTAGAAAGGTAATATGGTACAGAATCTGCCACAGTAATAGAAACAAATGCCTCTGTGCTGATCTTTCACAGTCAGGTAAAACACAAATAAAAGTTCATGAGTTGTGGTCTAAGAAACTTTCCAATGCAACTGGGTGTCTAACTTATAACCATTAATCAACCAGAATCTTTGGAAATATTTATTATGTCATCCAAATATATGGAATCTTGAAAGGATTAAAATTTAATACTTGATGTTTTTTAAAGTTCATAAGCTCATTTTGAAGAACTCACCTTAAAAACACAAAAGGAAATGCAATGATTTTCCTCACAGTTTAAGAACAATTAGTAAACTGTAATTTCTATTCTAAGTCAATTTGTAGTGATTTCAACTTTGGGTTTTCAGTTTTCTATATTTTTTAACCATTAGCACATTCTTTGAGTTATTTGCCATCTCTTTTCAATAGATGCTATTTTATTATATATAGTATTGTAATTGATCTTGAATTTCAGTTTATATGATGGAAGATCAGTGAATTAACTAAAATAATTAAAGTTTTATACTAAAATATGACTAAGGAAATAATAAAGTCAATAGATCAGAAATAAGTGATATATTAATCACCTTTGTTTCATAATATCAAAGAAACTCAATATCCAACAGTTGCCCAGTAGCACAGATCAGTGACAACACTCTGTACACTCTCTGGCCTCTGGCTGGCATCCATCCTTTATATTCCATTCAAGCTACTTCTAAATCTCAGGTTAAATTAAAATTAGGTCTTATTTATTATATTTAAATTAACTTTAGATTACATGTGTCTATTAGAAATGGAAAGAGAAGATATAAATGTAAAGAGAGACAAGAAATCTTGTAAGCGGATAGTTAAACTAGTCATAATTAAATATGAAGATAATGCCCTTTCCATTAATAGTTTGTGAGATATTAGAGTTCATTAACTTTACAAAGGAGACTTACTGATATAACATTTACTATCAAAATGAAATTATATATCCTGTAGGAAACTATATCAGCTATCTTACAAATGATGTTCAAAACAAAGGTATAGACAGCATAAACATAAAACGATAGAAGAAAAATTGAAATGCAGAATGTCAAAAGTCTGACCCCAATTGTTTTGTTTTCTTCTGTTACCTACATAAAACACAAAATGAAAATTTTGTGTATTTACTATTTCATACCACTTGCTTAAAGTGTTTGTAAATTATCTATATTTATTTTACTAGCATCCACATATTATTCAGAAAATCACATTTTATAATTTTTGTCATATTGTTCAGACTACCAGCCTAGTGAAGGTGAGAATGAATATGTTGTGCTGAAAATAAAACTGCTTGGATTCTAGCTCAAGCCTCATGTGGCTTTGGAGAAGGTGTTTAACTTGTCTTTTCTCTTATTTTGGTTAAGCAGATCCCAGACTCACTCCATACCATTTGAAAAAAAAATGACAAGACTGTAATAAATGACCTCTAAGGTCCTCGATCTCATTTGCTGTAGTTTTAATGCCTGTTCACGTAATACATTTCTACATAGCTAAAACACATTAGTATTCAGTTTGTAACAAGCTTCCCAATACTTATTTATATGACATGGACTCAGGGTAATGTACTGTGGCATGAAATACATAATAAACACATGAATGAATAATACAGATTCCTTGATCTTTGACCCTTGCCAACATTGTTCATTAATTGAATGGCTAATCTTGAAGTGAGCAACAGCCATAGTGTCTGGTTTATTTCCTCTCAGTTGTAAATGAAGAGGCTCCTACTGTGAATTTAAGTCTAACAATTTGTATTTGAAAATAAGTTCAAAACTGAAATTTAAAAAAAAAATAAGTGAATGTGTGTGTAACCATATGTTCATTTAAAAAAAAAATCTGACCAGTTCTTTCCCCTTATCCATAGCAATTACAAAAATCATAAACATTTCAATGGAAAATACTTATTAGTGAATTATATAAGTGTTTTACCAAAGTACAGTGAAAAGCAAAATAAAGTTAAATAGAAGATAAACAGTAAACTCTGTAAGTTTTAGACACTAATAAGAAAATTTTTTTAAGAAAAAAGCTTAATGAATGAAAACCACTAACAAAAACATTTCTGCTATTTATGCATTGTGTAGTTTACCTCCCAGTGAAGGCAGGCTATGTAATTTAAATTCTTAGCAGGGACTCATGAGTTATAGCTTCACTATGCCTCTCTCTCTATTTCACAAGCTCCAATATAGAATCTCTGAAGCAAAGCCACATCATTTCATAGAGAAATTATTCTCTGTGTATTCCAAGATGAAACCACTCTTCGTCTCTGTGGTTGGAACAGTATCTCCCTTAACAATGTTGTATTTATTAGACAGCAATGATTGGCTTGATTTCTATGCTAAAATATTCATCTAGAAAAAAAATATCCGTTGAAAGAATTCTTCTGAAAGTTGCTGGGAAAATATTTACCCAGTTTCTCATATTTTTTTTTTATTTTGTTTCATGCTAAAGAACTTTATATCAGATAAATTTTTCGTATTCCATTTTTTCAAAGCTGTATTGCTATATAGTCCAGGTTTCTCTCAAAATCCTTTTATAACCTACTCTGGTTCTTTCTTTGAAATTATCCTTCAATAGCATCCTGAATATGGGTATGTGTAGTTGGAGTTATCAGTCTTGCTGGGCCCACAGCCACTCAGAACCAAGTAAACACACAGAGACTTACATGACTTATAAACTGTATGGCAGTGGTAGGCTTCTTGTTACCTAGTGCTTATATCTTAAATTAACCCATTTCTATTAATTTATAAGTTGCCACATGGCTCATAGCTTACCAGTACTTGACATCTTGCTTCTCATGGCGGCGGCTGGCAGCATTTCCTGACTCAGCCCTCCTATTCCAGAATTCTCCTCTCTCTTTGTCCCACTTATACTTCCTGCCTGTCTACTGGCCAATCAGCACTTTGTTTATTAACCAATCAGAACAACACATTCACAGCATACAGATATCCATAGCAGGTATGTGTAAGTATATATGTGTGTATGTGTGTGTGTGTGTGTATTCTCACAGTCTTTTTTTTTTCCTGTTTCCTCACTGTTGTCTTCTTTGAATCAAATGTATGTCTTATATTTGGAGAAAAATTCCATAACTAGAACAGAGGTTTTATAACCTTTGTATTAACTCCTGAAAACATGGATTATATTTGTTTTGATACATTGTTATTGACTAAAGACCATATGCTATTCAGATTTTCTTAATTCATTCATAGCATATTTTTTTCTTTCCAAAGATTGATTCAGGACACCATTTTGCATTTAATCATTATATCTTGAAGTTAAGATTCAACTTAACCAAGGCAGTATCTAAGGAGGTTATCCTAATGTTGCTAATTTTTCCCACATAGTATGGCATAATGTTCTTCCTTACTGTGGAAGGAAGAACATTATGTTCTTTGTGATGAGTGATAAGATGTGCAATCAAGGCTAAGTAGTCAGAGTAAAGGGCTCTTGAGGGGAGTTCCAGGGTGAAAGTCTTCTTCTACATTTTATGACCCAGCATGTTTTTTAGGTGACTGAGTTCTGTGGTACATGTGGAGATGTTCCCCTAAACTTCTGATTCATGTAATGTTCTGGTACATGTAATGCTTGCGAGAAAGATGTCAAAGGGAGGACTGTAAATAGTCTGTGAGCTCTTTTTATGGCCTTTGCTGTAGGTGGTAACATATGTAATGATCTCCCCCAAAAGTAACTGTAAGTGTAAAGGAAGAATTACAATGAGAACAACAAGAAAATTAGCCAAAAAATAGAAAACAGGGATGAGATACATGTGATGGCTTTCAGTTTCTTATAGCTGGCAGAAGGAAATGGAAAGTGAGCAACAATTGTGTCTGTGTTAAGGGCCCTTCAACTCACAGTCTACAAGAGAGAGCAGAAATGATAGAAAATATGCCTCATGTCTAACATTTGATACAAAGGAAAAGTAAATTCTTGAATCAGTAAGCAGATGAGAGCCTTTAAAATGGGCCTAGTAAAAACACTATGAAATAAAAAACACTCACTTTTTTGTTTTTGTTTTGTTTTAGAGAAAGAGCAGACATGAAGATCGATAGGTAAAGAAATGGGGAAGATCTTAGAGATGGCAATGGAGGTGAAAATATGATCAAAGTATAATGTAAAAAAAATTAAGTAAAAAAAGACACTAGGCTTTTGAACAGTTTGAATTCTGATAGACTTTTAAGTAAGAAATAGTCTTTTAGTGCCTGGCCTGTTAGATTACAAGACAAACTGGTAGATGTATTCAGTCTGAATGCTTTAAAAGTGGGAATATGAATAATGTAACTACCCAGCCCTTGTTGGGTCAATGGCCACATAACCTTCGGGGATGCAGAGAAATCTCTGGGGGAGCCATTAGAGGCACTTGGTTGTTGCTGGCTAGAAGACAGCAGAAGAAACATGGGTGTTACAGAGGGAAATGGATGCAAACCAAGCACTGGTTGATTCCCAGTTCTCTGGGCTGGACAGAGCCAAGTATGCATGAGTGTTAGGAAGCAGTTTCAAAGTTAGAGAACTTGGCACTATTATGGGGCTTTTGTGGTCTTCTTGGACACTACTGTGAGATATAATCTTTACATAGTAGTAGAGAGGTTCTACCACATCTGAATGATCTACAATAGTATGTAGTAGCACAGGAGAAAGCAGATCAGTCTGGATTATTCAGAGAAAATATCAAGAATTTTGTCTATCCAGATTTTCTAGTAGAAAAACAAACAAACAAACAAACAAACTAAAATCCCTCAAATGTTGAGCTAGTGAGCTTTTCAAAGTCTTCAAAGTCTGAGCAACAATTCTAAGAAGACACACCAGCAAAACACTGCTACTGGAAAGAGGTTGAAGCTCTCACAGGGGTGTGCAGTGATGTCTGCAAGAACATGCTGCAAACTTTTCTCTTCTCAAAAAGCAGACTGAGGAAAAACAATGCTCTTCCAACCCAGAAACCTTAAAGAACTCAAGGGTGGAAAGGCAGCGAGTACTGTGCTGGCCTGGATCCTCTCAGAACCAGAGACCTTGTTCTAGCAGTCTGATGTAGGCTGAGCAATACAACCATTCTGCACCTAAGTATTCACCCAACTAAATTTGACAATTTATATCTATATGAAAACAAGTGTGTGTGTGTGTGTGTGTGTGTGTGTGTGTGTGTGTGTAACATGGACAAAAATAGAACCACTAAAATATTAGTCAAAATATAAGTGAATAAGCAAATCATGGTATAGCCATAAAATAAGATATTCAGTAATCCTGCAGAATGAGACACGAGTCATTAAATGTGTAAAAGTCAACTCTGTGATTTACCTACTAAGGACATGACAAACTCTCCTAGTTACTAATACCATGGCTACTAATACCACAACAGTTGTTTCTTTTAGCTCTATAGTTGGTTTATCAGAACCCCCAGTGACGGTTTTGTTAATGTTAGTCATCTTGCTTGAGTGTATAGTGGTGTCTTTTTAATTTCTTTTAAAGTCCTAGTTATACAAAGACAATTATATAAAAGCAGCTGAGGATTGTGGTGGAGATATATGTGCAGGCATCAATTAAGATGTTCAAAGACATGGAAGAAAGAAAATATCACTAAAAAAAAATTAAAGATTACTTCATAGGAAATCCTGAAACTATAATCCTTGGTCATAAAGAGCGGCACCAGGCTGAAGATGAAGAACGACTGTGGGACAAATGTCCTTTAAGAAGTCCTAGTCCTTCCTGTTAGATGGAGGCCTCCATAGAAGCCTGTAGCACTAAAACTCTGTGACAGCTCTTATCTGCTCATCATGCATACACAGACCTTTCCAGACACGGAAAATTTTGTTTACTTTTTTTTGCCTGTCACTCGTATTAAGGTGATCCATTTAATTCTGACAGGTTTTTATTTTGGTTTTTTGAAACAGGGTTTCTCTGTGTAACTTTGGAGCCTTTAAGAACTCATTCTACAGCCCAAGCTAGCCTCAAACTCACTGAGATCCACCTGCCTCTGCCTGCCCCGAGTGCTGGGATTAAAGGCGTGCACCACCACCATCCAGCTTAATTCTGACAGTTTTAACATGGCTCTTACAAACCAGATTTATTCCTCATTTTATAAAGGCTCTTTGCTGATATTTTGAGTTATCCATATTTAAAATCCTGTTGTGATTTCATTGCTTTATTCTAATACGTCTAAATTTTACTACATTTTGTTGCTATATATAAAAACTAGTTCCTCTAGGACTGTGCCAAATATGATTGGAGGGTAGTGGCCAGTTTACCATGTTCTTAATATTAAAAGAACTTATATCAGTGGTTCTCAACCTTCCTAATCCTGTGACCCTTTAATACATATCCTCATATTTGCTAACCTCTAACTATAAATTTATTTCATTCCAATTTCATAAGTCTAACTTTGCTACTGTTATGAATCATAATGTAAATATCTGATATTCAGGATATCTGGTGTGTGACCCCAAAGTTGTTTTGACCCACACATTGAGAACTGCTGATAAAACATAGTGTCAAATGTTGCCTTTATCCTTGTGATTTACCGACCTTTACATCCTTCTGTTGAATCATAGCTCAATCCTAAGGAGGTTTCTTTTGGGTAGCAAAACTTTTATGGCATGAGTGATGGAGAGATGGCTCATCAGTTAAAAATATTTGCTCTTCTAGCAGAGAAGTCGGGATTGGTTTCCATCACCAACAGTGTGGGTCATAATTCAACTTCACAATTCCAAAGTACTTAATGTCTTCTTCTTGCTCCATTGGCACCAATATAGTACCATACATACATATTGGTAAGACATAAATACACATGAATTTTGAAAAAAAAAAAGATGACTTCTAGTAAAGAGGAATTTGGAGTTTCAACTGGCCATCTCTTGTAGCCAGCTGAGGCGTCCAGTAGTGGGACTACATTGCATTCAATTCAGTTTTTGGTCAAGGGGGTTATGGAAATCTTCAAACAATACAGGCTATTCCTAAGAAAAAAGTTACTCTCTGTAAACTACCAGTGTGGGCCCCATTGCAGAAGACAACACCCATACAACTCATTAAACTTAGAGAAGTCTAGACTCCTAGGTTCAAGTCTCTTTGGTGAATAAAGTTAATCTGTAGGCTACCAGAAGAGAAATGTAGACACCACCCTGTCACAAAAACTTTGACCTATCATCTGCCCTGTCTGGTTAATACACTAAGGCAATAGTGGCACAGAACTTGTGGGAGTAGCCAACCAATGTCTGATTTGACTTAAGGCCCACACCTAACACTGCTCCAGTAAACCAAGAACCAGATAATCTTATCCAGTCATTATCAGAGATGCTTCCTCAGGCAGCAAATGGGAACAGATTCGGAATACAGGCAGACATTTTGTGGAGAGATTAAATTAGAAGTCTCTATCAAATCTTTCTACTCTGAGCTCAGGGAATTCCAAGAAAGAGGAGGCTGAAAGAGTGTAAGAGCCTGAGGGCAATGGAGGACAAAAGGAAAACAGCTCCCTCTGAATCAACTAAGTAAGGTGCATATAAACTCCCAGAGACTAAAGCAGCAAACACAGGGCCTTCATGGGTCTGCACCATGTCTTTGTGTATGTATTATAGCTACTAACAATATTATTAGGAGACTTCTGTCTGTAAGAGTGAGTGGGTCTCTGACTCTTGTACCTGATATTGGGACTCCATTCCTCCTGTTGGGTTGCCATGTCCAACTTCAATATCATAGTTTTTGCTTTATCTTATTATACTTTATTTTGTCATGTTATCTTTTAGATGCCTGTTCTTTTCTAATGAAAGACAAAAAGAGAGTGGATCCAGAGTGGAGGGAAGGCAGAGAGGAACTTGGAGGAGTAGAAGGAAAGGAAACTCTAATCAGGATATATTGTATGAGAAATGAATTTATTTTCAATTAAAAAAAAACATTGACATCACTGCTCACTCAATTATCTTTAAAAGTTCATGTTAATATTAAAAAGTGGATATTATCAATCTGAATGAAAAGAGGGATATAACAACCATCATTAGTTAAATCTAGGGAAAAATAACGTTTTATTCTATTTCTGCTACATTGTACTGTGGATTACAGTGGTCCCTTAAGCACCAAGCAATTATCATGACAGCAATTACTGAGACCAAAAGAATTGAAATGGTTCTGAATGAATTATGAAAATCAAGATCCACCCTAACAGATAGGGTGAGACTGTTCATATTTAAGACATCATTTTTCATATTGTGTAAAGTTAGAGTCATTATAGTATTCTCTTAAAGAAATTAGTAGTTTATTTTTCAGTAGAGTGTATACACACACACACACACACACACACACACACACACACACACACATATATATATAAAATTACACTTAAAAATACCAATTGTGTAAAACTGTTAAGACTACATAGAGAGAGACAGAGAGACAGAGAGACAGAGAGGAAAATACCTTCAGACAGGGAGGAAAGTAATTGCCCTTAAGAAGAATTGCTTTATGAAATGAATATCACCTGAGACTTTGGACTTCAAGTTAGCTGTCTACAAATTGATATGAAAACACTGGAAAGATTTAAGACTTTAACATTATTTTATTCAGCTCTTATTTATTTCTTGCAAAGTTATGTTATTAAGGAGGAGGTACTATACTTCATTGAATTACAACAAGTGTTCTGATGTTCTCTGTAAGAGGAGGGGAAAGTATATGCTGCAACGTCAAGACTGTACCACTGGACCTTCTATCTTCATGTTTGCATGCAATAGAGAGAGAGCAAAAGATGAAGCAAACTACTACTTTTCAATTGTTGTAAAATGTAATCAAAGAGAAAAGGACAGTAAAAGGATATTATCATGAACTATAAACAGATGCCAGCCAAGCATTTGTGGACAGTGAGTCTCTTACAAAGTAAACTCAATACAACTTGTTATTTAATCCTTTCCATTTATTTTCTTTATTGAGTTTGCAATCATACAAACAACTAGTCATTTTTCTTAATAATGGATCTGTATTTTGTTTTGTACTATTATTATGTCCTACTACAAAATTAGAAAATAGACTGCTGCTTCTAGCAAATGTTAACTATTCAGTGGTAACTTTCAAAGCTAAAGTGATAGAACCAGTAGATACCCACTCATTTCTGCACACAGTGTGAGCATTTCCAAAAAATTATTTTCTGGAAACAGAATTCCATTTTCTAATCTTGGAATTATTGGAATTTTGGGGTACTACAAGTAGTAGAGAAATAAAATTTTATAAAATGTTTAAATCAATTCGCCTAAGTGGTTAAATTACAATATTTTATGAAAAATAAATGAAAACTATATTCGACTTCAAACTTTTTGAAACTTGGTATTTTTAGCTTTTTGTAACTTCAGTCTTTCTGACAGAGAATACAGTAATGTTATATCTATTTCATACATATTTTCCTAATGGGTAGTGGGTATAGTCTGCTTTCCATAAGCTTGCTGCTTTCTTACAAGTTCTAATGCTGTAAAACAGATGCTCATATGTTTTATGTTTGGAGGGTTGTTTTATTAGTTGGTAGTAGGATTCTGTCATATTTTGAAGTGAAGTAACTTTTATTTTGTCAAATTCTAACATATATTTATTTCACATATGATTACGAGTCCTGTGTGTTTTCTTTCTGTAGGATATCTTAGCCTACATGTAAGTAAAATACCTGTTGCTTTTTAATGTTATTCTGTAAGTCTTCTGTATGAGCTATTATATTTAAAATAATGATTATTGAAAGGAAATTTTAGAAGTATTGTGAGGTGTTAGTGGAAATTTACATTCTCATAGGACATCTATTTACTTTGATATGATTATTAAATGACATCCGTTTCATGGGTTGAGGGCTCTACAGGCCACTATCGGCCTTTATGACTCACTAAACAGAAAAAAAGTACTATTATGCTAATGGTTAATATTTATTAAGGGAAAGATATAAATTAAGACTAACAAGTGTGAAAAGCACATGGTCTAGGAAAATCAAGACCAAGTTCTGCATACTGTCTTACAGTCTGGTTCCATAGGCATGAATGATTTTACTGAAATGATAGATGACAGTCCATGTACGGTGCTTCCAGAGACTTTATTGGAGGCCATTCATAGGCAGAACCTATATGAATGTTCTCTCCCATTAATAATGGATCACCTTTGGTATACATCTGTGTCTGTCTGTGTTTGTGTGTGTAACACAAATTGCTAGATGGTCTTATTAATAATAATAATTATAAAAAACAACCTTGGAGCCAGGTATTAGGATGAACACTGAAAGATCAGAGAAACAGAACAAGCCACATCCAACCTCACCCTGCCAATTCCTCAGCTAATCTTGTTTCCTCAGATTGAAAACCTCTGAGTCGTCATCTGAATGGATCTCAGTTGAACTGCTGCTAAAAGCCTAAAAGCTTAAAAGGGCTCTAGTTCCTGGTCCTCATGCTTTATGTACCTTTCTACTTCCTGCCATCACTTCCTCGGATTAAATGCGTGTGTCACCATGCCTGGCTGTTTCCAGTGTGGCTTTGAACTCACAGAGATCCAGATGGATCTCTGCCTCCCAAGTAATAGGATTAAAGGCTGGTGCGCCACCATTTTCTGGCCTCTATGTCTGTCTAGTGGCTGTTCTGTTCTCTGACCCCAGATAAGTTTATTAGGGTGCACAATATATTGGGGGACACAATATCACCACATGTGTGTGTTCCTTATGCTTTTTCTTTTCTTTTTTTTAGTTCTGGTAATTTGTTTTATTTTCCTATTGTTTTCTAAAGAGAGAAAAAGAAATCATGAAGTTGGGTAGGTAAGGAGGTGGGGAGGATATGGAAGGAGATGAAAGAGAGAAAACCATAATTACAATATATTATATTAAAAAACAAAATTTAAATATTAAAAAAGAATGGAGTGCCCCAAAATAAAAACAAGAATTTACCATAAAACTTATTGTTACCCTAAAGTATATCATTAAATTCGTATAATGTATTAACTTTATTATAAAAAAGGTATTCATCATAAAATTCATTGTTAATATGAATAACCTTAGTATTTGTTCTAAGATATCAGGTATACAAAATCTGCCTTGTCAAGCAGAGTTGTCCAAGTGCTTGGATCTCTTCTTTTAAGAGTTTGCAAAATTCCAGTTATAAGGATGGATGCTTCAAAAGAATGTGGAGGGCTTAGGTAACTCTGTCCCATGAATCAATCTGTTCATGCATATTTTCCCAAGGAATATGTTTCCATCTTTAAAGACAATGACTCCTAGATATATTAATGTGAACTTAAAATTTTATTCTACTACCCTAACAATACTTAAATGATTTGATTCCTGTAGCATTGTAGTAGAGTTAGACTCAATTATTATGCTTTCAACTATCTCATGCATTTCAGTATTGATTTTAATGTTATATGACTATGCATTGCCATGTAATTTGGCCAAACATCTAATTAATATCTCCATGTGGTCTCAGTTACAGATTGTTGTGATAACTTTTTGCTTACTTCAAATGTTTTTTTAATCATACATGATTATTCTTTAAAGTCTCTAGTATCTTGATCTTCTTGGTCAAAATCAGGGATATACATTCCTCTTAAGAATAGAAACATTCTGCTGTATTCACTTTTGGAGCTAATTTCAAGTCATATTGGGAAGTCTGACAACATGTCTTGGAGATCTTTGTTTCATAATCTTCTGCCAAAGCTTGTTGTTGTTCTCTATTTTGTTTGTGTCTTTATGTAATCTATTCTGTAAAATCTGTTTTTGTATGGTGGTTTTGTATGAATGTGAAATAGGATACTGGGAACCTGCCCCACTAAGTCATTATTGTGGAACTTGGATGGAGTTAGTACTGTCAATTTGGCAAACTTAATCCTTTCTGGCATTTTCCTATGCAGCATGCACCCTGACATACTGGCAGCTGTGGAAGCCTCAATGCACTCCTTGATCCATCTATCAAAATAGAAAAACTTTATATATTCTGTTGGAGTTTTGGCTACTATCCACAACACAGCCTTGAACTATGTTTAGTCTAATAGTCAGGATAAATGAGAGACTTTTCAAGCATTATTCTCTTCTCTCTAACAGGATGACTCTCCAGAATCCACCCACTTTGGGTCATTTCCAGTACCTCTAGACAGTTCTTTTTATTTTTTTAAATATTTTCCAGATTTTTTTTAATCTCAGAGGATCATTCAAATATGAACTAACTTGGCTCTTAATAGAATCAGGGCTTCCTTTATAAGTTAGGATCACATATGGCAAATAGTCTATTTAGATGGCTGACTTTTTAGTAGAAATGTCTCTAGATGTCCTGTGGTAAGACTGCATAACTTGTGATTCTGAGATAGAAAATATACTCCAGTATATTTTGAAGTTAAGGAAACATTGTTTCTTGTCCATTTGATGTCTAATTCTACTCTAAACTCTACTAAAATCAGATGAAATAGTTAAATTCATGTGTATGAACACAAATAAACAAAAGTAATTTTTAAAAGAGTCCCACAGAGAAGGGTACTAACAAAAAGTAAATAAATGAACATTAAAGTTTATCACAACTTTTAACTTTAGAAATCCTAAGTCTGAAACCATGATGGGGCTGAAAAGGAGAAGGTACTTGAATTATGTTAAAATGTACATTTATTTTCTTACCCATATAGACATCCAGATACTTTCATACTTTCTCTCCTCACTCCTCTACAAAAGGACAAAAAAGAGAAGAAGGAGGAAGAGGAGGAGTAGGAAGGGAGGAGGAGGAGGAGGAGGAGGAGGAGGAGGAGAAGAAGAAGAAGAAGAAGAAGAAGAAGAAGAAGAAGAAGAAGAAGAAGAAGAAGAAGAAGAAGGATAGCTTTCTGAAGAAAAATTTAAGTTTCTGTATACCAAGTTATCAAAAGGCACACAGTTTACCAATTCAGGTGTCACAATGAAAAAGGTCATAATAAGAAAAATTTCATAGACAAAAGGAAAACATACTGATTATTTTTATATTCTACAATGTGGGAATCTAATTGAGCTAACACATTATCAAATTGTCAAATTAGAATCCTATAAATCACATGATGTGTGTTATGAAGATTTCCTAGACAAATTGGATGTTATAAACCATCATAAAGTTAAGATAAAGCAATGGAATGTCTGGATTATCAAAAACAATACCACACATTCTTCCCATATTTATCTAAGGCAAATTTTCAGAAAGGATGAGGCCACTGTGTACAATGCATTGGCTCATTCACACAGAGGGAACATTTGGCTTACGATAAATCAGCTTTGCCCCACACTCATAGCTTAGGTGGCATTCTCCAAGGAGCAGTGTTTCACCTGTCCTAAGTTATTATTTCCTGTAGATAAATTGAGCTAGAATATCTACTAGTTCGTTTCTTATTTTTACCAAAAGTCATACATTCTGTTGTATCAGAGTTCATGTTGTCAAAATTACATAAGGTTACTTCCCTTCTTTTTTCTTCTCCAGGGGCATCCCTTCAATAAAGGAATTCAACAGCTTGAAGGCCTGTTGTTCTTACAGATTTTTTCTAAGACTTGATAAGTTGCATGATCCCCAGGGGATTCACATCTTATAAGTCCAACTTATCCTAGATTGATCTTAAATGTAAAAAAAAAGTCCCAAGAAATGAGAAACACAGAAAAGAAGAAGAAAAATAATAACCAAATAACATAATCTCACTCCCTTTAGAATTTTCCAGGAGATCAGCTATGTTAATAAAAAGTATTTCTCAAGCAGGGCAGAAAGTCTTGAATGTTTAAAGCACCAAGCCTATCAAATAGAAATGACACAACACGAACAGTAAGACAAATACAAATACAGCTTCCTGGAAGAGCTTGCAACACCTGTAAGGAGAGATTGGTGACAAGAGCAGTTACCTAAAGTTTTGAAGGAAAATAATATCTAAATCTAGTCAAAAAATCAATCAGGTCAGTAGGTATAATAGTAATCAATAAAAGTCAGTATTTATTTCAGATAGTAGAATATTAAAAGAAATGTCTTACAAAGCTAAATAACCAAAGGGCTTTTAAATAAGAATGATAGAATCAATGAAAAACTTCTTAAACATATGAAACATAGCATGCAGGAATTTTACCTAATTATTAAAGAGAAGAACATTTCAACATTGTGTTATCTGTAGTAAGTTTGTAACTACGTTGTATAATTTTCAGTGTTCCTGAGTACAATAAGCTAGTGAAAACTTACAAAGGGCAGGGAAACTACTAATACAGATGATAATTAGATGATAGATGATGATGATAGGTAGGTAGATAGATAGATAGATAGATAGATAGATAGATAGATAGATGATAGATAAATAGATAATAGGTATTAGAAAATTACAAGAGGAAGCTAGACAGCATATCACTGTTCACTTTTCTTCAATGGCTGCACATATTACATATCCATATTCTGATCTCATTTCCTTATTTCTGCTCAGAAAATGAATTGTTATGGTGGATACAGTCAATGAACTGTTCAGGGAGACGTATTATTAATTTTCTTAAATGAATCTGCTAAAGCTAATAATATCAATCATTTTATAAAAAGTATCTTTATATTATCTCTCCAAGTCATTAAAATTGTATCAAGGAAGAAAAATGGAAGACTCAATTAATTAAACTAATACTGTTTATAAGAAAATATAATAAAATGAGTCGTATCTGATTTGCATATAGAAACCTGCCATAAATGAGTTCTAGAAGCAATGGCTGAGGAGGGAACTGATGTAAAAGGCAGAAGGACCACTTGCTGGAACGATAGCTTAGAAAAGCCAAAAAGTCATTCTGGTAAAAATGTAATCACATTCTTGTAGTGTATGCCAACTGTTTTGAAAACTGTGTTTTAAATTCTATGCCAAAATAATGTTTCAAGGCTTAATTTACTTTATTGTCAAATATAAGGGAATAATGACATTTAACAAAAATGGAAAATAAATATTGCCTGCACAGCTGAACTGCCATTCTGCTCATGCCAACCATTGTCAAAGCATTTTACCAATATGCAAATAGCAAGACTTAATTTAGAGAGTATTCATACAGTAAATACTTTTGTGTTTGAATAGACATTTCTTAATATATGCATGAAAAATATCAAAGTTTTATTTCATAAATAAAGTATAAACTTAACTAAATCCAATTAAAACCACAAATGTCAAGGTTAGACTAGCGTCATATTCTTCTAGTAATGTGATTAAGACTGTTTAGTACAAAACTAGGACTGTTAGTTCTCCACTTGTCCTCATAGATAATCACTTCCTACATGGTTGTGCCAGCATTTGTACTTTAGGACCTGAGGGCCATGGCTGTTTCTTGTTAGTACATAAGAAGCAGTACACCAGAGACACCTTTAGACTCATCTTGCATAAGTTATAGTTTAGTCATCTGGATTCCTGTTATTTTCTTCCTTCCTAAAATTATGTCTTCCTTTGCTCCTGGGTAACTTCCAACTGTGCTCTACAGCTGTTGGTTCAATTCATGATAAACAATTGATTACACAGATCATGGAACAAGCTAATCAGTCTGGGACTTTGGTAATAAAAATAAAGCTTCAACAAGTTAATATATCAATGTTTAAGCGGAGAAAGTATCTAACACTAATTAAACACTGGCCCCAGTGAAAATGAATTATGCTGGTTTCTTAAAGCCTTTATACTTGCAGTTTTATCAATGACAATTTCAAACTACAATTTCATATTTTGACACAGAATCATTTGAGTAATATCAACTGACCTTGAAACCAAAGTTTTGTTAGAATTACAAAGTACCATATAAGAATCCCAGTGTCTAGTATGAACCTCACTTTCCAGGAGTACTGATGATCAACGAATAACTCTTTAGAGAAATTCTAAGAAATGCTTGAGCTAGTTATAGAGCAAAAGGTTTTTAATTTTTTTAATTTCTTATTTAATTTCTATTTTATATGCATGGGTGTTTTGCCTGCTGTATCTCTGTGGACCATGTGTGTCTCTGGTTATTACAAAGGCAAGAAGAGGACATTGGATCCCCTAAAACTGGAATTATAACTGCTGGTGAGCTGCCTTGTTGGTGTTAGGAATCGAAGTCCTCCAAAAGAGCAATAAATGGTCGTAGTCACTGAACTTTAGCTCCACTCTCAAAGGAAAATTGCTTTGTGAACTAATACTTCAAACAATATTTGTTGAGTAGAGAATTTTTTAAACATTGGGGGAATGACCAATATTTTTAAACTCTTAGTTTTAAATGTGAGGCATCTGGTAAGGGTTCCTTGTTTAATATGATGATATTACCTTATTACTTCCAAAATGTCCCATATAAAGATTTACCTTTCATTTTAAAACAAAGAATGATGTAGTGTAGAAATGCCTGCATCACTAACAAATGTAAAGGAATGATAATTATGGAATGTGATAATGAACATGTGCTGAAAAAAGGATTCTTTATTTCTTGATTACAGAACAATAGTTATACCTGGTGAAAAGAATATTCAATGTGATACATGGATAAAAATAAATAACATACAATTTTTGCAAATTCTTTTGTATTTATGTTTACACTCAAAAGCAAAGATCCTCCAATAATAGTGGCTAATTATAAGTACCCATTCTTCTCCAATCTTCTATTGGAATTATATTCTGCATAACTCCCACCATTGGTAAACCCAGAAGGATAGGTGTCTCCACTATATTCTATCACTAAGTAATTCCCTCTTGGGATATCTATTAGGAGCAGAAAAGTCCTAATATATTAATAATAGAATTTATTAAGGAAGAAGAAAGGTGCAGACAGAGAGAGAGAAAAGGGAGAGGAAAAATAAGAGGGAAAGGAAAGAGAATGAGAGCGAGAAAGGGAAGGAGGGAGGGAAAGAGAGGGAGGGTCAGAGAGAGGGAGGGAGAAAGGGAGGGATGGAGAAAAGGAGGAAGGGAGGGACAAAGGAAGGGATGGAGGGAGAGTATGAGAATACATAGCTTGGTTTTCTCCAGGGAGAATCATGTTTAGGTATTTTACAATAAGTGTATATAGGATTTTTGTGACTCTCAAATTATAGCTCCAATGGATGTTAAGAACATCCTTATGCTCCTTTTATTAATATGCTCAAAAATTAGTATACAGCATGGTTAAATCTTAAAGACTAATTTGGATTTTATGAAGAGTATTCTTTATTATTAAGACGGAAAGAGGAAATTTGGAAAGTCGTAGTGTGTGTATCATTTTGGTCCTTCATAAGCATAGTTTACTTATTGTCGTTTATGTACTGTATTTTAAAAGTATGGATTGTCCTCATGGGCAGTTTTGGGTTTATCAGAGACACCTGAGTTTTCTGAATCTGCCAGCAAGACAGGAAATCTTCAGGCCTTCCTTCACATGCCTGTAAAATATTTTTCTGTCTTTCTATCTTATCTCACAACCATTCTCAAGTAGCCTTTAGAAATAACACCTGCAGGGTTTAATCCCAGCACTTGGAAGGCAGAGCAAGGCAGGTCTCTGTGAGTTCAAAGCTAGCCTGGTCTACATAGTGAGTTCCAGGAAAGCCAGAGTTGCAGAGTGAAACCCTGTCTCAAAATTAAAAAAAAAAAAGAAGAGAGAGAGAGAGAGAGACAGAGACAGAGACAGAGACAGAGAGACAGAGAGAGAGAGAGACACAGAGAGAGAATAACACCATATAAACCATATCTTAAGGTCCTGACATTCACTTTTAAAACATCTTCGGACATTATCATATTTCTTCTACCATATGAGTCCCAGGGATCAAACTCAGATCCTGGTGGCAAATGTGCCTAACCTACTGAGCCATATTCCAGAAATAAAATAATTTAAAAACTAACTACAAACTATATTAACCATGCAAATTTGAAATGTAACTTTCTTAACATTCTCCTTCAAAATTGCTCTGGAACTATCTTCAAAGTAATGTTTCATAATATTAATCAAATTTAAATTGTTTATTTCCTGGGGAGATTTTCCAGATAATTAGATACCAATTTTTTCAAGGCTTTTATGTTTCTGGGAATTGTAGTTAGAATAATAACATAAGAAATGCTAGGAAACTTGAAGTTTAGGACAATGGAGATGTTTTACAAATAGCAGAAAATAGGGAGAGATTTTCTTTGAAATCTCTTGGACATAAATGAATAATTATTAGATCAGGGGCTGGAATCAATCATGCCCATTCCAACTAATGACTGTCAATCTGTCTTAAGACAGTCTCTAACATACTTTGTTATCTTAACTATCCGTTCAGCGTTTATATAGAATCCTGACCCAAGTAAATTCTGTTAAGACAGAATTGATGTTGGATTTGTTTTCATACAAAAGAAACACGGGATTAGTTTCAGTGAATAATGCTTTTTTTTTTTAACTATATTCTCAATTGAAGTCAAATCTCTTTTTAAAACCATACCAATCTATGGAGGTCAGTTTTTGTATGTTTTAGGCTTTACTGTAATTACAGTTAGAAGTGAATTCTCACCTTCAACCCTTAAATTTGATTGTTTTATTGATTGTTCATTACCCAAAGACAGCATAAGGTAAGCTCTGATTTTTTTCAGCAAAGATTGCATTATTTTCTTAAATACAGCTTCTAAAATATAACCATTCTATCCAGGATTATGACTGAAGAAATATAAATGTGTTTAGCAGAAAAATAAAATATGCAACTAGCCAATCACCCCCTTAATATTGAGAAGTTCAGTTTTTGGTAATAACCATATATCATGTCCATATCCTTGTAGGTCATTTCTCAATATGTTCTAGTCAAATCATTGGAAATATTTTTCTGTATGTTCTTTTGATAATATTATTACTTCAAACATTTCACAGTCAACCTTGAGAACATAAAACTTGAAAACTATATGTTTTAATAACAGTCATTTGCAAACAATCCAATAAATGTATTAGAAAATGTGAATATGATGTTAAAAGTGAGATTTAGACACACATGTCTAAAGTGTGTATTAATGACAAATACTTACAAATAGGAAAATATATACATGATAATTTAAGAGATGAATCTCTACATCAAATATCACACCAAACTTCCAGATAAATAACTTCTTATTAGACAGAATATATTATTTATTACATAAAAATATGAGTACATAATTTTATTTCTATGGGGGAAGAAAAGTTTCTTTCCTTTAAAAATTCAAATAGAAGCCACAAATGATGCCATTAGCAAGGGCAAATTCATACCGTAAAAATAATTAAATGTGTAAGAAAAAGACTCCTTTTTGTCTAAGCATAGCAGTACTACTTAATAGGGTTGAGGAAGGAACACTGATTTCAAAGACAATTAGCAGAATATTGGCATTGTATACACAGAATGTACAAACTAGTAAAAGAAGGCATTAACTCAAACTAGGAAAAGAATGCACAAACTCAAACTAGTAAAAGAATGCATTAACTTAATAGGAAAAAAACCTACAGCATTCCCTAGATTAATAATACCAATTTCAGTAAGAAATATCGACCACCATTGTAGTGAAGAAATTTTCCTAACCTTGTAACCAAATTACTCTTAGTTCCTGAATAACTGTATATTCACAAATGTCACATGCATCTGGCAATATTCAACTTTTCAAGTTTTGTAAACTTGAAAATAGAAAGTAATACTGTTTTAGCCACATCTCTACATGAGTTTCAGTGGCTTTCTTGGAGGTATTATAAGAATGAAAATATACAAAATTGGGGTTGGGGATTTAGCTCAGTGGTAGAGCGCTTGCCTAGCAAGCACAAGGCCCTGGGTTCAGTCCTCAGCTCCAACATATATATAAAATCAATCTACTGAGAGAAAAGGAACTATGCCTAATTAATAGAGAATCTACTCTGGAGTAGAAGAACTGATAATGCCTTAGTGTTATAAAGGGAATATAAACTGCAAAATTTTCTGTGCTTCTCTCAGAAGCAGAGAACACAGGATAGCATCAGCAAAAGTGTCAGTGACCAGGAGGAAAATGTGTTTGTTTTCACAGAAGATAGATGTATGTCCAGCCAGAACTTGTAACCTAATTTCCATTACTCTTCTTCTGTATGGGTCATTACCGCAGCTCTAGAAATATAAATTCCTTCCAGCCCAATGCATCCGACAGTATTTCTTACTTCTACTGTGAAACACAATTCATTTCCCAGTAACTTTTCTATTCTATCAACTGCAAAAAGAGAGCTTTTAAACACTCTTCATTTTCACATAAAAGTATTTCATGACACACTGGGAAAGGAGAGCAATGAGGAAATCTCTGATATGAAAGGAACTAAATGCTTGAAATATTCTCTTAAATGTAAACAGATAGGCAATTATAAGGTTAGGTTGTTCCTATTTATGCCTTCCTTTCTTCCCATAGTACCTGCTCCACATAAATTCTCATTCTCTTCCCTATTTTATTGTTTTAAATTTTAAATATTCTATGCCAGAAGGTTAGTTAAAGTAGGAAAAATATATGAAAGAATATTTATTATAGTTTTCAGGTAAGACTCAAGTGTCTAAACAAATAAATATTTCCTAAAATGCATTATATCTATAAACATACAGTGCATTTAGTACTGCCTTATCTAGAGGATAAACGGAAATTAATTTCTCTGCCAATTTTAACCCCCCAGGTGATTTTATTAAAACCTCATGATTTTATATGTTATCTATACACTGAATATTCTCAAAGTTTTATCTTTAGTGTCACTTGTTTCTCAGGGCTTCAGATTTATACATCCAACTTTTAGTGCCAATGTGATCATTCTCATATACAACTGGCTTCTTAAGTACAAAAGAATCCAGAGATATGGCTTTTCTGTCTGTTATTTTAAACACTGCCTAAGGCATTTCCGATACTGATACTGTTAACTTGGTAGTTTTGGTTTAGCACCTAGTTTCATTGCCCAAGTATACACATGCTTCATCATGACAAGAAGTAAATACTCATTCATCCCACTTGTTATTCTGGAGAAAATATCTTCCTTTCACATGATAAGTACTCCGAAAATATTTCTTTGGAAAGTTTATAGACCAATGAGTTACACTTAGAATTTTATATCCAATAGAAAAAGTAATAGAATTCTACAGCATGAGTGCTTTTAGGAATATATAGCTTGAACCTCTTCACATTTAGAATGAATGACTTTGGCCATTCCTTCTTTCATAATATTTTATATTTATTTTCACCAGAAGAATAAAATTTATCCCTCAGTCATTAGACAATATATCATGCCATGACTTTGACAAATGTTAATGTCTTTCTCCAATTTAAATAAAAGGTATTAATATTCACTGATGTCTAAACATTGAAAATTAAAGTTCAGTGTAACACAGAAGCTTCCAAAAGGTTTTTTATTGAAGCTATTTAGAGATGTTAATTGCATAAAATTATTATTTCCTGTATTTATTCTATTACTGTAATATATAAACAAGGATACACAGGTGAACATCTGAAAGCATAAGGATGAAATTTATGCAGATGAAAATATGTGTTTCATTGGCCAAAGTGATTCATTCAATAGTGTAGGAAAAATATATGATGGTAACAAGAATAATGATGAAAATAATACACAATGATAGTGCACAATGAGAGTACAGGATATAGATTTTGGAATTACTGTTTTTGGGTACATTGGGTAGAAGAATAAAACACAGGAATAATCCCTAGAAAAAGAGGGTGCTAGGAAGTAGGGTAGTTTTCCCTTCAACTATCTCACACAGGTTAGCCCTTCTTTTTGTGTATCTATTGTTTAAAACAATAATGTTGCAATGTTATATACTTATGTAATCAAATACGTATAGATGTGCCAGAGATAATTATCCAAGGCCATATTTCATGTTAATCAACAGCTAGCATTGTAATGGCCTGGTCTGTAAATGTTATCAGGCAGGTAAGAAAAACAGAAGTACAGATGGAGGGAGATAGAGAGAGAAATGTGTTTCACTGGAAGCTTTAAAAACTGGATAGCTCTAAAGAAGTTCTGTGCTTTGAAGTAATGGAATATTTAGAATTGGAAAAGAACTTTAAAATACCTTCCCCACACTATTTCTGTGAACTAATCAAGTACAGGTGAACTAAGGTTATAGATTTTGTATATGTGTGTGTGTGTGTGTGCGTGCACGCGCACACACACAAATGTGTATTTTCAAACATATATATCCATATCTAAATTATATATATATATATATATATATATATATATATATATATATATATATATATATATATATATATATACCTGTATTTATATTTTGAGAGGGTCCCTGCAGGTGTCATACAGGGAAGCAAAACTCATGAAGAGATAAGAATGAAAACCCAGTGTAGATTGACAAAGTCAATCTGGATCAGACTTTGAGGAGTCTAATAACAGCTTTATTCCCAGTGTATTTCAGCCCAGAACAATTTGGGGGAAAGTTTCCTGGTGTAATACCATCCCTGGTGCACAAGGAAGCACAATTATACTGAAACTCAACTCAGGGTACACATTATTTCTTCCCAGAAGATTGGTTTCAGAGATAGGTTACCTGTACCAACTTAAGGGCCTAAGGGTCTGGCCTTGTCTGGATCATACAGATAACACAGATATCCTTTGCACTATCATCTACTTCTGGTCCTGGTTGTGGGACACTAGGGGGAACCTCTGGCTACAAGGGTCATTTAGATTACTAGCCACCTCCAGTCCTGGTTGTAGGAGATTAATATGGCCTGGCCCAACAGATAACACAGATCCAGGCAGTTAATCATTTCCAAATCTCAGCTTTCTGGGTGGAAGAACAGGTTTTTCATTAGAAAGACAATCTGATGTGCTTAACATTCCTGATTTCTCTGGAGATCTGTAGGCACAAGGACCTTTAGGCTATGGTCCCAACAATATAGATTTCTAAATAATTTCACCATATACTCAGCTTCCTAGATATAAAAACTATACAATATTCAAAGCTTATGTAATTTGTACACATAGGAGTATTATATAAATCCACATATAAATTAATTACATGGATTATCCATAGTAAATGAAGCAAATACAAAATGAATGACATTCAAAATATGTCCTTCTTAGAAATAGGAAATATGTAGTTATTATACTTTAATCATTTCTTAGTACATAGATTAACTTATGTCATTTAACACTGTAATAAAGAAAAGAGTCTACAGCAACATAGTATTCTGAGAAGATACATTGAGTTACCTAGTAATAAAATAATCAACACATCTTAAAGAACGAAAGAAATATAATCTATCTTTCAAAGTTTTTAAATTGCTTCCTAAATTCATGAAACCCTTGTCTTGAATCACAAATCAATTCAGTTTTTCCTAACTTGTGGCAAAAATTTCTCCAAAAAAAGAAACATTAACAAAAGATGAGGAATAGGCATTTTGAAGAAAATAATTTCTATCTTCCATTAAAACATAAATGGGCAAAATGTATTGCTTTAATTTAATGTAATGGGTTTCCTGTTACAAAAAATGTCATATAAAATTGTTTCTGTATTTTTAGTATCTTACAGGAGCTAATCATCACAGCCTGAAGCTCTGAAATGGTGAGACCCAGTGACTTCATTCCTAGAGAGGCTGACTTGGTGCAAGCTATAATTCCAACAGGTAATTACCAGACAGAGAGGGAGAGGAAGTTAATCAGTATATTTGTTATATTTAATATGCCTTTATGGGGATTTGAACTACACTAAAGCAGTTTTAGAAATTTGATATGGGAGATGTTTTCTGTTCTTTATGATTGGTTATATTTTAAAACACACAGCAAAGTTTGCTTTAAATTTAATTACTTACCTTTTCCATTTGCAACCACTTAACCTGTTTCTTGTGGGAATAATCAATACCATATGATTTATATTGTAATTCATGTGGTAGATTTTTTAAGATATTAAATTTTTCTCAACTTAAACTCTAGGTTAAAAATTGGTATAAACTGACACTTCCTTCACTGTCATTCCACATTAACTTGTTATAAGCTAGCAATATCAAACCTATCAATCAGCACATGACACATGTAAAAACTTTCAGCATATACTATTCTTTCTGTGAGGTATCTCTCAAAAACCTCTGGAGAGACAGCACCATTGAAAATTTTCTTCAGCTTCGCTTAACTTTTGAATCTAGTGGAAAGAAACAGGGAAGACAATTTTAATCTGAGCCAGAACTTTTTCTCTCAAGTCTGAAAGAAGTAGTTATAGGGATAAAATAATCTGCGGGGGGTGGATTACAATAATAGACAGAATATATGGCAGATAAACACAGAGAAAACAGAGCAAGTGGATGAGCTAGATGAAGTGCTAGAATAGTGTGTGGATATTAGAGAAGAGCTTGTACTAACATCCACAAAGAGCCTTAGGAAATCAGCAGGATGCTTTGAAACGCCAAACATTCCCAAATCTGATTGCAAAAGAGATTATAAGTGCTTATACTGATGTCAGACTCATACAATTATTCCAAAGAGAAACATGCATGCCTATGTTTTGTGCATGAAAAATGTATTACTCACATCTTCCAAAAGTGACTTGATTGCTAAATTGTAGAGATATGATTAAAGACAATTTACTGCTGCCCATCTGCAGAAAAAATGCCCAATGTCCAAGAGATGGCTTTCCTTATCTATATCTATACCTGTAGCTTCCTGTATCTACAGCTTGCTGCCCCTGGTATCTAGAAGATGCAATGTCCAAGCGTATCTCATGAATCCTTGGAAGATAAAGAACAGGACTCTAGTGGTATGTGCTAAGGAATGGAGTGAAGTGGCGAGAAATAAGACCAATGCATATTTACATGCAGGTAAAGTAAGAATAATTGTAGTCATAATTTTAAGGACATTATGAATGCCTATTAAATTCAGATCAACACATGTAATTCTGTGATAGCTGAGCAATGCCTATGAACTAACTAATCACAAGATTTTCCCTTAATAAAGTTTAAAATATGATATCTAAGAAATAATGTAGAGCATATTTTATATAAGCCAAGTGTTGAATTCTATTTTATTTATTAGTTGATATCTTAGGATTTCTGTTGCTGTGAAGAGACAATATGACCATGGCAACTCTTATAAATGAAAACATTTAATTGGGGGCTAGCCTGCAATTAAGAGGTTTAGTCCATTATCATCATGATGAGAAGCATGGCAGACTAGAGGTAGTCATAGTTCTGGAGAAGTAGCTTAGAGCTCTACATCTGGATTCTCAGGCAGGAAGGAGAGAGAGTGACATGGGTCTGGCTTGAGCATCTGAAGCCTCAAAGCTCACCCCTAGTGACACACTTACTCCAACAAGGCCACACCTGCTAGTAGTGCCACTCCCTATGAGCCTATGGTGACCATTTTCATTCAAACCACTGCAGTTGACTGTTAAAATCTTACACTTCTTTCACTTGAATGATACACCTACAGCAAGAAAAACTACAATCAAATAAAGCACAGATCACTAGACAGTCTTCTGGCCAATGCTCATTTTCCACATACCTTTTATATTGCCAGAATTCAGAACTAAGGCTCTTGTTGAGACACTTGCTATCAGTATGCTGGTCCCCCAGCATTGCTTACTGATCTTTGCTCAGTGAAGCTCTCCCCAAGTCTCTGTCCACATGAACTTGTTATTAATGAAGCTAAGGATTTTTAGGATGAGTAAACATCTGTGTTGGTTGTTTTCTTCCCTAGAGTAAACAAGCACATGTCTGTGCATTATTTAAAATCAATTAAGCTTTCCATTTGGCAGTAAAAGAGTAAAGGTAACACTCCTTCAAATAAAGACTAATTGCTTGTTTCTTGCTGAATTCAAAGGTTATTGTAAGTTAAAATGAATTTCCCTGAACAATGAGATTTATAATCACAAACTCAATCAGTTGTCTTACTCTGAGAAATTAACAGTGATATTTCAACAAGCATACCCCTAAATAGAACAGATGAAGTAATAGTATTTTGGTAAAGTTAAAATGGAATCATACATTAGAAATTATCAAATTGTTTTCTAATATTTATTTCAATTACAGACTTGCCATACCATATCAAGTACTAACCATTTGAAGCAAAAAAAAATTAAGTGGTAAATATTTGTGTGCATGCATGTACATATGTAAGTATGTATGTATATACACACATGTATAAATGTTTGACATTTATGTGTTTAAGGTCAAGATTTTATATATATATATGTATATGTTTATATATGGTTATATAAAACTATATGGAGCTAAAATTAGGTTATTTGAATAGAATTAAAATATGGATATAATCAGTAAAATTGGTCATTTAAATTGATTGTGAATCTTATAATGAAAATAATATGAAAGAGTTTCAGGTAGTAATCTACCCTGATTTATTATCTAACGATCATTTCAATCAGTGGATAAAAATTCTGACAGTTAATATAATCACTATTTTTAATTAAGAAAAGTATTCATTCATTTTACATACTAATCAAGGATCCCCCTCTTCCCTCCTCCTACCCCCCAGCCTCCCTCCCAGCCCACCCCTCACTCCCCCCAACAAGAAGGTGTCTCATCATAGGTAGTGGGCTCCAAAAGCCCCCTCATGCACCAGGGATGGATTCTGATTCTACTGCCAGCCCCTGCCCCCCAAGCAGATCAAGATACACAATTGTCTTGGAGTGTAGAGGACCTAGTTCAGTCCCATGGAGGCTCCACAGCCATTGATCCAACATTCATGAATTCCCACTAGTTTGGTTTGGTCATCTCTGCAGGTTTCCCCATCATGATCCTGATGCACTTGCTCATAGTATCCCTCCTCTCTCTCTCCAACTGGACTCCTGGAGCTCTGCCTGGTGTTTGGCTGTGGATCTCTGCATCTGCCTCCTTCAGTTGTCAGAGAAAACAGGGACACATGCTCATCTATGTTCATAACAGCATTATTTGTAATAGCCAGAACCTGGAAACAACCTAGATGTCCCTCAACTGAAGAATGGGTTAAGAAAATGTGGCACATATACACAATGGAGCACGACTCAGCAGTACAGAAAAACAATGACATCATGAAATTTGCAGGCTAATGGATGGAAATAGAAAATATCAACCTGAGTGAGGTAACCAAGACTCAGAAAACCAAACATGGTATGTACCCACTCATAAGTGTATACTATAAGTAAAGTAAAGAATATAATCACTTTTGTAAACAGGTAAATCTAAAATTGTTTGAAACTCCTTTATCATTCTTTTTTTTTTTTTTTTTTTTTTTTCGTTTTTCGAGACAGAGTTTCTCTGTGTAGCTGTCCTGGATCTTGGTGCCTGTCCTGGATCTCGCTTTGTAGATCAGGGTGACCTCAAACTCACAGAGATCAGAAAAACATGTGTCACCACTACCTGGCTCCCCTTGACCATTCTTTACACTGTCTAAAATACCCAATTTTTAGTCAACTCTATTAGGCACAATTTTCTTTCAAAATGGTGCAGATAAACTACACTAGTGTTCCTTGTTTCCTGACTCTCAGGATCCCTTCCCTCTGTTGTTAATTAAAGCAACAGTTTTCACAAAAGCTCTCCTTTTAGGTCATGAAGCGTGTTTCCTTGTCTGCTTTGTTATTGCTTGTTTGCTTTTCTGAATAGTTGCTTGTGTTTCTTGGGTTTACACAGATCTTCCTCACAACAGGGTGTCTATTGAAACATAGCCTCCATTATATATTGTATATGTCTACAGAGATGCTGTCTAAGTCCCACCAGTTAAGCGACAACCTCCCTGTTCAGTTGGTGACAATCACTTTTTATCTGCTTTGGATGGTATTAAAGGCAGGGACAGTAAAATCTACACCTTTTAAAAACATTTCGGTAGAGATTGTATGGGTGTATACATCCTGTGAAGGAGTTGGCAAGTGCCAGAAGAGAGCAACAGATCTCTGAGATGTGGAGGCCGTTATAAACTGCCTGATGTAGATGCTAGAAGCTGAACTAAGGGCCTTAAAGGAGCATTTTTTTCCTATGATATATAGTGATTATTATTTCACCTCTACTAACATTTCCCATTTCCCATATCCTTACCACCACCACACCCACTCAACTCTGCACCTTCTTTCTCTATTTCTTTAGAAAACAATGAAAAATTGAATAAAGAAAAAAAGGAAGGAAGGAAGGAAGGAAGAAAGAAAGAAAGAAAGAAAGAAAGAAAGAAAGAAAGAAAGAAAGGAAAGGCACAACACACATACACACATAAGCAGAGGGAGAGAATTTTAAGGCTGAAAGCTGTCAAGTTGGTAATACTTTGTGGGTGTAGCTTCTGAAATTCCTAGGACAGACAAGCACCTTGATCCTCTGGCTCTTACAATATTTCTTAGTTTTTTGGCAAGATTCCTTTGGTTTTGGGAAAAGAGAAGAAATATAATGATAATTAAAACATGGCATTCTCATAGTATTCACTGGAACTGGGCTCCACAACTTTTCATTTTCATTGGTTCTAGTTTTCTGTAACCATCTCCATTTGTTGCAAAAGGAAATGTCCTTGATGAGGACTACATTTATCTGAGGGCATAAGGACAAATATTTAGAATGTAGTTAGGAATTATCCTAATTTAGTAAAGAAATTTTTAAGTGGGAGAAATACCCTTCCCCAATACCAAAAGCCAGCTTGGAAAACATACAAGCAAGTAATATTATACAGACTGACTTGTATTTATGTATTTAGAGATATCTATATATTTATAAATATTTGTGTATGTATATAAAAACTGATGAAAAATAGAGGCTATGAATTTGACAGAGAGGAAGGAGGGGTATATGGTAGGGTTTGAAGGGTAGGAAGGGAAGGGGTAATGTAATTATAATCTAAAAACAAAAGTTTTTAAGTTGAAGAAAAAATCACCTGCTGATGAAAATAAACTACTTTCTTCACATAAAGGTATGCATTTTAAACTCACTTCATTTTCCACACTCATTTTACTTTCTCTTCTCCAAAATTTATAATGAATGATGTTTCAAAAAATTCTCACTCACTTACTTCATGGTGAAAACACAGTTTATTACAGGTTCATCTTTTTTGATTTTTCATTACGTGTGTGTGTGTGTGTGTGTGTGTGTGTGTGTGTGTATCCACACATATACTCTTGCTACAGAGAAGAGCAGGTGTTGTAGAATATTCTTTTTGTACACTGTGAAAATGTGCTAATAAAATAGGTTTAATAAAAAGCTGAATGGGCAATAGCTAGGCAAGGTTTAGGGGACTGAGAGGATGCTGGCAAGAAGACAGAGCTGCCAGACAGACACAAAGGAAGCAGGAAAGCAGCATGGGCTGTACAGAATAAAAGTAATAAAGCCATGAGGCAGGAAGTAAATTAGTAGAAATGAGTTAATTTAAGTTGTAAGAGCTAGTTAGAAACAGGCCTAAGCTGTCAGCTGAGCTTTCAGAACTAATAAGCAGTCTCCATGTGGTTATTTGGGAGCTGGCAGGTGGGACAGAGAAAGACTCAGGATCACTACTTATGGCACCCAATGTGGGGCCAAGTATATCCACATAAGGCCTGGGAAAGCTTTAAAAGTAAAGGTTCAGAACACGGAGTCAAACACTGCTTTCTGTTGACTGCAGTCTCTCAAGCAGGCTCAGTGCTAGAAGCATAAAGAGGTACAGCTATTTTAAAAGGCTCTGCTACTGAGCACTCGGGTGGGGTTTATGAGCAGCAGGTGGCATGCTACTCAGTGGACTGAGACCAGGTAGAAATGCCTACAGTAATGTGGAGCCAGAAACTTCCCAGAGCTGGGGAGGTAAACATGGCTCCCAAAGGTACCTCCACCATGAGGCTAGACTCTCGGGTAACCAAGAGGGAAGTAGCCAGCTGTCAGTGCATCATGAGATAAGCTTCACTGTAGTTTAAGATTTTGCTCATGCATATAGAAAAGGTTACAGATACCAGTAAAGCAGATTCATACAGGAAAAAATACTTCTAAACAAGTTACAATGTGTTTCATCATGTATGTAGGCTTTGAGAAAAAAGAAAGAAAAGGGTATAAATGTTCATAAAAATAAATTTCTAGTTTAAAAATAATAAAGTCTTTAAATAAAGAATGAAGTAATAAAAAAGAGAATAATCCATGTAGAGATAGGAAATACACAGGGAGTCTGGAACCTGCATATTTTTGTGTTGTCTTTAAATTTTTTGATTACTGATGAGCAAATAATAGCTGCTGAGAGACATTGGATTATAAAAACTATTAAATTATACCAATCTATATATTTTTAAAATGTCTTACTTCAAAATGGAAGTAAAAATATGTTGCATTGGAGAAGAGGTTGTGCTTTTGTATCCACAGAAAACAAAAGGCTGTGGATTCATTCAAGGTTAAAGAGGATCAGGTATGATCAGGGGATAATCCCTGAAAATCCTTGCTACAGACATAAAGAAATAAAATTAGAAAAACAAGACAGGTGATGTATATTTTTACCTGCTCAAACATAAAACAAAAAATTATCTTTGAATGTCTTATGTACAATGCATAGTCCATATATGTGTTGATGCAGATATGTACATTAACTTTAAAAACTTGTGTGTTTTCAGAGCAAGGGGACCATGCACCAATGAAAATAAGTGGCCCAGGTAATCCAGACTCTCACAGTACAGTTTGCTCTACATCCAGAACAGCTTCAAGGCTGTCAGGTGAGATATTCCAGCCTCACAGACTAATCTAGCCAGGACTTCAGACAAGATAATTTAAATTATAAGAGCTAGTTAGAAACAAGCCTAAGCTGTCAGCAGAGCTTTCATAATTAGTAAGAAGTCTCTGTATGGTTATTTGGGAGCTGGCAGGTAGGACAGAAAAAGATTCACTACAGGGAAGTCAGAAGGTGACTAGCAGGAATGGAGTCCCTCCTTCTCCCATTTAGTCCCCAAAGGCCAAGCTCTGACCCTCAGGTTTGGCAGCACACATTCTTAATTCAATGCCTCATCTCATAAGTCCATATTATGAGCTTCTCTTTGGCATGGCCCTGTCAGAGATTCTGTTTCCCAATAATTAAAAGATTTCTTCTTTAATACTTCCTAGACTCCATATAATATTATATATATATATATATATATATATATATATATATATATATATATATATATAATTTTCATTGTAAACAAGACGAACTTTCTCATCCAGGTATCTGTGCTGAACTGCAGCTCTCACCAGTTCCCTTTCTAGGAGGAAAATTAGAACATCAGTAAAGCTTGTATCTTGTCCCTCACCTCTTGTTTACTCCATGGCAGTAAAGGAATCTAGACTTGACTGCTTCTTACAGTTTTACTTATTGTTTTAATTGCGAACATCAATACAAGGTGAGTGGTTAAAATATTTCTCACAGCTTTTGATAAAACATGGTTGACACATTTAAGCAATTTACCACTGAGGAGCTTAGAATCCAGGTAACTAGTAGGTGTATACTCTAGATCACTGCTCTGATTACCATTAAAACAAAAATAATTAAATAGTCATTGAAACTGCATCCAGATACACAGGAATGCACCTGTGATCTAAATGATGAATTCAGGGATGAGTAAAGCTTTATGGGAATAACAGGCAATCAGAATGAGAAAGGGAATAGATGAGCTCCATCAGGTTTATGCTGAAGCAGTATGTGGGAAGTTACCCTGGTCACTTAAAATTGCCTATTTAAAGACTCTTACATTGCCTTTTAAATTTTATGAAAGATCCAACATTCTGAATGGTTCAATATTAGTTATCTTAAGTGAATTATTCATATTCATATGGACAACAAAGATATTTCCTTCTTTATTCATAAGCCTATGAAAAATGATAAAGTATTTTGCAAGTAAATGTTAGGCCTAAGTCTCAAACTCATCATATTAACTCTCCAAAGTTATTAAATAAAACATTACACTATCAAAACCCCTTGACTGTTTTGTTGTGGTGGTGGTGGTTGGTTTTTTTTATTGTTGTTGTTGAGAACATGGTACTTCAAACACTTCCCTGACGTTTAATTTACATACGTTGTAAAAGAAAAAGAAAAAGACACTCTCAGTTGAATCACATTGGAATAAAGTTCAAGTTTACTTACTCTGCAATGCCACTTAGAAAAATGAACAGCATCCACACTCCAGCTCTGCCTTAAACACTCCTAGGAAATAATATTTATCAAAATTAATAAATGGGTACTTCTACAAAGATAGATAGTAAAACTTGACAGAAATCTGCAGGCAAAGTTTTATAACATTCCATGGTATATGTTTGGTAGAATGTAAACTACCAAAGTAACTTTAGAAATCAAATTTTGTTTTTATAAAACAGAATGTTTCTTTAACAGCTACTGTATTCCTGGATACCAAGACATGAGTAAGACAAGTAGCAAGATTTAAACCTATATATAAGATTCAAGACCTAGCAAGGATCTATATAAATGTTAGGTATTCTGACTGACATCTAGTATATATTTTCATATTGTAAAATAATTCTAGTCAGGAAATGAAATTTCATTTAAAAAAGAACTAGACAATTTTAAATGTTTCATGTTTATGTTCATAAGTGTAAACACTACTATTCTGAAGGGCTCTTTCCTAATGTTTGTGCCTCAGAAGACAATCATGTAAGTGAAAGAGATTAAATAAAAACCCGCCAATAAAGATTGTTTCAACATTACAACTGTCAGTGAGGCAAAAGGGCAGCCAGAGAGCTTGATTAATTAATGCTTGCAACTGGGATCAAATGGTATAGGTCAGCTTCTCCAAATATTTTGATGGTGGTGAGAAATTAGAACGACTAATAAATGAAGAGTGAGTGACATTAAATTAATGGTGACTTTAAAGCTGCTGGGGCATTGAACTCATCAATTGAGTTTATCCTCAATAAGAGAAACAGCAAAGAGGAATCCATGCAATTAGATGCAGTGTGCTCGCAATTAAACCAACTACTGACAAAAGCAGCAGAGAATATTTCACTGGGATTTAGGAAATAAGTTGGAGGAATTAAAAGAGTCACTGCTAAAAATATAGAAATAATCACCATGGCAATGTTGCACCAAAGGCATAGTTGAAATGTTTAGAAAGCCTCAAGGCCATTCTTAAGTTCTAAGAGAGCACCTGATTTTACTTGGAAACAAACTAAATGTGAATCCAAAGAAAATACTCGGTAATAATTTCACTTCAACAAATAATGTACTAAAGACGGCCATTATTAAGAAATATATAAGCTGGCATTTTGGAGCCCATTGTCTATGGTGGGATGCCTTGCTCAGCCTAGATGCAGGGGGAAGGGGCCAAGTCACTTCAGGTTCTGGTGCAATCTTCCCAAGTGAATTACACAATTTCCTACCATTCTTTGTTTTCTCACAGCCCCATGCACATCGTGCTTCAGGAAATCTAATTACTCAGTTTCTTACCCATGCCTACACTGCATAATCATTTTCTAATTTATTTTTTTATGTATAGCTAAATCACATTAATCTTGGTTTCTCTGTTTAGATGATACTTTGTGTGTGATTCCCTATGCTTCTTTTCTAAATAAGAATATATATATATATATATATATAGATATAGATATAGATATAGATATATATGCCACCATATATGTTCAAATATAACACTATATATCCTTTCTAACAGACTCTTCAAGAAAAATAATATATATTTCTTGTGTAGTATTTTATAATTATCAATCAGCAGAATTTTCAGAAACAAATACAGAGTACATAAATGGACTAAAGAGTTTATTAAGTTTCTTTGGTTTAATATTTAAAAATTGCTCAGGAAGTGACTTTAGAAGAGGCTTGCTTACCTGTTTGGACTTTGGTTTGTCCATCTCTCTTTCAGAGTCAATTCAGAATCTGAAATCTATAACCTTCAAATTCATCCATATTTTGCAAGTAGCAGAGCTTCATATTTTCAAGATTTCACACTTTCCACTGCATATATGAAACATTGTTTTCCTATTTATTTGTTTATAGACATTATACAATAAAAGGGACTATAACTAAAAATAATATGTGGTATGTATAACAAAGTGACTAATGGATTAGATCTCAAGTGGCCAACTTTAAAATGATAGTTAAATAAAAAGAAGAATATGTGAATTATCTGGATTTGATCATGTTACATTACATATTAAAATATCTTATTATATCTCATGTATATATAAATATAGCTATGACCCATAAATCACTATTTTTAAAATATGTTTCTATGTTTATCTTTTTTATTCAAGTAATTTCATTTAACCATGTCATATGAAAGCATTTTTGGCAATATTTTAGTAGCTCTTAACTGAAGACCTAGATAATTAATTTCAGAAAGAAAACAGTAAGACACTATCCTTGTAATCAAGGTATATGTACTGTTTTCTGGAACTGTCTGACTTACAGGCCTCACACTTTTATTAAGAGTTCCTGCTTTCATTCTCAGTAGTGGCCAAGTTTTAAGAATAACTCACATGATATACAATTATTGCAGTGTTTCCGTAAGTGGCACAAGTTCTGTGATAATTTTGTAAAAGAAAGTACAATACTCATTTCATCGATGAAGTTTTCGGGGAAATGTGTTACAAAATTAACAGCACACATTATTTTTGGTAGCTATCTATAGGGCTATCTAAAATATAATGGAGCTGTCTGTAAAGTCCATTTGAAACTTGATGTTATTTAACTACAGAGTTCCTTTGTTTAGTTTTGTCTACATGGCCTGTCTATTGGCAACACTAGGGTGTTGAAGTCAACCACCATCACTGTACTAAGGTTGATACATAATTTTAGATGTTGTACTTTTTTTTGTTTTATGATGTTGAGTGTCCCTGTATTGGGGGCATAAATGTTTAGAATTATAAAATCTTCGTGATGTATTTTTCTCTAATGAGTATGCAGTGTCCTTCACTATTTTTTCTGATTAATATTTGTTTTCTTAAAAATGAAACAGAAGGTGCAAGTTGGGCATATGGCTTGGGTGGTCCCTGGTGCCACAGGGGATGGTTGACTTGGCGAGGGGGTGGGAGAGAAGGCTGCTGCCCCAGTCTCTGTGACTCCAGTGGCTGGGAGGAGGGGCACAGAATGTGCGCCTGGAGTGTAGGGGCTAGAGGGTTGGTCTGTCCAGTCCTGAGATCTGGGCTTTACATAATCCAGTCCTCTCTCAAAGCAATCTCTCCCTGAACCCACCCTCATGCACACCTGATTTCTCCTGTTCCCATCCCTAACCACCCCCATTCCACTTGCAAAATCTATTCCATTTGCCCTGCTCAGGGAGATCCATGTGTCCTTCCCTTGAGCTCTCCATGTAACTTAGTCTCTGAGATTGTGAATTGTAGCATAATTATCCTTTATTTTACAGCTAATATCCACTTATGAGTGAGTACATACCGAGTTTGTCTTTCTGGGTCTAGGTTACCTCACTCAGGATGAATCTTTTCTGTTTCCATCTACTTGCCTGCAAATTTCACAATGTCATTGTTTTTAATGGATGAATAATATTCCATTGTGTAAATGTATCACATTTTCTTTATCTACTCTTCAGTTTAGGGACACCTAGGTTGTTTCCAGTTTCCAGCTATTATTAATAAAGCTGCTGAGAACATAGCTGAGCAGGTGTGGTAGAAACCAACATCTTTTGAGTATATGCCCTGAAGTAGTACAGGTGGGGCTTGAGGTAGATCAATTCCCAATTTTCTGAGAAACTACCATATTGATTTCCAATGTGATTGTACAAGTTTTCTCTCCCACCAGCGATGGAAGAGTATTCATTTTGCTCCACACCCTCTCTAGCATGAGGTGTCACTTGTGTTTTGATCTTAGCCAATCTGACAGGCGTAAGATGGAATCTGAGCCATTTTGATTTGCTGATGGTAAGGATGTTGAATATTTCTTTAAGTGTTTCTCAGCCATTTGAAATTCCTCTGTTAAGAATTGTCTGTTTAAATCTGTATCCCATTTTTAAATGGGCAATTTGGTTTTTCAAAATCTAGTCTCTTGAGGTTTTTTTTAATATATATTTTGGATATTAATCCTCTGTCAGATGTGGAGTTGGTGAAAATCTTTCTCCCATTCTATAGGCTGACATTTTGTCCTATTGATGTCCTTAATGTTTCATGAGGTCCCATTTATTAATTGTCAATTTAGTGCCTATGATATTGATGTCCTGTTCAAGAAGTTGTCTCCTGTGCCAATGCATTTAAGGCTATTCCCCATTTTTGCTTCTATCGGGTTCAGTGTACCTGGTTTTATGTTGAGGTCTTTGATCTATGTGGACTTCAGTTTTGTGCAGAGTGATAAATATGGATTTATTTGCATGGGAGGTGGATCATTGGGTAAAATGCCTACCATCTGAACATGAGAACCTGAGGTCAGATTCATGGAAACAAAATACAAAGCCTAGATTAGTGATGATACTGTAATCTTAGAACAGAAAGGATTAGGGCAGGGAACAGAGACAGATGGATCCTTGAAGTTCACTGGCCAATATGTCTTACCAAATCAATGAAATTTAGGTTCAGTGAGAGACCTCATCTTGAAAAATAGTGATGCCTGGCAGCCAAAGAAGACAACTAATGTTGTCCTTTATTCTCCACATGCCCATGTACCCATGTGCACACATACACATACACAATTACAATAACATATAACACATACAACCTAAGACACATATAACACATCACAACACACACACACAAATAAAACAAAACAATAACAAAAAACATTCGCATAAAAGCAAGTACAGAAAACGAAAATTACCCTCTTTACTGAGCCATCAACTCTACTCAAAATCACGAGCATGGTCCTTTGCTGACACCCTTTACAGTCAGTAATGTGGTTAAAATATCTGAAGTGGTATCCAGACTTTAGGTAACAAGTTTCTAACACATCATTGTTGAAAGGAAATTGCTTTTCATCCCATGTTCTAGTGCTAAAGAAAATTAAATACCAGGAAAGAGAAAACTGAAGAGAAACTGATTCTGCTTATGGATGAAAGAGCATCAGTCCCATTTCCATTTATTGCTAAAGAAATAAATAAGCATCTTTCCCTCTACCTTTATCCTAACAAGATCAACTTGGAAAGGCATTTGCTGGTATTTTGAAGAGAAATCATATATCTTCTGCTTACAAGTGAGGCCACACACTCCTTAGGCATTTGTCATACCCGTGCATTGGGAGACAACAGCAATAATCCTTTTATGAAGGCTGGAACTCATACTCTGATAGGCAGTGCTTGAGGTTAGGGCCTTGTGGAAATAATTTTGACTTGGTAAATAACACATTAATAACTTAATTAATTATAATGCAACTGCATATATTAAATATATTAAACTCTGCTGAAAACTGTCAGGGTTGCCTAGTCTGCTGATTTTGAATATGCTCTAATTCAAATTTATCTGCTTTTATACTTTTTCTATACAGTGTTAATAATAAAACAGTAATGTACGTATACACACACACACACACACACACACACACACACACACTAAATACCTATTGATTACTTGGATGTGCTTAGTGATTTCCTAAGTCTCTCCTGACCTATCTTATTTAGGTATCCAAATCACTATGTAATTAACATCGTTATACACAGCCTTTTAGAGGCAGGCGTACTGAGATATGAAAACTTTCCCATTATATATACTGAGATATATAACTTTGCCAGAGTAGTCGAGTTCTATGAGAGTTACAATTTTGACACCAGTGAAACACCTAACCATTTTATCACATTTTTTCATTGATATTTTTCTTTATGAAATGGTCTGTTTGTATTCTCCACTAAATTCTATTGTTTAAATGAATCTCTATTGGCTTCTTAAATGCAGAATTATGTATTAGCTACTGGGTGTGGCTTAGGAATGGCATGTGAAAAAACATGATTTGTTAGCATGCTTGTAAGTGAAAAAAGAGTTTTAATAATATAAATAAAATGCATTGTTAAGACAGACTTTGTCACTAGGAAGTTTTGATATTATGTCATAATGATTATACTGATAATTTTCTTTTAAGGAATATAAATCTTGACCAGGAAAATGACAAATGGGGTGTATGTGTTTATTATATTAAGAGCTGAATACCAGATAGCATCTTCAGAAGGAGAGGATTTTTGTTTTTTATTTTTTAATGTGATTCCAAATCCAAATGATGAATAGATCTAAGACCTAAATGGACACCAGATCAAAAGGATCAAATACAAGGGAAGTGATTGCTTGTAACAGAAGTCAGATATTTGCATCATTACAGGAAATCCATGCATGTAAAGAGTGTGAGACATGAAAACATATAAACCAATGTATCAAAATTACTCATATTTGATGTATGTGTAGACTTGGTTTCTGGTCTACAAAACATTTCTTTCATGGAGAAGAAAATTATCATTTCTAATGACATGTTTTTGCCCTTTGTCATGTAACGTGTAGGAGGTGTACAGGTGAAAGATAAACCTTCACTAAACAAGCATTCCGTGAATGTGTACTCAAAAGGATGCTTTTGAGAGTAGATTAAGTATTTGGGGTGAAAAGTTATAAAAGTGGGGATTTCTTAGTAGGTAAAGTTCCTGTCATCAAATTACAAGGAAGTACAGGTGTGGCAATGCTCACTTGTGATGCCAGGAAATATGGAGTGAGAATAGGAAGACCCCTGGGGTTTGTGGGCTCCCCAGGATAGCTGAGTTGGTAAGCCTCAGGTCAGCAAGAAACCGTCTCAAATAAGGTGGAGAACTGTTGAGGAAAACAACAGTTATTAACTAACCACCAGTCAGGACACATGTACACATGGCAACCTCCAACAGAAGCATGCATACCTGCACACAACCTGCAGGTACATTTCCATGTTTGTTGCTCAAACTAAACTGTCACTAGAACTCTTATGTGAAAAACATAAACGAAGGAGCTACTCTCCACTCCACGTGCTTTTATGTCACTTAGTAGATAGATGCCAGGGAGCAAGAAAGAAGTGACTGTGCTAAACTGATTGCCAGAAGAAAATGTTTTGGGTATGACTGGGTCCCTAGAATAAGTGGAAGTGAAAGGAATTATTGACTAAGACAAATAATATATACGGATAGTGTGTTTTAAAGTGACTTCAAACCAATTTACTTAATTTTCAATGAGATCAAGAAACAATCAGAGAGAAAGACTACATATTATATTAACTAAAGTAAGTTCTGGCAGCATTATCTACCCTTTTACTTGACAGACATGACTTTTTTGTTTTCATACAACTTAGAAAATTATCATAAAATTATTCTACATTTAGCATTATCAATATTGGTTAGCAAAATCTGATGACCACCAAAAAAATTTATGATGTTTCTCATTCAAATTATATCCAGTGCAAAACTTAGTTTTATAGACAGCTACTACTTCAATAATCCCCTGTTGTAAGGCTGCATGATTTGCTAAAATGTGGTATTATCCTTGGAGAACTCTAATTTTCAGAATGCTTCTGAGTTGTTTAGATTACACTTGCCACCAAGTCAGCACCATTTTTGAAAGCACGTTTGCTCTAGAATAACTCAAAATAATTTTGAAAATGTTTACTTGGCGATTGTTAATGTTTTAAAATATGACTATTAGTTTTGTTTTTATTAGTCCTATTCTATAATGAGCATAAATGGCTCCTTAAAAATTACTTCTTTACGCCTGTTCTACACAATGACTTTCTGAACAGCCAAAGTTACATAGTGCGACCCTGTCACAAGAAAAACAAAATTACTTTCATATTGTAATTCCCAGATGTCCATGAAGTGGTCTTCTTTGCTATACTCTGATTGCAAACAGAACCCCTGTTTCCTGGTGGGCACTTTCTAATGTTCCTAGTATGGTCATAAGCAAGACAACAAAAGAGAAGGTAGCTATTTCAGTTCAAAATTGTTTCTGAGGCCTGAAAAATAACACAAACCATGTATCTTCTGGAATATACACTGGTATTGTCTTTTAAGTAGATGCTTTCACATACAGTATTTAGTTTGTATTTAGCAATGACTTGTGAAAAACTCATTTATAGGACACACATGCTTTACAAGTGATACAAACTGTTACCTCTGTGAATATGTGTATTTAAATACAAAATAGTCTTTCTTGAAATATTAGCTCTTACCGGGCGGTGGTGGCCCATGCCTTTAATCCCAGCACTCAGGAGGCAGAGCCAGGCGGATCTCTGTGAGCTCGAGGCCAGCCTGGGCTTCCAAGTGAGTCCCAGGAAAGGCGCAAAGCTACACAGAGAAGCCCTGTCTCGAAAAACCAAAAAAAAAAAAAAAAAGAAAAAGAAAAAGAAATATTAGCTCTTTAGACAAGTTTAGGCCTAAGAGAACCACTCTGCTTGTAAAATCCAATTTTTTTTACACAGTTTTCTGTAATACTCAATTTATCAAGTCTGTATCTATTTCATTTATTTATGTTATTACTAAAGTTTAGGATTTCAAATTACTCCCTGAATCCAGATGAAATTATTTTAATTTGTATTGTGTTATCATTGTCTTACATGAGATTAGAAAGCAAAACTCTATCGGAAATTATACATATAAGGGAGGTCACCTCCAGAATCTGTACAGGCTATACCCAGATACCAAATTCTTAGCACATTCATTACCCTAGAGGGACAAGAAGGGGTAAGGGAGGCAGCATTAGCAGCAGCAGCCGCAGCAGCAAAATCAAGTAAGCAAGAAATGCAAGAGAGGGTGTTTCTAAGTAGTAGGTTTTTAAGGAGAAAAGGGGGACAGTCTGTACTAGGGTGAGTTGGTAAATACTGATTGGACATGTTAGTCAAAGAATTTTGATTGTTGGACCTTGGTGTTTTGTTTCACGGTTGAGTTATTGGCCAAATAAGGGAACAGATCTTGGAGACTGGCTTCAGGAATGTAACGTCTTTTAGTAAGGGAGAGAAAAAGGAGTAAAAAGGCAAAACCTGTATACAGTGTTTGCCACGATCAGGCCTGTGTTTGCCATTTCTCAGGCCTGCTAGAGCTTCTTCAATACCAGTCTCTATTCTCTGAAATCCTTAGTGCAGAAAAGAAAGAGAAAAGAAAGAAAGGAAAAAAGGAAGGAAGGAGAAAAGAAAGAAAGAAAGAAAGAAAGAAAGAAAGAAAGAAAGAAAGAAAGAAAGAAAGAAAGAAGGGAGGTAGAAAGGAGGGATGGAAGGAGTGGGGAGGGATGGAGGGAAAGAAGGTATATTATTGGCTGGAATGTGAGGATCTAAGAGTACCACCTATTATTTTGCAGTGGACCAGCTTTCTTTTCATAGCATTCACACTTGGATGCTGCTATCATTGGCTCCAGTTTCCTCTACTGGCCCCCATGGTTACCACACTCACTTAACACATAGAGGCATGCAGGCCAAACACTCAAACATATACATTAAAAATAAGTAAATCTTTTAAAAATTTTGCAGCCTGGTCTACAGAGAGAGTTCCAGTACAATAAGGCTACACAGAGATCCCATACACAGACACACAGTGATACATGTAATTAAAAATACAATAAGTCTTTAAAATGATTAAAACATGAAAGTTACAAAAATAATGAACAAAAGAATCTTTAATGGTGTATTGAAAACGATTTCCTAGTGAAACAGAAGTTTGGCATATTGGGGGAAAAAGCTACAATAAAAATAAAAATCAATGGTACTGAGTATGATATTTGCTAGTACTCTAGAAAACTGACTAATTGCTAAATTAGATATGTGTTGAAATTCAAAGTATATGTGTAGAAAACATTAAAATAATCAATAGAACCAATAACTAAATGTTTTTGAGAAATGTAAAAGATTTAAAATAGCCTCAAAGAAAGATAAATTGATAAAATATGTGTATTTCAAGATTCTAAAACAAGGCAATCTTCCTTATTTGAGTTCAGAACCACATGAGAAGTAAACACAAGTAGATTATGCCAGCCTGTTTTACTGGATCAGTACACATCACATACGTTCGGTTATTCATTCCATTTAATGGTTATCTTCCTCACTGATTCCAGACTTGCTCAAGCAACTTGCTTCGCCCTTGTGTTGAACAAAATTAAAGGACATTTAGGCAAGCCACATAGATCACAATAAATACCAAAGGGAACACAGCCATCTCAAAGAATTATGAGGAAAATTATTGTTGTTTTTATACTTTAAGACACTAAGGTTTTGACATTTTTATTACTCACCAATAATAAAATTACTTTCACATTGAACACATGACAAAATAGCCATCCTGTTGGTGAACATGAATTTAACATTAGAGCTGAATGAGCATTCTTAGCTCAGCTCCAGGATTTGGCATATATGTGTGTGTGTGTGTGTGTGTGTGTGTGTGTGTGTGTGTGTGTGTGTGTGTGTGATAGTTCTTACTGTCTGTTATTGCTTTTGAGACTGGGCCTCAGTACTCAGCCCAAGCACGTTCTCCATTCTTCTGGGAAGTCAAGGAAAAATAATAATGAAGGCATACATGCAACGCTTTCATCATTAACTTTCTTCACGGAAACTGATTAGATGAGAATGCTCTCTTCAGTCTGCACTCTCCTCAGTCTGCATGCCGAACAACACGAGCACCACTGGCACCATTTTTCCCTGTGTGTGGACCCACTATCAGTGGTCTCTTCTCACAACATGAGCTTCATTATTTACGCTCAGAATATGGTCTTATTTCTTCCATTGAAATGTTATAGGATACCTGAGATAGGCAGGCATGAATTAAATGAGTAAATAGAGGCACGCTATCTAAAAGATACACAGTTCTTGAATTCACACTGACTTGTTTTTGATATGAAGAAAATTCCCTCTCTTGAATTTTCATATATTTTAGCCACTGTGAGTAAATAAAAAAAAATTTACGTATTTTTCTGCTTAAGTCCTATATAAACTTTATAAGTAACCTCCGACCTCTCTCCTCTAAAATAGGTTGCATAAATTTAATTACCATTAATTACTGTTATTATTTCCTGATGTTTCCTATCAGAATATTTCATTTTTATACCAATTAGAGTATAATTATTAGGATAATGGACTCTACAAAAACCAATTATGCAATGAAACTAGATGGGATTTATCTATAGTAATTGAGTCTCACAATTTAAGATCAAAATAAGTGAACCAAAATGAAAATGAATCGTTAAACCCCTGGGCATCAACAATAAGGTTGATTTCCTCTTCTGTCCCAAATTAAGCAAATATTTTACAATGTCACATCAGTTGAATTATAGACCCAGTTCAAGATGAGAAAACTATGTTTATGCACTAACAATTCAGCCCCAGGCACAGAACGTCCGTAAACTTTTACATTTATTCAAGGATACCCAGGCAAACACATGGGAGATGCTCAGTTAGTGTTTGCTTGGAATGCCTGTAGTGTGCATATGTTCAGTAAGATGATGAAAAAGAATATACTTATGACATATACTTCTATTTCAATGAAGAATATACCCATGTTTAGTGTGATGTTCCTGCTCTTTGAAACACATGACAAAATTTTTGAGTAGTTGAAATATTGATTTAACTAGATTTACAATAAATACTGATATAACAATGCTTTAATCAATATATTTGAAAAAGAGATTTGATATTAAATTTCCTAAGAAGGAGAAAAATCCCTGAGGACAAGTCATGACGGGGCATCTTAGAAACGAATGCATTAGGAGATTGAAATATTTGTGTTATATATGTGCACATACACATACATGTATTTCTCTAAATAACTGATTTTGAAACTGAAAGTAATTTTAGAAAACGGAGTCTTGAGAATAAGATTTCTAAATTGGTTTTTGATGTTTAGGAATTGATTTCACTTAATTAGACAAAACTGTAGTAGTGGTTCTATTTTGAGTTGCAGGGTACCAGTAAATGGAATATGGAATAGACTTATGGAAAACGCCACTTTTGATTAATTCTAACCTATCACTTGTAATAACCATGGTTCTAGGTTATCATGTGTTTAGTCTTTGTATTTCTCAGTTATACAGCCTCATGGGGACATAATTATAATTGCTAAGTTATAAAGAAAAAGGTTGTATTTATTTTGTTTTGGAGATTTGAAACTGTAGTGTCTACATTGGCTTTGTCCTTGTCCACATCATATTATGGCAGACAGCAAATACCATGTCGAGCATCTGCTGGAACAAACACATGATAATGTCCCAAATTAGGAGCAGAGGGAGGAATGTGTAGGTAAGTTGGCTTTCATGACAGCCTTCATAGAGATCAGATTTCAGAAAGCCAATGAAATGGCTCAAGGACTTTCCACTTGGCACCACATACTGAAGATTTCTCAATACTTTCCAACCCAAACTGACCTAAGATCACTCTCAACCGCAGTAGTAGCTTAGAACATTGTGTCAACTTAACAAGTATAATTTCTCGCCCATGTTTGTGCTTGACAAAGTGAGAGAAGACCACTAGAAACTCAAGTCTTGAAATCCCTACTGAAGCACCACATCTACTAACTAAAAAAAAAAATCTCTCTAACATGAAAGAAACCCTTATATCCCATAGTTAGAGTGAACATTGTTTAAAACTAAACCCAGATACCCCTCCTTCCAGTGATAAACTTACAAAAAAAATGAAGTTGCTGAGTTTATTGACTCTCAGGTGTGAAAATGGTTCAAAAAAAATGTATAAATTAGAATGAAAAGATACGTGAGGATTCTAATGAAGCCTGTGACTTGTTAGTGCCTCCTAAGAAAATTATTTACATAACTATTTATTATTTATTTATTTTTGAGATTATTGTAAAGTACAACCTTTCTCCCTTCTCTTTCTTCCCTCCAAAGCCTCCCATATACCCTTCCCTGCTGTTCAAATTCATGTTCCCCTTTTTTAACCTATTGTTATTGCATGAATATATGTATGTATACACACACACACACACACACACACACACACACACATATATATATATATATTCTTAAATATAATCTCAGATCTTATAGAGGTTACTTGTATGTAAGTTCTCTGTTCAGATCATTTAGCACTGAACAAATTTTTTGAGGTCCCATCTGAGACTAGACCTAATATTCCCAATTCTCACATGAGGTAGCTACATTGTAAGACTCTCCTTAGTAGTCACAAACTTTTTTAATCTGTTTTTATCATGATCAGAGATTAAATTTTTATAAAGCCAAAGAGGGTACCAACTCCAGCCTCCCATCCTGATAGTGGATTATATAAAAATTCATCAAATTTAACATAGTTCTGCAAAGATTTGGTGAATCAGAATTTTTGTGAGAAAGCCTCAAGGATCTCTCAAATAGCTTATGTATTATTTTCCCCTGTTAGACAACAAAGAAAGATATATAAATAAATATGCATAATTATTATTGTGATGTCAGCTTTTATAAACAGTATGTACATATACATATAAACACATGCACATAATACAATATTTCAATGACCTAAATGAATCAAAATTTAGGAGTATATTGAACAGATAATATGACATTTTGTTCAACATTCCTTTGGACGTGTAATTCACACTTGATGACCTATCTTAGTGGTATAGTTTGATTTATCAGCAGCAATTTTCCCTTTATTCCCTTGCATCATAAATTATAATCTTGTCAGTAATGTATCTAACACTGAGATTATGAAAATCTGTGTATTAAGCACTTCTTTATTCATGGCTCCTTTCCATTAAGATTGAAAAAACAAAAATAAACCTAACTACTACTAATTGATTTCCTTTTCTCTTTAATAGGAAAAATCTAAATTTAGCAAAATTAAATACTAATCAAGGTTATAGACATAAAAAACATAGCCTACCTATAAAGCATAAAAAGCATTTGATTTTCATAAGCAAGGAAAGTACATAGAGGCATTTAAACAGGTATTTATTTTCATTTCCCACTTCTTCAATAAGCACTGATTTGAGGAAGTTTACAATATCATCTGTAATCTTAGTTTTAATCACTTCATCCTAAATACCTTTCTACATCTTTTAGCAATAGAATATGTTGATTATAATTTCTGGTTTTGGACAAAGACAAGATTAAAATCTCAACCTCCATCCTCAGAAGCACTGATTTGAGTAAATTTACTACAATGTTCTGTGTTTCAGTTACTTTAACATAAAACAGAAATATATAATATCTCATAGAATTGAGGTTGTGGTTTATTAAAAGCATCAAATATGTAATAAGAATCTTGAAAATAATAACTATTACACTTTTGTGTAAGAATGATAAAAGAAGAAGGTTTATATCATTTGAATATTAATAAAGAAATATCTGAAGAATGAAAATAAAGGTATTAAATATGCCTACCTATGGGTTGGGAAACATCTCAGTGTATAAAGTACTTGCGGTTTAAATATGAAGATGAGAGCAATGAAAGAGACATCTTGTTAGAGGAAGCCATTATGGGGTTAGGGAGAAACCTGGTGCTAGGGAAATTCCCAGAAATCCACAAGGATGACCCCATCTAAGATTCCAAGCAATAGTGGAGAGGATGCCTGAACTGGCCTTCTCTTGTAATCAGATTGGTAAATACCCTAATTGTCATCATAGAACCTTCATCCAGTAACTGATGGAAGCAGATGCAGAGTTCCACAGCCAAGCCCTGGACTGAGCTCCTGGTATCCAATTGAAGAAAGGGAGGAGAGATTATATGAGCAAGGGAGGTCAAGATCATGATGGGGAAACCCATAGAGACAGCTGACCCAAGCTAGTGGGAACTCACATGAACTCTGGACTGACAGCTGGGGAGCCTAAATGGGACTTAACTAGGCCTTATGAATGTGGATGACAGTTATATGGCTTAGTCTGTTTGTGAGGCCCCTGGCAGTGGGACCAGGATTTATTCCTGGTGCACGAACTGTTTTTTGGAGCCCGTTCCCTATGGAGGGATACCTTGCTCAGCCTTGATGCAGGGGGGAGGTGTTTGGTCCTGCCTCAACTTGATATGCCAGGCTTTGTTGACTCCTCATGGGAGGCTTTACCCTCTCTGAGGAGTTGATGGGGGGAAAGTGGGGGGAAGTGGGGGAGGAGCAAACGGAGGTGAGGAAGGGGGAACTGTGATTGGTATGTAAAATGAAAATAAAAATAAAAATAAAAAAAATATGAGGACATGAGTTTTGATCCAGATACTCATGTAAAAGCCAAGTGCAGTTTTGTAACTCTGTAATCCAGTGACGGAAAAACAGACAGGATGATTACTGGAGCTCAGTGGTCAGCCAGTTTAATCAAAACAAAGAACTAGGTTCAGTAAGACAGGCTTGGTGTCAAAAGTCAGGTGGGGTGATAACAGAGACTGATAACTAACGTCAGCCTCTCACTTCTATACACACACACACAAAGATCACAGGCACACACACGTACACATATGCACACATAGGAACACTTGCTCACACCACATGTACACACATACATACACAAGAGTGCATGCTTACACATACATTTACTTGCATGAACCTACAAAACACACATACACACACACACACACACACACACACACACACACACACACAGAAATAAAATAAAACTATTCATTTTTGTATTTTGGATATTAGTACTTTATTATATATGTAATTTGCAAATAATTGTGTTACTTTATATGTGATGTCTTTTTATTGTTTTGAGATTTGCTGAAGTCATTATCCTTTCCCACTGAATGATATTATGGGTACAATTACTGAATATTTTTCAATTTTCTTTAAAATTGAGAGTAGATTCTCAAAGATACACTTGACTACTTATGCTCATATCAGCTGAAACCCAAAACAATTCCAAATAATACACAACAGACAGTCTTAAAAAATGTTTTAATGTATATTGGCATAGCTACAAATAAATTGGAAGCTGAAATAATTATAACAAACAAAAACATAGAGACAGAATGGAAAATTCTAGTTTCCAGGGACAAGAAATATATTGCTCATTGGCTACATTCGCCATTTTGTAAGACCAAGAAAGGTGTGCATAAAAGATCTGGTGAGTACAAATTGCAAATTACTATTTAAATATTTATTTATTTATTTACATTCTGTGGTGTGTGTATTCATGAACCATGTTGATGTGCAGTGGTCAGAGGACAGTGAGTGATAGTTGGTTCTTTCCTTCCATCAAGTGATTCCAGCGACTGAACTCAAGTCATCAGGCATTTTAGCAAGAACATTTACCCACTGAGCCATTTCATGAAAATGTTTAATAACAAAAACTTGCACATATAAAATTGTTCGAGTTTCTCACAAGTCAACAGAAAGTTGCTGATCTTTTCAGAGCTTCTCCAGTCTGTCTCTGTCTCACACATACACACTCAAATGTCATATTCAGGTACCCATGCATAAATGTCCATATGCACTGTAAGGCTATGTAGGGATATTTGCTTGTTAAACAGCTGTATCTTTGCTACTGTCTTCCCAGTTATGACGACATCCTATTTATAAGGGGAAAAATGTGCAATGATAAAAATCAAACCTTGGAATGATGTATTTTCTTTCTATTGTTTATAGTTAGTGATTGAATAGAACTAGTTTTTAAAGGGACACATGACTTAATATAGCATTTATTTTAATTTCTCAGCCACAAATAAAAGTCTCATATTTGAAATAAGGAAATCTCTGTAGTCTTTTATTCCTTTCATCCAAGTATTCAAAGGATGTTCTGACATCCACTTTTTGGTGTGATTGTTATTGTCATAAATTATCTTTATCTTTTTTTAAATGAAAGACATCTTAAATATCTAAATGATGCTTTCTTTATCTAGAACATCTGAGCCCTTAAAAAGCTTTAAGTTATCTTAAAATAAATGATATAAATTCAGTAAATGTACTTCTGTGAATCATAATAAAAGTATAAATTATATTCTCCAAAAAAATAAAAAGTTAATTTCTTCCCGAAGTCTCATAGACATGAAGATCAGTTGTAATTTTTTTCTTTGCCCTTGACAAATCAGGATCCAGTCCAGAAAATTAAATGATCTCATCACTTTTATTGAGTTTTCTTCTGTTCTTCCTAATTCTGTTTCTTAGTAACTGTTACTGGAAACATTAAATTATTACAAAAAAATACCAGTTTAAATTTTCTAAAATGCTCTGTGGGATGACACAAAGACTCATACTTACTTGTTTTGTACATCTTTCCTCCACCCCCCTCACCCCAACACACACACACCTGCCCATTTCTCTCCTCAGCATATCCTAAAGACAACAACAAACCTAGGAGGCTGTGCTGTATGTAAGGCAGACTTTTCCTTTGAAATGTTTCCCACTCTAATTTTGTTTTGGAGGGAAGAAAACAAGAAGCAGAAGGAAAAAGAGAAGCAGGGCTGTTTGAAATTCTCATTACAGTCCTTTCCTTCAGTGCTGCAATATAACACTTGCTTTGATTTATTCTTATCCATTTGGCCATGGAAAATGTGAGTTTGTGAAAGTTTCTTGCTGTGAGTATTTTATTTTGTAAATGGTTGTGCCCTCTGCCAGCCCTCCTGCTCAGTTCACAGCTCCAGGATGCACATGTCACTTTGTATTCAACATCATTTACTCCACACCCTGCTTGAAAGGATAGATGATTAATTGTGATAGATAATTGATTTTATTGTAAATAGTATGGTATTGTTTTACTGACAGCACCATATGTTCTTATTAGTTAAAATTCTCAACTGCCAACCACGTAAATGCTTTAAATTTTGAACAGCAAAACTTGGAAAACTTTTAGTAAAATGACAGACTCAGGTAAGTTGTATAGTACATTGATGCCAACACAAGAAGTAAGGCTAATTAAACCAATCAAAGAGGAAAAGCTAATTTGGAAGAAGTGAGCAGCATCAAGTACTAAATTATGAAACAAACTAAGTCAGAATTTAAAATGAAGGTGACACTCTGGTCCCTTATGGGGAATTTATGCCCAAATATGTTCTGAGACCAGGAATGTGTACTTCTTATGCATAGTGGAGGAAAGGACATCTGCCATTTATGTCAGATATAATACATAGTCAAAACCAAGATTCCAACACTCCCCTAACCTGGAATAAGAAACAAACACCACCTGCTGCCATTAGCATATGCCATGGGAAGCTTACGGTCCTACTAGGACTTCTACCAACAAGGTAATTTTTAATATAGTAGCGCTCCAGTTAACCAATGCATCAGTTGGGTTCCAAACTTAGGTGGTGGACACTGTGTTGATGCTTCAAGTAAATATCTGAGGGAAATCAGATATTCATCTTTAGGAAAATACTATGTAGACAATGTTTTCCATGGAATACCAGCTTAGAAACAAAGTAAAATTAGTATTCATGGAGAAAAACATGGATAGATATTTTTAATATAGAAATTAAAAAAACACAAAATAGTAAGCAACCTCACTTATGGGGAGTCCAGAGATGACCACTCAGACACATTGCTATTTGAAGGTCTTTATTCCAGTCAGCTGGGACTACACTCAGATAAATATTCAGGAACCCATTTGTAGCCCCAAGCATTTGGAGCAAGAGGCTTTCAAAGGCAAAAACTACTTATTGAAATCATACTCAACAGATGCTGAAGGAGGGTTTTGTGCAAGCAAGCAGTTTAACAGAAGCTAAGATAAGCAGTTAGCTGGAGAAGAAGTTTTGTACAAGCCGGAAGTTTGACAGAAGCTAAGTTAGCTGGGGCATCTTTACCTCGGGTTCCTCGAACAGAGTTGGTTAATTTCCCACACGATTCTGCAAAAAAGGTGATCAAATTCTAGTTAAACCTGAAATGGCTTCAGCAGGAAGGGAAGTTGGAGGGGCCTCTGCATGGTCTTGGCCTGTCACACTGATTAGTTTTCACTGTCAACTTGACAGAAACTACAGTCACCTAGGAAGAGAAAATATCAGCTGAGAAATTTCCTCAGTCAGGTTTTCCTGTGAACATATCTGTGGGCATTTTCTTGGCTATTAGTTGGTGATGGAGAACCAAGTCCACTGTGGTTTGTACCAGTCCTAGGCAGAAGATCCTTCCTGTATTGATAGATTGTGACTGGAAGAATGGGCCAAAAAACAATAACAAACAAAAAGCCTTTCTTCTCAAGTTACTTTTGGTCTCAGAGTTTATCACAGAAACAAAAAAGCAAACTCATATACTAATATGTAAAGTAATTATCTCAATTTAAATATACATAAATATGTATGTATTTATATATATATATATATATATATATATATATATATATATATATATATATTCAGCCTGGAGAAGTGGCTCAGTTATTAAGAGCACTGGCTGCTCCTCCAGAGGTCCTGAGTTCAATTCCCAGTACCTATGTGGTGGCTCACAACCATCTATAATAGGATCTGATCCCCTCTTCCATCTGATATCCTCTTTTGTCATGCTGGCATACATGCAAATAGAGCACTCATACACATAAATAATAAATAAATCTTTAAAATATATGGAATTTTGTTATGCCCTTCAGATCATATTCAGAGATTTTAAATATGAAAGTATTTTAAAAATCATTTCTATAAAAAGTACATTTTTTTAAAAAATAAGCACTGTATCTCCCCCACCTTATGCTAATGGAGCATCTGGTTCCATATCAAAGCCCCATGGTAATCTCCAGGGTCCTTCTGTCCCTATTAACATGCACCTGTAGTGCATACCAAAGCCTTAAGCTAGTCTCCTGATTCTTCTCACCTCTCTCACTCCTCCCTGACTATGCCTGTTCCCTGGGTACTCCAGATTATATCTTCCTCCTTCACCCTGCAGCTATCTGTTCCATTAAAACTGGCAAGGCTTTTTCAATTTGGTTCTCTCTGCTCCTGAGAGGTAGCCATGGCAGCTTTGGACTCTCCCAAATGCCCCTGGCTAGTCTCTCTCTACCATCAGAGCCATATGGGCCTTTCATATTAATAATAAATCTTATCTTTCCATGCATTCATGCAGAGGTCCACTTTTGTAGTTTCAGTGGGCCCTTTTATGCAACAAGTAATGAGGAAGCATGTATAGGAAAAGGGAAATGAATTGGTTTACAGCTTGGCCACAGTAGAGAAGTAAAGCTCAGTTTTTCTCTGCTTTTTTTTTAATAGAATTGCATTATTATGAATAAGAATTTTTAAAAATGCAGGAAATAATCATGCTAATATAATCTGTCTTACTGTGTTAACTTTCTTCCTGTAAAGCAAGTTCCTTTCCTTCTTCTTGCAGGGGATTCCAGGGAAAATTTCAATTCTGTGGGATCCTTTGTCTCCATAGCATGATGTGCAAATGAAAGGGCACAGTGTGTGTCTCTAGATTCTCTCTCTTCCTGCATAGTGACTATACACTTCCTCTCCTTTCTCCATCTCATTAAAATGGGAAACTGTCCTCTAGGTTCATAGAGTCAAAACCAATTTTTTTCCCTTCTGGTACCACTCAAAAAGATCTAACTTTGACTTACAGTGGCCTCCTGCTCCCACCGACTGCTGATGAAGTCAGCCTCAAGCCAGCAGCTGGAGATATAGTGTTCCCATTCTGCATTGCCCCAATGGCAGTGTGCTGTGGAATATTACTTTAACTATGTAAAGATGTGTTACATTTGTTTATGCTGCCTTTGCAAAAAAAAAATGTTATGCTTAATTATATAAAGATGTGTGGCTGTTTTTCCTTTCCTGTGTAAGGTACCTGATTGGTCTATTAAGAAGCTGAATGGCTATAGCTAGGCAGTAGAGTGATAGGTGGAGCTGGCAGTCGGAGAGAATAAGTAGAAGAGAATGAGAGAAGAGAGAATCGGGGAGGAAGAGGGAGATGCCCAGGGCCTGGAAGCCACCAGTCAGCTAGACATGGAGAAGGACATACAGAATGAAAGAAAGGCAAAAGCCCTGAGGCAAAATGTAGATGAAGAGAAACAGGTTTAATTAAGTCGTCAGAGTTAGTAGAACAAGCATAAGAGAAGGCCAAGCATTCATAACTATCGATCAGTCTCCGTGTCATGATTTGGAGATTGGTGGTGCGGGAAAGCCTGTTACAGCGGTGCTTCGGGTAGAGTTTTCGAAAATATTTGGTTTCTGATTACCCGGGCTCCAGTTCATGGGGGAGAAGTTCTATATCAGGAAAGTCAAGTGAAGGAGATTTGCTTCTGGTACACACCACCTCAACTTAGAAGTACTTAGCTACCACAGGAGTAGAGCTTCTTAGGGGAGGATCATCTGTTTCTGGCCCCAGCATCAGACTTATAACTTGAGACTTATAATGGTGAAAAACAGACCATAGACCTGAAAGTATCAAATCTCTTCTTAAAATCGGATACCATTTGCAACTAAGTAGGGTAGAGTTAAGTTCAAGAGTTGGCATTCGCCAGGACTTCCCTTCTGAAGCACAGGTGAGTGCCCTAGCTTGCCCCCGACCCCATCCCTGGGCACCAGCCACTCCGGGGAAGACCTGCCCAACTTGGGCCCAGGTTCTGGACCCCGGGCAGGTGCCCTTCTACCCCAACCGGGAAGGATCCCCTTCTCCAAGACCCCTGGCAGACCCTGCAGTCTCCACGCCCTGCCCCCACGCCCATCTGCCTGAGCCCCAAGCCTCTTCCTGATACTTAGAGGCCAGCCCCCAGCTCCCATCTTGCCCAGGACTTCCCTTCTGAAGCACAGGTGAGTGCCCTAGCTTGCCCCCGACCCCATCCCTGGGCACCAGCCACTCTGGGGAAGACCTGCCCAACTTGGGCCCAGGTTCTGGACCCCGGGCAGGTGCCCTTCTACCCCAACCGGGAAGGATCCCCTTCTCCAAGACCCCTGGCAGACCCTGCAGTCTCCACGCCCTGCCCCCACGCCCATCTGCCTGAGCCCCAAGCCTCTTCCTGAGACTTAGAGGCCGGCCCCCAGCTCCCATCTTGCCCAGGACTTCCCTTCTGAAGCACAGGTGAGTGCCCTAGCTTGCCCCCGACCCCATCCCTGGGCACCAGCCACTCCGGGGAAGACCTGCCCAACTTGGGCCCAGGCTCTGCTCCCCGGGCAGGTGCCCTTCTAGCCCCACTGGGAAGGATCCCCCTCTCCAAGACCCCTGGCAGACCCTGCAGTCTCCACGCCCTGCCCCCACGCCCATCCGCCTGAGCCCCAAGCCTCTGCCTGAGACTTAGAGGCCAGGCCCCCCAGCTCCCATCTTGCCCAGGACTTCCCTTCTGAAGCACAGGTGAGTGCCCTAGCTTGCCCCCTACCCCATCCCTGGGCACCAGCCACTCCGGGGAAGACCTGCCCAACTTGGCCCCAGGTTCTGCTCCCCGGGCAGGTGCCCTTCTAGCCCCACCGGGAAGGATCTCCTTCTCCAAGACCCCTGGCAGACCCTGCAGTCTCCACGCCCTGCCCCCACGCCCATCCGCCTGAGCCCCAAGCCTCTTCTTGAGACTTAGAGGCTGGCCCCCAGCTCCCATCTTGCCGTGGATTTCCCATCTGGAGGAGAGAGAGAGAGAGAGAGAGAGAGAGAGAGAGAGAGAGAGGAGAGCACCCATCCTCCCCCGGACTTCCCTTCTGAACAAGAGCTTCCATCCTGCCCCGGACTTCCAATTTGGACAAGAGAGCTCCCATCTGGACAAGAGAGAGAGACTTCCTGAATCTGTCAGCTCTGAACCAAGTGTGCAGATAAGGCCAGGAACGAACCACAAGGAGATGGGCAGACGTCAAGGCAGAAACACATACAACAAAATGAATAGTAATACACCATCACCAGGCCCTAGCCCTCCTCCAACACCTAGACCTGAACATCAGAAATTGGAAGAAGCAGAAGAAAATAGCCTTATGAATGTCATCATGAAGAAGCTAGAGGCTCGTGTAGAGGAAAAGACAAAAAAATGTGAAGAACGCTGTAAACAACTAGAGGAAAGGGCAAACAAATTAGAAGAAATCAATAAAGTCCTGGAAGAGAACAATAAAATACTGAAAGAAAATCAAGAAAAATCAATGAAACAAATGAAGGAAACAGCGTTGTTTGTAATAGCCAGAACATGGAAACAACCTAGATGCCCTTCAACTGAAGAATGGATAAACAAAATGTGGTACATATACACAATGGAATACTACTCAGCAGAGAAAAACAATGACATCATGAGGTTTGCAGACAAATGGATGGATCTAGAAAAAATCATCCTGAGTGAGGTATCCCAGACTCAGAAAGACAAACATGGTATGTACTCACTCATAACAGGATACTAGATGTGGAACAAGGATGACTGGACTGCTACTCACATCACCAGGCAGGCTACCTGGAAAACAGGACCCCAAGAAAGACACAGGGATCGCCCAACGACAGAGAAATGGAATGAGATCTACATGAACAGCCTGGACAGGAGTGGGGGTAGTGAAGGGCGAGGGTCGAGGGAAAGAGAGCTTGGGTGAGTGGGAGATCCCAGCTGGATCAAAAACAGAGAGGGAGAACAAGGAATAGGAGACCATGGTAAATGAAGACCACATGAGAATAGGAAGAAACAAAGTGCTAGAGAGGCCCACAGAAATCCACAAAGATACCCCCACAACAGACTGCTGGCAATGGTCGAGCGACAATCCGAACTGACCTACTCTGGTGATGGGATGGCCAAACACCCTAATTGTCGTGCTAGAAACCTCATCCAACTACTGATGGACCTGGAGGCAGAGATCCATGACTAGGCCCCAGGTGGATCTCTGGGAGTCCAATTAGCGAGAATGAGGAGGGTTTATATGAGAGAGAATTGTTGAGACCAAGGTCGGGTAAAGCACAGAGACAAATAGCCAAACAAACGGAAACACATGAAATATGAACCAATGGCTGAGGGGTCACCAACTGGATCAGGCCCTCTGAGTGGGTGAGACAGTTGATTGGCCTGATCTGTTTGGGAGGCGTCCAGGCAGTGGGACCGGGTCCTGTGCTCATTGCATGAGTTGGCTGTTTGAAACCTGGGGCCTATGCAGGGTCCCTTGGCTCAGCATGGGAGGAGGGGACTGGACCTACCTGGACTGAGTCCACCAGGTTGATCTCAGTCTGTGGGGAAGGCTTTGCCCTGGAGGAGATTGGAATGGGGGGCGGGCTGGGGGGAAGGTGAGGGGGGGCGGGAGGGGGGAGAACAAGGGAATCTGTGGCTGATATGTAGAACTGAATTGTATTGCAAAATAAAAATTAAAAAAAAAAAAAAGAGTTGGCATTCACCAAAGTGGGAAGTTTGTTATAAAGGAAAAGTAGACTAAGATTGACAGTTTCTTGGAGATGGAATTAAACTATAGAAGCTCCTCTGAAAAGAACTCAGATATTATGAAGTCAGTCTATGGAACCATTATGGTGCACAAAATTGCTGAAAATCATAAAACAATCAGCTAGTGATTAATTTCACAACTAGGAGTGGCCAGGAGACATGTACAGAAATGTTTTGTACAAATTGTTTTCATTGCCCCTAGGCTGCAGGCAAAGCCCAAGCTGTGCACTGTGAGGACTGTAACGGTGATGTAATCTGAGACATCCCCACTCAAATGTGAATTGAATGACTACATGAAGATGTGCTTATATGAAACACAGGGAATGACGAGTAGAATCAATGACAATTAAAATCCCTTTTAATACAGATCCATCTCAAAAGTGTACCACAGAATGAAAAAAGAAAGATATGCAGAAAACTAACAATTACCTTGGTGAAGGAAGTCATGTTAAATTAAGCAGAAATAAAAGGACTTTATGAGTGAGTGGCCTGGAAGATGGGAAATACTTTATTTTTTGATAAATTTATTTGTTAAATATTCATGTATAAAAATGTAAATATGTAAATATTTTATAATTTTCTCTTCATTTTGGTTTGATATTTATTCAATTAAAATAGAGACGAACTTTTAAAATGTTTATTACTAAGCAATAAACATATTGAAAAAATTTCACTGTGTAGAAAACAAAACAATGAACAAATAACTCCACACATGGCAGACATTGAAATCATTATTTTTTTCCAAATAAATGAAATAACATTCTATAATGAAAATTTATTAATTGTTAAAAATGATGCAAAATGAAAATCATATTAGTAAGTTTTAGATTATTATTGTTTGATATGTTGAGTACTATTAGAAAAAAGTGACTCTTAGATTTTTTATGTATCAAAACTGTCTGAGATCACTAGTTCAATTATAAAATGATATTTAATAGGAACTTGTAATTTCATGGCAAAGATTGACATGTATGCATTTAGCATTTTAACACTTCCTGCGATACGTATAAAATTCAGGCATATTCTCAGAAATATTCCAACTGTATTTCTGACATCTTTTTAAAAATTCTCCTTTCAGACTGAGTCAATATAAAAGCTAGGATTTTATACTCACCTGCTTTAACTAAGTTTGTTGCTCTTAAATGTGTTTGAACATCTATGCCTTTGACACTGACATTCTGAGTTATAAATCTTTTTTTTTTTTTTTTCATTTTTTTCGAGACAGGGTTTCTCTGCGGTGTTTTGGTGCCTGTCCTGGAACTCGCTTTGTAGACCAGGCTGGCCTCAAACTCACAGAGATCCGCCTGCCTCTGCCTCCCGAGTGCTGGGATTAAAGGCGTGCGCTGCCGCCACCCGGCTATGAGTTGTAAATCTTGACAGCAGCAAAGCAAGCGCAGAACAATAAATCTCTGTAACAATTCCACAAATGCCAACTTGGTCTGAAGCTCAAAGGTATATTATGGATGTTAACTAGCAGTTTCTCCCATTAAGGATTATGATTTCTTTTTGGGGTTGCCCATCTGGATTGTAACAAAAGATCCAAGAATCAGGAACCAAAAGAATTCACAACATTTTGCCTATTGGATAATGTAGTGGTTTGAAAAAAATGTGGCCCCCAAAGAGAATGGCACTATTAGGAAGTGTGGCTTTGTTGGAGTACATATGGCCTTGTTGGAAGAAGTGTGTTGCTGTGGGGGTGGGCTTTGAGTTCTCTTTTGCTCGAGCTACTCCCAGTATCAGAGACCACTTCCTGTAGCCTGCAAGTCAGGATGTAGGAATCTGTCTGTAGCACCATGTCTGGCTGTATGCCACCATGTCACACCATGATGGACTAAACTTCTGAAAATGTAAGCCAGTTTAATGAAATGTTTTTCCTTTATAAGGGTTGCCATGATCATGGACTTTTTCACAGTAATTAAACCCTAATTAATACAGAAGTTGGTACCAAGAATGGGGTATTGTTGTGATAGGCCTGACCATGTTTTCGTTTGGAAGAATTTGTACTTTGGCACTTTGGGTTAGAAAAGCAGTAGAATGCTTTAAGCACTGCTTAATGGGCCATGCTTTTAAGAACGTGGAAGACACTGGGCTGAGGGGTGCTCAAGAGTTTTCAGAGTATAAGACTTTCAGTATGTTGCCTAGACACCGTCCTTCAGATAGTTTGGTGAAGAATGTAGCTGCCTTTTGCCCTTGTCTGAAGAGTCTACCTGAGGCTAAAGTGAAGAGTTTTGGATTAATTCCATTGACAAAGGAAATCTCAAAACAGCCTACTATCAACTAGTGTTCATGCTTAGGCAGGGTGCTGGGGAGGCTTTCAGGAATCCACAAGGTTGGCCCCACTTTGGTCTGCTGGCAGTGATCCAGAGGGTGCCTGGACTGGTCTACTCTGGTGACCAACCTAGCAAATAACCTAGCTGTCATCACAGAGCCTTTGTCCAGTGACTGATGGAGGCAGATACAGAGATCCAAGGCCAGGCACCAGGCTGAGCTCCAGGAATCCAATTGATGAGAGAGAGGAGAGATATTGCAGGTGAGGGACGTCAAGATTACGATGGGAGGACGTGCAGAGATGACCGGCCACACTAGTGGAAGCCCATGAACTGTGGACTGGTGGATGTGCAGTCCTCATGGGACTGGACTAGGCCCTCTGGATACGGAAGATGGTTGTTTGGCTCGAACTGTTTTGGGGGCACCCAGGCAGGATAATCAGGATCTGTCCCTGGTCTATGGGCAGGCTTTTGGAACCCGGTGCCTGTAGTGTGACACCTTGCACAGCCTTGGTGCAGTGAGAAGGGGCTTGGACCTCCCTAGGCTCAGTGAGCTGAGCTCTGCTGACTCCCCATGGGAGACCTCGATTTGGGGGATGTAGGGATGCCGGGTGGCTTGGGAAAGAGGCCTGGGAGTGGGAGGAGGGAGGAGGGGGGATATGTGGATAGTACGTGGAGTGAGTAGAAAATTTCTTAATAAAGAAAAATGAAAGAAAAAAATTATAATGAAAACGAGCAAGCTAAGCAAGTAAACGAAGTATAAAATGTACCATTTGAAGAGAAAAGGAGCACCATGAAGTGGAATGGAGCTAAGTCTTGTTTTCAAGGAGATAAACATATTAAGAAATGGAATAAAGGGCATGTTGATCAAGGCACGATCCCACTTAGCTAAGTTTCCAATTTGTGAAAAGGAATAATAATAATAATAATAATAATAATAATAATAATAAAAACAGAGTTGGGTGTGTTGGTACATGCCTTTAATCACAGCATTTTAGAGGCAGAGGTTGGTAATTCTCTGAGTTTAAGGCCAGCATGGTCTAACCATAAAAAGGAAAAAAATTGGTGAAGATATATTTGAACGAGAGGGCTATGCTCCAGCCCTAGTAAGCAGCAGAATTTGGCATCCTCACCACATGGTTCTGCAGCTAAGAATAGAAGAAAGGGGTTATAGAATTTGCATCTGAGATGAAAGAAAGCCTCTGAGGCCAGGTATGTGTCAAATGTACTCCTGCATGGAGGCCTAAAGAGGTATTGTGTGAAGCTGTGAAGTTGAAGCCTGGATTGCCTTGGAGACTCTAAGAAGTTAGAGAATACAGAGCTTTCTTGGCAAGGAAAGCTGCTGATAGGAAGTGAACCCAGCCCAAAAGTAAAAAGTATATTGCAGTCAGCAAAGCTGAAAGGAGTTGGAAATCTGAAGAGCGCTTTGACATTAGGCATGGTGATGCATACCTTTGAGTTTGCCCTGCTGGTTATTGGTGTTGCTTTGCTCCAGTATTTTTTCACTATGCTCCCTTCCCAATGTTTTGGAGCAATAACGTATATCCTGTGTCATTATATGTTGGAAGTATGTGATGTGTTTTTTTTTTATTTTATAGGGAATTACAAATAAGAGGTCTATGAATCTCAGAAGAGGCTTTAAACATTGGATTTTTAAACATTGTCGAGACTGTGATAGACTACGGTGATTTTTGACATTGGACTGAAAGCATTTTTGCATTATGATATGGCTACAAGCCTTTGGGGTCCAGAGAGTGTAATGTGTTAGTTTGAAAGAAAAATGGCCCCCAAAGGGAATGTCACTAGTAGGAGGTATGACTGTGTTGGAATAAGTGTGATCTTATTGGAGGAAGTGTGTCACTGTGGGGGTGAGCTTTGAGGTCTCTTTTGTTCAAGCTACTCCTAGTGTCAGAGACCACTTTCTATTGCCTGCAAGTGAGGATCTAGGAATCTCAGCTCTGTCTCCAGCACCATGCCTGCCTGCATGCCACCATGTCACACAATGATGATAATGGGCTAAACCTATGAAACAATAAACCACTTGAGATAAGTGTTTTTCTTTTATAAGGGTTGCCATGGTCATGGTCTCTCTTCACAGCAATAGAACCCTAACTAAGACAGTCAAAGAAAAATTATATTAACATAATTTTCCAGTCTACACTGTCTGGTGATTTAAATTAGAACAAAACAAAACAAACAAACAAAAATAGTTGTGAAAGCAAAACAAAGCAAACAAACAAAAATGGTTGTGAGCTATGTTTCAAATGAACGGGAATCTCCATTCCTAGATGAGCATTAATTCTCTTCTTCTAGAACATGGGGTTACATAAATTAACATTTTGTTTATAAAATAATGTGAAGTAAGCAACTGTGAGATCACAGATCACCTTTTTTGCATGAAAATCTTGGTCATAGTAGAGTTACAGCTCATCTCTCTGCTCAAATTAAGATGCTAAGCACAAAGAAAAAGTGCAGAATTTTATTTACATTTCCTTAATTTTTTACTCCTTTGTACATGCTAGTTCATTTAGATGGAAGCACAAATAATCACTTTGTTATCCTATTAATTACACAAGTTCCTAAATTGTTTTTCATATTTTGGCAGATATTTTTAAAACCTATCATAACTCATTTACTTCAAGAAAGAAAAGAGTTTTGATGAAAACTGAACCTTAACACGTTTTCCTTCTAATCTCAAAAGACTAAGTGACGTTGTGAAAAGAATGGAGCCTGGCACCCCACACTTTGTCTTACTGTATGGCAAATTCAGAGGCAGGTAGAATGGGTATGTTTCTCAGGCATTATGCTTAAATTTAGATACTCCATACTCAGGGATGTACTGCTTTATGATTTAATTTTAACAAATAGCTCCATAGACATATTTTATACTTGTTAATAATATAATAATACATATTGAAAGATAAATTTATATTTGATTTGCAGACTAAGTTAGCATTATCAACATATTAATGTATCTAACAGTTCATTTTACTGTCCAAATCTTTAAAAAAAATCTCTCCTCTTTCCCTCTCATATATGAAAATGAAAAATCTCCATCTTGACCTCTTTCCTTTTAATTAATTTTGGCAAATTAAATAGCTTCTTCTACAATGCTGTTATGTGCACGATGTTTCTTGAGCATATTCGTATATTATGAAGGGAAAGTACACACATATTGCCAATGCAGACAGCTTTTGTATTTCAAACTGTCAACATATTTAGATTTATTTGTCTTCATGTCCAAAACTGAACTAATTCATGTTCTCCTTCTGCTCCTGTCAGGTCTAAAGGGCCCCCCATGTTTCAGCAGTGTACAAGATAAAGGCTGTGTCAAGGTCAGGGGAGCCAGAGCAGGGGCCTGTGGCAAGGAAAGCAGGAGCTGGCGGCTAGGTAGGATCCAGAACTTCATTTAGGAGCCCTTGGCAATCAAGAAGAGCACAGTTGAAATTCTAGGTTTGAAGAAACCTGACAGGCCAGGAAGGAAAGAATCTCTTCCTTGGTGATTGATTGGAGCTATGATGGCTGTATATATGATCTGCAATTGAGAGTGAGTTCTCGGGTGTTAGGGGATAACAGCTTCTGTACTTGCCCAGAAGGACAGAAAGGTGAGCTTTGGAAGGGGAGTCTCTGCATCCAATACCTGAGACCAAAACAATGGGAGCTATTCCGAACCCCTGATGGAGGATGTCCAAGTAAGCTGAGATGCTGTTTGAGTGTCAGGGTCTTCCCTGGTGAAGACAAAGAGGTCAAGGTGAATCAGGGTGTAAAGGAATGGTAAGAAAACATCTTTAAAGTCTAGAAAGGTAAAGTGAGAGAAGTAGAGGACAGAATCTGAGAGAGCAGAGAATAAGGGTTAGAGGCCAGTGAGTGTATAGGAATGACAACTGCATTAGTAATCCTGAAGTCCTGGAACAGGCGGTAGGAGCCATCAGGTAAAATAGGGAGGGGTGTTACAGGTTTAGTGAGTGGGGGTGTGAAAATACCTGTATTAAGCAGGCATTGTATGATAGATTTTAAGCTCTGCCTATGTCTCAGAGGAATGTCGTATTGAGAGTGACAGAGGGTGGAGTAGGGTCCTGGAGTAGGAGCTTAAAAGGGGGTGGTAGGAGGCCACTAAGGGAGATGAAGTTTCCAATACTTTCATGCCAGTGAGGAGGGTCTGGTAGAGGAAAGGGGGGAGCAGTAGTGGTAGTAGGTGAATAAGGAGGTTCTTCAGAGGCCAGAAGAAGAGAAAAATTCTAGAGTGAGTTGTCTGGGGAAAAACAAGGAAAAGTGCACTTTAGCCATGATATGTCGGCCAACAATGGTTTGGGGCAACTAGCCATAACAAAGAATGAGTGAGCTAGCAGGTGGCCCCAAAAGAACAGAAAAGAGGTCTGTAGCCCTTGGCTAATGGGGCTGGCCATCAACACCTATCACAGAGGTCTGAAAAAGGTAAGTTTCACTGCAGTGGACAGGAAGTATAGACCAAGTAGCTCAAGAATCTATTAAAACTTAGAGAGAATTACCTATTACCTGGATGGTTACCCCCATGTTAATTGTGACACTTTTGTATGGAGCAGAGGTCCAAGACTGCATCGGCTTCAGAAGATCAAGAGAGATTGTCCTTCAGAGAAGAAACTTGGGGAACTGACCTACCTTGGCAAGCAAGGAGCTTCTCTCAATTTTCTAGTGTTCACCTTGTCTACAGTTTGGGGAGAATATTGGTAGATGGAAGTGAAGGGCAGTTCTTCCAAAAATAACTGAGCAAAGCTCTCTAGAGTCCAGTTCTCCCACAAACACACTCATTTGAGTTATTCTACATTGTTAGACAATAAGGAAATGGCATGTACTTTATAATATCAATAATAATTTAGTAATTTAGTTCCAAGTATTTGTATTTTACTTTATTCAACTATTTTAATATAACTATTGACATGTAAATGAGATTTTTCCCCAATGTACTCCACAAACCTAGAATTGGAAAACATGTTCCCACATATTTATTGTTTTATAAATTATGTGTATATGTACATGTCTGTGTGAAGATATATGCACATGAGTACACATGCCTTAAGAGTCCAGAGGAAGGTGTTAGATCCCCTGAAGTTGGAATTATAGGCAGTTGTGAGCTGTGCAACATAGGTTCTGGGAATTTAATTGTGGTCCTATGCAACAGCACTATGGACTCTTAATCCATGATCTATCTCCCCAACTCCACATTTTTTTTGTTAACAAGTATTTATTATATGTATTTAAGACAGGTTATTTTACTCAAAGCCTTATTCTTAGATGAGGCTAGAACTTTCTGAAGTTCAGAAATGTATTTAGGTATATCAGAGCGATAAGGATCATTTTTAGAATGCAGTTAATATGCAGTGCAATCAGTTTGACTCTACGGATTTTCTATATTACTATTGACTACTAATACTAGAGTTAGCCAGTGGATTTTATTTGCATGTCATGTCTGAATAGTTTTTAGAAGCTATTTCATAACCTGTGAGAAGAAGAATTGACACCATAAGAATCACGTAAGAAGGAAATCTATCATAGTTAATTATGGATGTCAACAAAATACAGGAAAAATGAATATTGACATTCCTGACACATATATGTCATTACCATACCAAGTAATTGCTTAGAAGAGAAAAAAATTAATGTGATAGGTTTAAGACAAAAGCATAAAAGAAATAGGAATTTACACTAGTGGTACTTTAAAACATATAACTATAGTAAAAAATACATAGAAAGATATAATATACAGTTAAGAATTTATGATACATTGTAATAGTTGCTACATTAGTACTTATTTATTGAAAAATAGTGATTCTTCCAAATTTTATATTCAAAATTGACCAAAATTATAAATCTTAAATATTTGAAGCACAATAAAATATTGAATTTCTCTATAAATACTATCTATATTGGATTTAACCATCATTCAAAAAGAGTACAGATAAGGGGCTCTGCAAACAACCTTTCCCACATATTTTCATTGCAATAATTATCTAATTGCTGAAATTTCAGGTATGCAAAAATCTATTTAATTTTCAATGTCTATATTATTTTGTTTTAGAGAAATGATTTCTGGAAAACAATAAATATATATGTGCACAATTTACTAAAACATAACTTCTAATACTACCATGTGTAAAATATTTATGCTTTATAGTTGAAAGTTATACAGTTGAGCATTGAGAAATAACATATACTTATTATCTACCATTATATATTTATATTATATATAATATATAATTTGTTATTTTAGGTGAGAACATCAAACTTTTCCTAATATCAGTATTTTATCATTCATTTGATTTTATTAAGTACATGTGACTTTTTACTAGGAATCCATAAATGATATTTATTTCCAAATCAGTGATCTTCCACATCACTAATTTACAGGGATCAAATATATTGCTTGACCAATAATTTATGTACAAAAACAGGTTGGAAGATTTTTAATCAAATATGTGTATGGCAAAACTAACTTACACAGTTATATACACATGGAGTAATCTTGGTGATTTCTTAAATATAGGAACTTACTTGTTTAAGCAATTGTAACACTAAGAATGTAGGAGATGAGTGTAGACAATGTGTACTAGATAAGGCAAACTTGAAAATTCTGAGACTGTTTTCAAGTTTAATATGTCATAGCCCATAGTAATTTTTAAGTAATTCTATTTATAAGAAATTGATACTAAATGGCTACTTCTTTGCAAGCAACGTGCTTACAGGCTTTGGAGCCTACTTACTCACATATAGACTCCCTCACCTGCATCCTCAACAGACTTGTTCTAACCCCTTAGGTGAAAACTGACCTTCTGCAGTTGGTTTTCATGTCATCGCTCCACAAGGTGGCAGTGCAGTGTTATTACAAATGGCTCCCCTCATGCATATTTTAAAAGAAAGACACCTTTTGCACACACATGGAAATTTATTTTAATTTCTTTAGATAGGAAATAACTTGAGGTTAAACAAACTCAGAGTGAATATTAGACAACATAACTTCCAGAAGCAAAACAAAATGAGCTTGGTTTAGATGACTGAATGAAACAAGCTGAGTTTTATTAAATAGTATTTTACTATCATGAAGAGCAATATAACTTACTGAAATACGAAGGAAATTTCACACATAGATAATAATTTATTGTTATCTTACATGAGCATTGTTGGAAGTACTAATGTATCACAATGTATACTGATATAATAAAGGTAGTACTTCCAATTTAAAATTTAGCCGGGCGGTGGTGGCGCACACCTTTAATCCCAGCACTCGGGAGGCAGAGCCAGGCGGATCTCTGTGAGTTCGAGGCCAGCCTGGGCTACCAAGTGAGTTCCAGGAAAGGCGCAAAGCTACACAGAGAAACCCTGTCTCGAAAAACCAAAAAAAAAAAAAAAAAAATTAAGTATAGGCTTGTGTATGTATTTTAAAGCAATATACAGAGGCGTCACATATATTTATTTCAAAATTGAATTAATATCACTAATGTCAAGATGTGAAGTTTTCAAAACATAAATATCTTGGTTTGGGCAACTATTTTACAATGTTGTATTTTGTTTCTCTTCTTATGTTGTTAAAGTAGGAATAGGTTCGCAGTCATCGTATGTATTGATGACAAAAGAAAGCTACAGAACAGTTATTTGCTTCTTATATCGACAAAGCAATCACAATCTTAATAAATATGTAGGATAACAAAATCTATTCTATTAGATATTTCTTTTCTTTTGTTTCTTTTTTTTATTTTTTCTTAGTTTTTGCTTTCTACTATAGTGTGGTGATAGTGATGGTGATGGAGGTGAGGCATAAGTAAAAGTCTCCTGAATTTTGTTCAATCATACCAAAGCTTTCCCTCCATTCTTTAAAAAAGTTATTTCTACACCATATAAACTCTCTTATTTAAAAAATAAATTGCATTTGTAATACTCTGAAAATCTAGCTAGAAGGATCAGCCATGTTTCCTCTGGTGAATTTCCAGGAAAAAAAAAAAGTTGAAATAAGGGTAGATTCTGCCAGACATGATGGCACATGACTTTAATTTCAGCACTTGGGAGGCAGAGGTAGGTGGATCTCTGTGAGTTCAAAGCCAGCCTGGTTTACAGAGCATATTCTAGGACAGCCAAGCTACACACACACACACACACACACACACACACACACACACACACACACAGAGACAGAGACAGACAGAGAGATACAGAGAAACAGAGAGACACAGAGAGAGACAGAGAGACAGAGACAGAGACAGAGAGAGAGAGAGAGAGAGAGAGAGAGAGAGAGAACAAATATATTATTTTTTAGAAAATGAAGGGTAGACTCATCAATATCCAATCTAGACCAGTCATAATCATTTCCTAGAATGTGATGTATAGACTTTGAAGATGGAAAGATAATATTCAACTATGACAGGAAAAGATTTTAACCTTGTGAAGAAGAGAAAAGAAAGGTAAAGGAGCATAGTGTAGTATGGAAGCAAAGTAAGGGAGCAAAGTTAGAGCATAGTGATGGCATTTAATTTGCAATATTAGCTCCAAATTCTGGGTGTGATTAATCCTTGCCCATCTTCTACTGATTTTGTGGCTGCCACAAGAATCCTACTATGCAACATTTTTTTTTCAATCCGTGTGTGTGTGTGTTTCTGTTGTTTGCCACACAAAGAATTCTTACCAGAAAGTATTTTTGAAAAATACCTGTTAACAAGTAAAAGCTTTTACACATTTTTCAGATGAATCTTCAAAAACGTTCTTGATTATATGCACACATATAGGTTGATTTTGAAAATATAGAGCATTTAGATTCTAAAGATTATGAAAGAATATGTTCTGGCTCCTTCAAAGTTGCTAAATTTGGAAACATAATTACAACCACGAGAAAATTCTTTGCGTAATTATTTTATCCTTTTCATTTAATAAAAGTTTATATTTCTTTTTTTTCTCAGTGTTCAATACTACATATCTCTGATGCATCACCCTTCTCTCCCTATCCAAAAATAATCCAGGCAACAGGGGACAAAATCAATAATTGATGAAAAATAAGTGCCAAGAGGAAGAACGTGTAAATGTGGTGAAGTGAAAGCAAACTGAGAATGCTCATCAAGATGATCATTAGAGAAAAATCAAGGATTTGTGTTCTATCTATGAGGAGAGTTGAGGGGAAAGGGCTCAAAGGTAGGAACTGGTAGGAATAAACAAACTATAGATATAAGGAGGTTTAATAAAGAAATCTGTTGAATTAATTACTTGTTTTATGGTTCTGACAGGCACCTGAGAAAAAAGGCACTTAATGCCTGAAAAGTAACATCAGAAGGTGTGTTTAGGCTCACAGAAAGACTACTACCCACCAGGGCATGGAAACACAAAGTCAGGATCCTGAGCAGCTGGTCTCTTCTAGATCCACTAGAGGAATAGAAAGAGATGAATTCTGCTGCTAGTCTTGCTTTGTTATTTCTATTCAGCTCAGGAACCCAAGGATTGTTTTAGCACATACCTTGAAGGTGGATCAGTCAACTTCAATTAATCTAATCTAGACAATCCTGTCTAGATATACCCAGATTCTAAATGCCCTCAAGCTAAGCATCAAGAATAACCATCACATATGCTACTGCATGCCACTTCTTTTGGATGAGGTGTGCTTTAGGTGAGGCATTTTGACTTTAAATTCTTTACTTTTGAAATCCAAGGATTAGATCTTGATCATTTTATCAGGCCAATAAACTGGAGAGTGTTTGCTACACTAAAAATTTTGATAATGGTATGTAAGTACACCTTAAAGAAAATTAAATTATAGACAGTAGCCAATGTAATTAAATAAGCATCAGGAATAATGGAGAGAAATAAAGAGTACTTATATATTTTGAATGATGAAGTCTGTATTATTGTTAAGAAACAACTACCACAGAAATAACAGCTGTGCTATGATTATTGATTTTTTTTTTAAGAAAAAAAACTCTGGTTCAAAAAACTGTCAAAAAAGAAGAAAAACTTAATCACAGCACAGCTTCCTAATACTGTTCAATTCTATACTATCAGTGCTTACTGCCAATTAGGAAAAAGCAAGGAGATAAAAATTCCATCAAACTATGGAAGATTAATTTAGTCACCTGTGTGAAAGATAAATGCATGAGGGCCATATTAGGGGCATTCATAATGAAGTAAAAACAATTCTTGAACTCTTCCAATGTATTCTCCTTATTTTCATTAAGCAAATGTATTGAGCCAGAAAACGTAGTTGATTTCTACTTGATTATGCCCTACATAGTGAATTTCAATTGTAATTATTCAGAAAATCTCAATTCTGTATTAGTAGGTTTTTCTTTCTTTCTATTCGAACCTTTTGTAGCATGCGTCCTTCATATTTCTCTAGTATGAGTGATGTTCTCTGATTCTACAGCACACATTTTGTTAATAATTCATCTAGAAAATTGAAAAACAGAACAAATGGGCTTACTTTGTGTTATTTTTTTTTTTACTAACGTGACAATTTCACTAAACAAGCACAGTATCGCTTTACTAGTGATACAACCCTGCCTCCTTTTCTATGACAAGAAAAATATAAAGGTATTTTAAAGAATGCTGACAGTATGACTTTCAGTCAGCATGCTAAATGCAAGGAGAAAAATGGAAAATCATTGAGTAGGTGATTTAATACTGGGTATTATTCATAAATGAATGTTCAGTAATGGACATGGGGCAGCACAAATCTAAACATCATGGATTGTTTTTAAAATATTTCTAATAACACTTATTTTTTGAAAATTATATACTAGCAGACAGTGTGTTTTGGTGAAATTCAGCCTGTGGTCCAACCCTTGAACTCTTCCCATATCTGCCCTTCTATCACATTCTACTCCCAACATTCTCTACTCCAGGTTGAGTTCACCACTGATTCTAGCTGGGACTCATGGGAGGAACAGAAGTGTGAGAAGCAGATGACAAAACAGTACTTTCATTTAGGTAGCAATCAGAGTGTACAGTTTCTTCCCAGGCACAACCAGAGAGGAACTGGAAAGTCTTTTCCAAGCAGCTTCTGAAACCATTTTGTAGAAAACATTCATTTGCAAAGGATTTTAGTGGCAACAATTAAAAACATAAATTTTAGTACTTTCAACTTTTACATAGCTTGTATAATAATCATTTAATCATAAGTATAACAAGTTGAGGTGCAAACAAAGGAAATTAATCTAAATAACTTTTAAATATGTTAAAATCCATATAATATCTTGGTCTCTGCAAAGGAAATATTTGTTAGTAAACCTCTTCATGAAATATAAATTACTACAGTGTATAAACTTAATAATAAAATTATTCAAAAGATATGTGAACAACTGACAGCTAAGAACTTATTCTTAATTAAATATGCATCACATATACATATAATAATTATAAATATGTATTTTTAATATAGCACTATGATATGACAACCTGAAAGGAAATAACTCGGGAAGTATAGGTGGATAATGGTCTCCTCTAGGACATACTGGTTTGGTAAATTACCAACCCTTTTTCAGATGTGGTTGAGATAAGATACTTAAAGACCCTAGAACGTATCAACATAGCCGTATAACAAACAGCCTGCTATAGTTTTGATATTGAATGCCATCATGGAAAGGGCCAAGCTTTGAAAGCTTGGTCATCAGGAGGTGATGTTGGGAGAGAATGGGACCCTTGAGGAGTGAGATTGTGGGGCTCCTCTACAGGTCAGCAGGCTTGTACTCGTGGAAGGGATTGTGGTACCCCAGTCTCTTTCCCTTTTCTAGGCTTTCTAGCTTGGGATATAAGCAATTTTGCTCTACCACTGGCTCCCACCATGAGGTGCTGTTTTACCAAAAACACATAACACAGCAAGCCATGGATCATGCCCTGGAGTATCCAAACCTAGCCAAAACAAACCTTTCTCACATAATTGGTGTTTTCTTTTCGTTTGTTTTGGTTTGTTTGTTGTTTTTTGTTTGTTTGTTTGTTTGTTAGTTTATAAAATGACTGCCATAGAAAACCTAAGTTTTTTTTAAGTATTTTAACTAAAACGGATTTTAATTCACCATTCATTTAAATAAATTGGATTTATTTACATAAAACCCTTAATATTGCCAATCTAAGGGTGAATTTATTTAAGAATAATAGTTATTTTAAGTGGCTAAAGTAACAACAAAGCTTCTTCATGTTAAAGTTCCGTCTCAATTTCGTCTTTAAAAAAAGACATACTGTAGTTATTCCACACTATATGAAACTCTATATAAATGCCATAATTGCAAATAATTTTGTAGAAATTGATATGTATTGTTTTAAAAATAAATTAAATATTTTCTCAGTCAATTTTAACTAAGATTCTTTTAAAATAGTGTGAAGTTTAATATGAGTTTAATGATTACATTTTCATAGATGAGAAACTATCGAAATTTGAAATAGTTAAATCTGTTATTTGTGCTATGTCAGATTAAAAAAAAAGATTATCAAAAGCCAGGCGTGGTGATTTCTGATCTTATCAGTTGAAGAACAGGGAGAGTAAAAAAGGAAAATTTCATTTTCCAGGCAAGTCTGGGAGACAGTCAGAGAACAATGATTCAGAAGACTAAGCCACAACAAAAACAACAATAAAAAACTAACAAAAATAAAACTAAGGTTTAAAAATTCTCTGCATTTTCAATTAGAAAGCAATTTTATTCGGACTGTCTCTTGACCATTGCCAGCAGTCTGTTGTGGGGGTATCTTTGTGGATTTCTGTGGGCCTCTCTAGCACTTTATTTCTTCCTATTCTCATGTGGTCTTCATTTACCATGGTCTCCTATTCCTTGTTCTCCCTCTCTGTTGTTGATCCAGCTGGGATCTCCCACTCACCCAAGCTCTCTTTCCCTCGACCCTCGCCCTTCACTACCCCCACTCCTGTCCAGGCTGTTCATGTAGATCTCATTCCATTTCTCTGTCATTGGGCGATCCCTGTGTCTTGGGGTCCTGTTTTCCAGGTAGCCTGCCTGGTGATGTGAGTAGCAGTCCAGTCATCCTTGTTCCACATCTAGTATCCTGTTATGAGTTAGTACATACCATGTTTGTCTTTCTGAGTCTGGGATACCTCACTCAGGATGATTTTTTCTAGATCCATCCATTTGTCTGCAAACCTCATGATGTCATTGTTTTTCTCTGCTGAGTAGTATTCCATTGTGTATATGTACCACATTTTGTTTATCCATTCTTCAGTTGAAGGGCATCTAGGTTGTTTCCATGTTCTGGTGATGGGATGGCCAAACACCCTAATTGTCGTGCTAGAAACCTCATCCAACTACTGAGGGATCTGGATGCAGAGATCCATGACTAGGCCCCAGGTGGATCTCTGGGAGTCCAATTAACGAGAATGAACCAATGGCTGAGGGGTCACCAACTGGATCAGGCCCTCTGAGTGGGTGAGACAGTTGATTGGCCTGATCTGTTTGGGAGGCATCCAGGCAGTGGCACCGGGTCCTGTGCTCACTGCATGAGTTGGCTGTTTGAAACCTGGGGCCTATGCAGGGTCCCTTGGCTCGGCCTGGGAGGAGGGGACTGGACCTACCTGGACTGAGTCCACCAGGTTGATCTCAGTCTGTGGGGAAGGCTTTGCCCTGGAGGAGATTGGAATGGGGGGCGGGCTGGGGGGAAGGTGAGGGGGAGAGGGGGGAGAACAAGGGAATCTGTGGCTGATATGTAGAACTGAATTGTATTGCAAAAGAAAAATTAAAAAAAAAAGAAAGCAATTTTATTTATTTATTCAGAAAAGCATCCATTTGAAACTTGATGTTCCCTTTTATAGAAAAGTCATTAGGTATTGAATATTATAATGTATTTATGTCTGTTGGAAGGTTATGTAATAAGTGAAGTTCATAACGTTCTCCATATTCATAAACAGATATAACTATCTTCAAGTTCATCTGCTCAAAAAGACCTGATTCTATTTCTTTTTTGTGTTTCCATTTATATATTTAGGAAACAATTGCTACTTGGTGTCTGAAGCTGTGCCTATAAACGTTCTGAGTGGTACTTCCAAGAGTACCCAGAAGGGGTGTCCATCTCTCTGAGACATGTGTGGCCAAATGAAGGGGTCTAAGGCTCTACTGTAGGGTTGAACTACTTGTTTTCCATGAAACAATGAATTTCTTGAGAACATTCTCAAATGGTTTAGGGAATGAATGATTGATATTGTCAATCTAACATACAAGTATCTGTTCAATACAAGTTGATTGTGTCTTACTACTACACACTTGTTATGAAAACAGTTTAGGCTAAGCACTAGTCCTGCATGCATTTCAGGACACTACAGACCACTGATGTAGTTACTGTAGAGATTCTAAAAAGAAGAAATTAAATTAAAGAAAGCTTGTATTGCATTGATTTATATCCTACTTACTCTAAACTACTGAGAAGTGTGAAATCTAAGAGTTGGTGAGCATAATTTCAATAGTAGAATGTGAAAATTTTTAATATGTTCAAAAGAGAACAGGACTCATTAAATCAATACAAAAGCTGTAATCACCTATTTTTTCACAGTAGTATTTTAATAATTATTGTTTCTTATTCCAGAAGATGAGAAATCCATTTTTTCCTAGTACTGTAGACTATCTATATTCCCTCTCTGTTGTGGAGTATAATTTTAACCTTATGTATGTGCACATTATTTGTCAACTGATGAGGTATTTTTCCCTTCTGTGTCCCTACTTCAAAGCCCTAATTACTTAAATTCCTTTCTGCTTTTTACCCTGTGAAATTAGTCTTTGGTACTCTCATCAGGATGGAATGCTTTCTCATATATCTAACCTCAATTAGATTGGGTTATCTCATCACAACACTGCATGCTAAACTATAACTATATTAAACACATAAATCAAAAAATGATTAACTGTGAATTGCAACAATTTCAGGCTTAAGGCTTATTAAACAGACTGTTGGAGTTAAGTTTCTTGCTTTTCATTGAAGGGATTTCTTAAAAGAAAATGTCTTACAAAGTGTTGGAACAATAAATGACCCGATAATAAAATGATTAATTTAATTGGGAAATAATTTTTTCTTATTCTTAGGATGCAAATTTATATAGCTTACTCATTTTCTCTGCTTCCTCCTTGTCTTCCGTTGGTCTTTCACTTCTTGCTTTCAATCGTACTAACTCTTCTCCTTCCCTCCTTCATTTCCTTCTTGTTTTCTTTTTATCTCACTAAATCTAAATTCCAGAAATCTTCCCTGTGAAGGAATCAGAGGACCAGTCACTTCAACCAATGGCAGCATTACTATATCCATGTGTGTTGAGACACAATATCTGTGACAATGTAAAGAAAACCATGCAGCCTCATAAGGGAAAAGCCAACATAATTGTATACACTCTTCTTGCAGTTAAGAGAACTGAATAAATGTTTCTCTAAATTTATACATGGGTAACTGAGTGACTAATTCATGAAACCCATCTTATAAAAAGAAAACACAGCAAAAGGCTGAGAACACTAGTTTATATAATTTAAAGTGGAATTTGACATTTTATGAGGGAAAAAAGTGGTGGTATTGTATAGACAATAGAGTGATAGTCTCCAAATTGTTTTGACTAGAAATACTCTGTGACTTCCAACTTGCTGAATTACATGCATATTGTGTAAAATCATGAGATAAAAGGGATGCCATCTGTTATTCAACAACTCATCCAAAAATTGTTACTGAACAAATACTATGGATCGAGCATTGTTTGATACACAAGGAATATAATGGGAAAAGAAAAACAGAAAAGCAGCTGTTCTCAGAGTCCGGATCAGGGATCCATTCTATCCACTTACTATGCAATCTTAAAAATGAAGCCTGTAGAAGATAATAACTATCTCAAAGAATATCTTAATAAAGGGATTATGAATAATAGATAGTAACTTCCAGGCATTATGTACCAATTGTGTTTAGTAATTTACAAGTACTCACTCATCTAATTATAATTTTTAAGACATAAGTATGTAATATATATATGAACATTGTAATATATGAAGTACAAATATTTATGAATTTTCTAATAATAATAGTATATAATTTGCAGAAGAGTAAATGACCTTTAGGTATCTTTGTGTACACACTGAAGTAGCACATTGGACTTTTTTTAATTCAAATTTTGGCATTTAACTAAATCACTAGAATTTTTTTATAGTCAATGGCATTATTAATGCATAGGTATCATGCTAATGTTTTAGATCAAATATTAAAGAGAAAATAATTCTTTAAAAAAGCATGTATTGCTGTTTCAACTCTTTATAAACTCCCAGATCTTCACCAGATATCCTCAGAGGAGTTTCTGGTAATTTGAAGTAATGTCCATCCTGAATCCACAGAATAATCTTCTTTGTTATAACAATATTGCATATTATAATGTGCTCATCTATTATAAAACCCTAGAATATCAATTTATTAATAATAATGGTGAGGTTTATTAAAATAGTTCTTTCTTGATGATGCCTCAATATTGAATGTTATTGAAATGTATTTTTTTCTTCACTGTGCTTGCAAAACACACACACACACACACACACACACACACACACACACACACACCACAGTGAGTTAGTCAAAAGTTCTGGGAAACCAGCCAAGAAAAGGATTTACCAAGCCAAATATGGAGCAGATGAGGACCCAAGTCTAAGACACTCTTCCCCACTGCCACTTGCTCATCTGTGGTTCTCAGTCACCCCCTGCACCAGATGCCATATGACTGTGAACTATTTTGTGCCTTTATTCCTGTTCCACGGAGATAAAGTCCTTCTATATTGGGGTCTAGAAGTGCAGAAACCACCATTTACAATGGAAGTGCAACACATTTGGAGACAAGAGACTCAGATTTCAGCTTTCATGAGTTCTTTGTGAGAGACAGGACAAGTCTGATTTATGGAATTGATCTCAGAAAAAAATGTGCTTTCTTCAGTGCTCTGGAATTTGGATTGATAAGTATGAAAACCAATATGCAGACATTACAATTAGTGCATCTAAAAGTCCTGCAACCATGGATTCAAGAAGACACGTATCAAGTATGGTGGTAATGAGGGCTTTAGATGTGGAGTCTCCACTGGACACGTGAGCCTTCCTTTTTTCTTCACTCAAGGAACAGCTCTGAATTAAAATCATTTACATATAATTTACATGGTACTCAAAACTCCAAGTAATTTGCAGATGAGTCACAGTATGTGAGAGGATGTGCATGTGGTAATTCAGATACTGCTCTATTTTATATAAAGGACCGGAGAACCTATCCATTCATGGCTTTGTAATGTAAAGACCTAGAACTAATTCTCCATACATGCTCAGGAATAACTGCAGTAGAATATTTTTCTGTTCTTTATACAGACACCAGGAATCTAACATAAAATTTAAATACTTTTTTAAAATCTATATTGCACTCAGGGATCCTCCAGTATCTCTAAACTCAACTTGACAAAATTTAGAAGATAAACCGAAAGAAGTTTCTTAAATATTTAAAAAATTAAAAAGATGTCTGGAAAATTGTCCCCTAGATCCTAGGGCACAGTCCATTTCCTGACCACTTCTGTGTTCTGAGAACCAAGTAATTCCCTTGACATATGGCTGCCCTATCTATTTTCATGCCCAGAATTTTAGCATCTTTAATTTTTTTGTAATTTCCATTCCATAATTCTGTTTATCATACTCCTGTGGAAACGATGTATCCACTTGGATAATCTATAATATCCTCCCCATTTTCAAGTTGTTTATACAGTAATTTTAGTTTTTTCTTGTAAGATATTGATATATTTATAGCTCTCCTGGATTAAGAATTCAGCATGTTTTTAGTGTCTACCATTCTGTCTAGCTCAGACCCAAATCTACACTAATCTTTCATATACATAAACTCAGAAGCAATTGCCATACAATTTTTTCTTCTGTAGCAATTGCTTGCTATTGAACTAAAGTCATTCTATATTATTTTCATCAATATTTGACTTTTTGTTTAGACCAGAAATCTAAATGCATCTGATTTCTTCATATTCCTTTTAGGCTCTGACATGCAGAGAGTCCAGTTAGCATCCCAATTTGAGGATACTTAATTTTCCAACAAAATTACTTTGTATGAAGCTTAAAATAAAGACGTTAGCTTTACGCACTTCAGGGAATCCAGTTGGTTATGTGACACTTCTCGGCAGTCTATGTGTGCTGTGATGGCTCATCGGGAATCTCTAGTCAACCGGAGGACCACAGCTGATACCATGAACAATTGGCCGAGATAATTTATTCTGAAATAGCAGTCTTTAAGATTTAGTTGCAAAACTCGGCAGCGTCTGTATGTGGTACTCGGGCTGTAGAAAGCAAGTGAAGGGAGGAAAGGGGCTGGCTGATACCTACTTCTGCTCCTGCTGTCACTCTTATTGCCCATGTACTCCCACAGAGATAGTCCCTAATTTTAGTAGTTGAATTAAGAGGCAAACTCGTGTGCTCATGGAGAGAGTCCATCTGGAAGAAAACCTGAGTAGGGAACCAAGCCTGTGCCAGAGTAAATGCTTCCTCTAAATGGTTCTCCTCACATGAATGCCACTGCTGAGACAGGCCCAGCTACACACCGAGCTGGATTGACAGAGAATGTAAATTATTCTCCTGTATTAGTGAAGCAGAAGCCAGTGCTTTTATACAGTGGTTTTTCTTACAGCTTTTCCCATTTCTCTTTCCCTGAAGAGTCTGCATGCACATGCATATTTAAAATTGAAAGGGATAGTTGTTTTCAATGCTAAGGTGTGATATTTTATCTTTGAATGTACAATAACTCAAAACATAGAATATTAGAGCTTTAAGGTAGGAAATGATAACTTTTATATTTCCCTTCTTTTCTCCCAGATCTATTTTCTCCTAAGATACTTGAGATATTTTGTAACTTCTAGGTACAACATTTTACTACTAAAATATAGTTGTTCCATATTTAATTATGATTTTTATAAGATTAAAAACTCCTATGTACTTCATGGTATAATTTTTAAATGAAAATACTTTTTCATCCTATATATTCTGATGATAGTTTCTTTTCCTCTGTTTACTTTCAGATCCTCTCTACTTACCTACTCACTCAACTCCGTACTCCTTCCTTCTCTCTCCCTTTGAAAGAAAACCAATTAACAAACAAACCACAAATTAGAATTTTAAAATGGACAAAGAAGAAACAGTGTAGTTTTAGGTATGGAATTACTAAATAGATAAAGAAATTTGAGTGAGTTATTTTACATAAAAATTAATTACTAAGGAGGCTACAGCAGGAGGATTGTTCTAAGTTTGAAAGTATTCTGAGCCACACAGTGATTCCAAGGCACCCTTCATTGCAGTGTGATACTTTGTCTTCAAAGCAAAATATAACAATAAAACAAAATTATATTAATATAATAACTACTGTAATGAAACAATTATCTTTTGTTGTCATTTTTCTTTTATTCCTTAAGTAAGGCGGAACAAACTAAAGATAAGAAAGCACAGACTCACAGCAGCTCAAAGTGAGGACACAGGAACTGTTGCAACCTCAAGCCATCAGAATTCTGGTATAAAGAGGGGAAGTGGGAACAAAGCTCCCACCACTAGTTAAGGCAGTTGGTAGAAACTCAGGAATGGTGAGTCAGTTTTCCTTTAAGGGTGTAGTCGCTGGTGGGTTGGCCTTGCTCCATGACTTCCACATAGCCAAGAGTCCAATCATATATGGTCAGCACAAACTGGACTTGACTTTTTTTTTTTTTTTTTTGAGAACACAGTTTGGTGAGTGGGAAGTAGGATAGATCTGGGGGTGGAGTGAGGTGAGGGAGTGAAGTGAATATGTTTAAACTGCATTGTACAAAATTTTAAAAGAACTAATAAAAATTGAGAAAGGAAAGAAAACACTTTGACTTTATTCCAGTTTTGCACTCAACGTCAACAATGTCTGGTCTTTGGGAGTTTACATCTGTTTATGGAGCTTCTTTAGCCTTGGCAGACCCTGTTTTAACTGAGACCTGTTTAATTAGCAGATATTACACAGGTCTGGGTGAATGGAAATCACTATTTACTTTTAAAATTACCTCTGTTTTCTTTATTGGTTCCACACATGTGTTCACATGAGAACACAAAATTCAAAGGCACTTCTGTGTATATCTTTGCAATAGCAGTAGCTCAGCTCACCATTTTACCCATTGGGTACTGTTTTATTGAGTAGTTCTGTTTTAACAGTGGAGAAAGACAGTTCAACCCTTGTGGACCAGCTATTTACAGGCAATTAGAAGACATTGAACATTCAAAATTCTGCCATGTAGCACAAATTGTAGACTTCCTGTATTTCTGAATACGTCCTGATCATAGGGTTTGGGGAATTATATCTCAGGTTAATTGCAGCTAAATTAAAAGAAAAAGTGTGGTTGGAACTGGAAAGGCATCTCAGTGATTAAAAATACTAACTGCTCTTCCAGAGGATCTGACACAATTGAGGCTGACCTAATTGGAGTGATGGGGAGTGAAGAAAAGATAGACACATCCAAAACACCTGTTATCCAGTGAACTCTATGTACTGATGGAGACACACTAAAAGCAAGCTGGTAACTCAGTAAATTTACTATATTCAGCACGTACTAGGTGGCAGAAGGTTAGCTAATCTCAGTACGTCTCATGCTACAGTTGTCCAGGAGAAAGCTGCCATTCATGGTTTCTGTGTGCATTGGTTATAGAAAAAGGTCAATTCTTTGAATACTAGGACTAGAAAAAGGCTTTGCCATTCCTATGAGCCTAACCCAGTGAAAGATTTACCATCCCAAGGGTTCTGAGACATCATGGTCCTTGACATGGCCATGCTCATGTCAATATTACACACTCATTCAGAATTTCATGGGTTCCCACAAAGAACCAAGTTTGGTTTCCTTCAACTGTATTGGACAGCTCATACCTACATACCTATAATATATAATGATTATGTATTAATTATCCAGTAGCTGAACCTGAGATCTCTCTGCAAAAATAGAAGATTTAAGAATTGTTTTAAAAAGAAACAACATCTTAAGCAAAATGTTTTGTGCCAAGTTATAAAACTTGAGATAATTTTGTGGAATTATTTCACAAATAATTTGTGAAAGTTAGTGGAATAAATATCATTTTTTCCTACTAAGTTAATTTCTTGGTGATCCATGACCTTAGGGAAAGCATGAGTGGCACATCAACTACTTACTATGCGTCTAAAGAGAGACTTTGGCAGTAAGTTCTCCATATGTATAATTAGCAGTCTTCAAAAAGATTCCACAAACCTATAAGAAATAAGAAGCTGTGACATTTTCAGTCTCTGGACTACCAAAGCCACAAGCAATATTTGACATATTATTACAAAACAACTCTTACACTTAAATATGCAATGTAACATTAGTCTAATAAGCAGGCACAAAGCTATTCGATATAGGAAATAAGGAAACAAAAGAAGAAAGGTTCATTTTGAGGCCACAAAAATATCATGGTATGCATTTCCCTAGCTTCCTCAGAGAAACAGACGTGACCAAATGGAACTCCCAGGGAAACCTGCAAACTGCAACCTAAGTGTGCCTGTAGATGATGCTTTAAAACTAGAAACTAACAGGGAGGCATATGACTCTCCTGCTTTGCTCTTGTCCTGATATGAATTCCATTTTCCCCTTGAAGGTTTCCTTCTTGGCTCTAAACACAGACACATTTGCCAAGCCAGTGCACTCCAGTTCTCAAAAATTCCATTACTTCTTTTCATTTCCCACCCAGAGGCTAGACTTCCTAACAGAGATAAGTAGAGGGGAGAGACAGAAAAGTACAAACACCATCACCCTTGATGTCGCCACTTAATCAGAAAAGTACAAAGAGCTCCAAATTTAATTCCACTCGAGTCAATCTTCCTCAGCTTGCACAAATAACGTGGGCCCTTTTGATTTAAGATTTTTTGAAATTATGATTATATCTATGAAAGAAACAACTTTTTAATTTTCCATTATTATTAAAAGTTCATACAAACGTACAATGAAACATGATAGTACACATGTTTTTTAATCCTTAAAGGAATTAAGTTGGTCTTTGGTTGATCATTCAAACAACAATATATTAGCAGTTAGCTTATTTAATAATTTCTTCTGTCATTCCCAACCTTTCCAAAGCTATTGCTGACAAGAGTGTATATATTTGAACATCTAAGCTTCAATACCGTGTGCCCACTCAGTATGCTAACTACTGATTACATTCATCCACCCTCTCTCTTTTTTCAATCAAAGAACAGCTGTGATCCCCAGATAAGTAAAGTAATCTTGTCTGTGTTCAATATCCTTATCTATAAAGTAGAGAAAACAGTATCTAAATCTCAAAGATATTTTGAGAAAAGCCAACCTAGAAAGAGATAAACACCAAATAAGAATTAATTGTGTCTAACTAAAATTTACTCCAGGTACTAACCTACAACTAAATTGAAGAATGAAAAATAATCACTATTACTGTCTGTAAACTTCTATCATGGTTGCTGCGCTTCTCAATGGGCATTGATTTTTAAGAAGAAAAAATGTGTATTATATTAAACCCTTACCCTATTTCTGCCCACTTTGTATTTTATCAGCTACTCTTTATCTTTCTGGAGTGTTACTCAAGGAAAACAAATGATTAATAGGACTATTTATGTTCAGAGGGCATTAATTAGCTCCTGATTGCTAAGGTAAGGACTCATTCTTTACAAAGATCATTTGCCTATATATAGTTCTCTTTCTTCCAATTCTATACTTCTAGTCTGCAGAGACCTTAAAAAGACTCACTCATGTGCCTATGCTTGTTTTTATTTTCAGGTTTTTATATTTTTACATGCATTCAGTGGTCACTGGTGCAAATATTTTAAGGAATTTATTAGCAGTAGCCCCTTCCCCCCCACACACACACAGTGTAATTGAAAGAAAACAGAGAGATATCTCAAATACTGCTTTCCCCATAAATAGAAGCCTCATCAGTTATCAACATATGCCATATCACAGTGGTGGTTTCTTTCCTTTTTTTTTAACCATAAATAAACCCACAATGACATGTTATAATTGACTTAGGTCTACACTTCTTGTCACATTTGATTCCTTGTGCCTGAACATCCTATGTTTTTGGACATATCCATGCTAAATCTAAATATGTGAGTCTCCCTGCTCCAAAAATTCTTTGTGCTCTATGAATGTTTCTCCCCTTTCAAATCCTGGTAACTACTAATCTTTTTCAATATCATCATAATTTTGTCAGTGCCAAAGCATCTTATAATTGAGTGAATATATAACATTGTTAAATTTGCTTTTTTCTAATAAAATGAATTTATTTTTTTCTTCATCCCCAAGTATGGCTGACAGTTTATATGTTTTAATTGTTGAATAATATTCTATTGTCTGAATGAGACATAATTTATTTATGTTTATCTTCTGAAAAATATTTTTATTGATTCTAAATTGTTTTCTTGTGAATTTTAACATTAGTCGATTTTAAATCCTTCATATAAACACTGAAATGTAAAATTACTGTAGCATAAGGTAAGTTTAGTTTTGAAATAAACTGTTAAATTGTTATTCATGTTGTCTACCCTGTTATATGAAAACCACTGGTGACCAAGGGTCATTGTTGACTTCAGCCCTTAGATTTGAATATAATTAGTGTTCTGAACTTGAGGAGGTCATTATTGTTTTATTTTATATTTCCATAATGACATATTATCTGAAGCATATTTATGAGTTTATTCACCATCTAGGTACTTCCTTCAATGAGGTGTTTGTGAAGCTATATGATGCCTTTATATTTGGTTTATTTTCTTTTCTTGTTGTTGACTTTTAAGTATCCTTCATATATTTTGGCTAATAGTTCCCTTTTTGGTGTCATTGTAAGGGATTTCTCTAGCCTATGGCTTGTTTGTTCATCCTTTCCAAATACATATGTTTATAGTATGTAGCCATATAATGCATGGCAAACATTTCTGCTTTAATTAAGGCAAGTCATTGGACATTCATTTTTTTTCTTTCATTTTGAGATAATATTATAATTAATTTTTTCTTCTCTTTCCTCTTGCCAAAACTTTCCACATCGTCCTCATTGCTCTCTTTCAATTTCATGAACTCACTTTTCACTAAATATTATTGCATGCATATATGTATATGTATATACATTAATACTACTAAATACAACCTGTTCAGTCTATATGGTGTTACTTGTACAATGTTTTCAGGGCTGTCCATTTGGTATTGGATAACCCAAGCATTCTTTAGTCTACATGTATTTCTTTGTGTAGGATTGAGACCTCTTGTCTTTCCCTAAATAGGACATTTTGTATCCTAAAATTTTATTGATATTGCTTTATTTTTATTTTTTGGCATATGTTAATTTTGAAAATAATGTGTTCATTATGACATTTTTATGCATGCATGTAATATACTTTGATCATATTCACTTCTATTACCCTGTCTTGTCTGCTTTCCCTTCTGTCTTCTTTCCTCCTTTCAAATAATCACCCAGTCCATTTCATGACATTTTCTATCCACATATGAAAGAAAATGTATAATATTTCTTCTTCTCAACCTAGCTTATTTTTCTAGCATGATGATTTCTCAGTCACATGAGTTTTACACTGAGGTTTCCTTTTCTTTTTGTTTCCTTTTTCTTCTTCTTCTTCTTCTTCTTCTTCTTCTTCTTCTTCTTCTTCTTCTTCTTCTTCTTCTTCTTCTTCTTCTTTTTTGAGACAGGTTCTCAGTATGTTGCTCTGGCTGTCCTGTAACTCTATGTAGACCAGACTGGCCTCAAACTCACAGAGATCCACCTGCCTCTGCCTCCTAAGTGCTGCATTAAAGGCCTGTACCACCACGCCTGACTACACTAGTTTTCCAGCTTAGCTCAGTGATGAGGTAAATATCTCCTATGAATAATATGCAGCTCCTTTGGTCTCAAGTGTAAAGGCTAGGTTTTAAAATAGATGTGAGGAGAGATAGAAGGTGATCACAAAGGCAGAATTTGGATGGAAAATCATTAATTACTAGTGGCAGACCTGCTATACTCAATGAATATTCATGGTGTATCTGCCAAGATCTATGACTGTTACTGTTTAATGAGTGTAAGGGATCAATGGTACTGGTTACTATCAAATAGATTAAGTACTAAATATCAAATTCCAACCTATATCATAAGGCATAACTATATCAATTGTTTTTCTTACCTCTGTGATCTCATTATCAGAACAGAAATCAGATAACACAAGAATTGCCTCTTGCTTTCCTCTTTCCTTTCTTTCTCTCCTCCAGACACCACAGTCTATAGCAAGATTATCACCCAAGTTTAGACTAGGCTTCATCGCTCAGTTACTCTTCTCTGGAAATGTCATTCCAGAAGCACCAAAGCCATGCTTCACTCCAGGCATTACTTGTTACAATCAAAATGAAGTCACCAATCAAAATGAACAAGCATAAGAGCAATGTAAACTTTAGACAACTTAGTTAAATGATACCTAGACGTCCACAGTTTCACAAACTGCAACTCTACCATGATGAAGAAAGCAAAAATCTGGTAATCTATGTTTGAACTTCTGGATATTTATTTATGACACTGTCCTTCAATGTTTAAAAAATCAGGACACCAAGCCTAAAAATAATTGCCCTAATCCAAACTGTCAGTGCCACTAACAATCCTGTCTAGTCTTAGGGGTTTCCCATGTTTTTTTCTATCAATATACACATTATATACAAACACTATACATTCAAATGCTAAACATTGCAATAAAGTAGAATGTTCATTCCATCATGGAGCTTGCTGCAAATATTTACCCACATGGAGAATGCACAGCATGTTAATGAAGTTGCTGCATTCTGTTTACTAAGACCAAGTTGGATGATGTCATCAACTTATGGCACTCCACATAATAGACATTAGGGTGATGTTATCATCAAAGTTTCAGCAGAAGACATTATGTCATTGAGTGAGATATACGTGGAAGATCCAAAATGATGAAGGTCTACCATTACTCTGTGCTAAACAAGCAGTTTCTGTCATGCATGGAGCCAAAACAGTACACAGAGAAAATGCATTCAACTTTCTATGTTCATATATAAGACAGAATGACCAAAGAAAATATCATATCTCACAAGGATCAGCCATCATTGGTTGCTGATTGCCAACTAATCACATTTCCTATAATTCTTTTTTTCCTTTTTCTTTATTTTTCTTTATTTTTCTATTATCAGCTTGATACAGCATAAATTCTTATCCTAATAGTAAAATGTTTCATTGAGGCTTGCCCAGTAATTGAGTAAAACCGAAACTTACTATAAGCCAGAGTTATCATAGGGTCCCACGTGCTATATAGCCTCCCTGATTCTGTGGTTTGCAGTCTGATTGTTCTTTGCTTTATATCTAGTATCCACTTATGAGTGAGAACATACCATGTTTGTCCTTCTGGGTTTGGGTTACCTCACTCAGGATGATATTTTCTAGTTCTCTCCATTTGCCTGCAAATTTCATGCTATCATTGTTTTTCTCTGCTGAGTAGTACTCCATTGTGTATATGTACCACATTTTCTTGATCCATACTTCAGTTGACAGGCATCTAGGTTGTTTCCAGGTTCTGGATATTATGAATAGTGCTTCTATGAACATAGTTGAGCATGTATCTTTGTGGTATGATTGAACATTCCTTGGGTATACGCCCAAGAGTTGTATGGCCGGGTCTTGAGGTAGATTGATTCCCAATTTTCTGAGAAACTGCCATACGGATTTCCACAGTGGTTGTACAAGTTTGCATTCCCACCAACAGTGGAGGAGTGTTCCCTTTGCTCCGCATCCTCTCCAACATAGACTGTCATTAGTGGTTTTGATCATAGCCACTCTGACAGGTGTAAGGTGGTATCTCAGAGTCGTTTTGATTTGCATTTCTCTGATGATTAAGGATGTTGAGCATTTCTTTAAACGTGATTCTTATTTTGAGAATTCTCTGTTTAGCCTTTTAGCCCATTTTTTAATTGGATTATTCAGTATTTTGATGTCGTGTTTCTTGAGTTCTTTATATACTTTGCAGAACAGTCCTCTGTCAGATGTGGGGTTGGTGAAGGTCTTTTCCCATTCTGTAGGCTGTCTTTTTGTCTTATTGACTGTGTCTTTTACCCCACAAAAGCTACTCAGTTTCAAGAGGTTCCATTTATTATTTGTTGTGCTCAGTGTCTGTGCTGCTGGTGTTATATTTAGGAAGTGATCTCCTGTACCAATGCGTTCAAGAGTACTTCCTACTTTCTCTTCTATTAAGTTTAGTGTAACTGGATTTATGTTGAGGTCTTTGATACACTTGGACTTGAGTTTTGTGCATGGTGACAGATATGGATCTATTTGTAATCTTTTACATATTAACATCCAGCTATGCCAGCACCCTTTATTGAAGATGCTTTATTTTTTCCATTGTATAGTTTTGGCTTCTTTGTCAAACATCAGGTGTTCATATGTGCATGGATTAATATCAGGGTCTTCAATTTGATTCCATTGGTCTGTATGTCGTTTTTTATGACAGTACCAAGCTGTTTTTATTACTATAGCTCTATAGTAGAGAATTACAGACCAATCTCCCTCATCAACATTGATGCAAAAATACTCAACAAAATATAGGCAAACCGAATCCAAGAACACATCAAAAAAATTATCCACCCTGACCAAGTAGGCTTCATCCCAGGGATGCAAGGATAGTTCAACATACACAAATCTGTCAATGTAATACACCATATAAACAAACTGAAAGAAAAAAAAAACACATGATCATCTCATTAGATGCTGAAAAAGCCTTTGACAAAATCCAACACCCCTTCATGATAAAGGTTGCTGTGGGATGTTCTGTATGTCAAATTTGTTGTTCTGATTGGTTAATAAATAAAACACTGATTGGCCAGTAGCCAGGCAGGAAGAAGTATAGGCAGGACAAGGAGGAGAAGAATCTGGGAAGTGGAAGGCTGAGTCAGAGAGACACTGCCAGCCGCAGCCATGACAAGCAACATGTGAAGATGCCGGTAAGCCGCGAGCCACGTGGCAACGTATAGATTAATAGAAATGGGTTAATTTAAGATGTAAAAACTAGATAGCTAGAAGCCTGAGCCATTAGGCCAAACAGTTTAAATACTATAAGCTTCTGAGTGATTATTGTATAAGTGGGCTGCAGGACTGCTGGGGTTTGGTGGGAGCTGGAGAGAAAAACTCTAGCTACAAATGGCGGCCAACAGATTGGCAAGAGTTTCCACCTAAAACCTAAGAAACAAGATTGTAAAATGGAGCTAAAAATAGCTTCCTAGTTATCTCTCTCAAATTAGCAGCAGCTTGCGGGTTTGAGCTACTATGGCAGGTTCATGACTGGCAGTATGGCAGGAAGGAGGCATCTCCAAGCCGCACATTACACTGCTGCTGTGTGGTGGATTTAGCCTTTGCTAGTACAAAAAAAAAAAAGAGGTTACTGGGCTACACGCTGCTTTGATAGAAGCATAGGCCCACTATGGCCCCCAGCGCTCATGGTGAATTATCTCCACCATGTTGAAAAACTAAATTGGGCAGAGTTAACAGCCAAGATTTCTGCTTTAGTACTAACTGCTGCAGTTTAAAGCAATAGTTACACAATAAGGCAGATTAAGATGGAACAAGACTTTAAATGGTTTACAATGTATGTAAAAATGTGCATAGGTTTGAAAGAGAAAGAAAAAGGAATATATGCAGTTATATAAACAAATAGATAGTTTTTAAAAATAAAGTCTTTAAAGAGACAGTAAAGGAAGTATAAAAAATAAACCATGTAAAGATGAATATCACACAGAGAATCTGGATTATGTTGTCTTTGGTATTCTTAACTACAGAAAAACATTTGATTATAAAAGCTGTTGAGTTAAGTCAATACGTATATTTTAAAGATACCTTGACTTCAAAATTTGGATGTAAGGATATGTTGCTTTGGAAAGGAGGCTCTTTTTTTGTTTCCACAGAAAGCCAGAGGCTATGGATTTGTTCCAGACTAAGATACATCAGGTTTGACCAGCCAAGACCCCCTGAAAGGTCTCCAATGACACCATGGCCCAGATGATCCAACATCCAGAACGGTTTCAAGGCAACTGGCTCAGACAATACACCCTCATGGACTACTCCATAATCCTAAAATTTTCTTTGTGTCCCCATAAGATACAGCGCCCCCCTCCAGCAGGAAGTAGTAAGAGAAGCTATGCCCAAATTCCCAAATTATATGTAATTTTACTATGTTAAGGTTAAAATCTTCCTTTTCGAAAAAAAAGAAAAGGGGAAGTGCTGTGGGATGCTCTGTATGTCAAATGTGTTGCTCTGATTGGTTAATAAATAAAACACTGATTGGCCAGTAGCCAGGCAGGAGGAAGTATAGGTGGGACAAGGAAGAGAAGAATTCTGGGAAGTGGAAGGCTGAGACAGAGAGACACTGCCAGCCTCAGCCATGACAAGCAACATGTGAAGATGCTAGTAAGCCACAAGCCATGTGGCAAGGTATAGACTAATAGAAATGGGTTAATTTAAGATATAAGAACAGTTAGCAAGAAGCCTGCCATGGCCATACAATTTGTAAGCAATATAAGTCTCTGTGTTTACTTGGTTGAGTCTGAGCGGCTGTGGGACTGGCAGGTGACAGAGATTTGTCCTGACTATGGGCCAGGCAGGAAAACTCTAGCTACAAAAAGACTTAGAGAGATCAGGAATACAAGGAACAATCCTAAACATAATAAAGGCACTTTACAGCAAGCCAACAGCCACCATCAAATTAAGTGGAGTGAAACTCAAAGTGATTCCACTAAAATCAGGAATAAGACAAGGCTGTCCACTCTCCCCATATTTATTCAATATAGTACTTGAAGTTCTAGCTAGAGCAATAAGACAACAAAATGAGATCAAAGTGATACAAATTGGAAAGGAAGAAGTCAAACTTTCACTATTTGCAGATGATAAGATAGTATACATAAGTGACCCCAAAAAATCTACCAGGGAACCCCTACAGCTGATAAACTCCTTCAGTAAGGTGGCAGGATACAAAATTAACTCAAAAAAATCAGTAGCCTTCCTATACACAAATGATAAAAGGGCTGAGAAAGAAGTCAGAGAAACATAACCCTTTACAATAGCCACAAATAATATAAAATACCTTGTGATAACAGTAACTAAACAAGTGAAGGACCTTTTTGAAAAGAACTTTAAATCTCTAAAGTAAGAAGTTGAAGAAGATATCAGAAAATAGAAGGATCTCCCATGCTCATGGATAGGTAGGATTAACATAGTAAAAAATGGCAATCTTACCAAGAGCATTCTACAGATTCAAAGCAATCCCCATCAAAATCCCAACACAATTATTTGCAGACTTGAAAAGAAAAATACTCAACTTCATATGGAAAAACAAAAGACCCAGGATAGCTGAAAGAATCCTGTATAATAAAGCAACCTCTGGAGGCATCACCATCCCTGACCTATAATTCTTTTACCCTTCTGTGTCGCACCAATTCTGTATATGCCAAGAAGGTAATTTATTTGAGTGTATGAGAGAGAACAGTACCCATATCTTTCACATTCTCTGGTGCTAATGCTGATTCCTCTGAAGACCATGTTGATTTTTCTTTGAATTTATTATTTATGTAGAGAGGAAAATTTGAAGGAGCTTCTTCTTTGTTCCTTTGTATATAAGAAGCATTATTAATTAGACATACATACACACACACACACACTCAGAGAGAGAGAGAGAGAGAGAGAGAGAGAGAGAGAGAGAGAGAGAGAGAGAGAAAGAAAGAGGCCCACCTGTGAAAAAATGCTAATATGACAATTTCACCTCTAGTATTATAGAATGCATTCATGAAGCTACTATCCTCACTATACTGTAAGAAATGAGGAGATACAACTTTCATCTTCTCCAGATATAAAAAATTTTGAGGGCTCCTTGGCATTTGAGCAGCTCAGAGAATAGAGTTAATACATTTTAAAGTTTCTGGAATAGCATATCCCTGGCATATCCCATTTTCTTTTACAATGTTCCCTAATTAATAGCTAAATTTATTTATGATATGAACAATGGGAATCAACCTGATGTCTTGAAACTTGAAGAGTTAAGAAATTTATCAATTAGATATTTCTATTTATTTCTATTTTAATTATCTATTAGAAATTTACCAAGATATTCTTATTTGGACTTAGGATTCTATCCACATCACTCAAGTTTATTATCACAGTTTGCTTACCAATTTTCACACAAAGACCCAAATCAATTATTAGCTACCCATGAACATCTTTGCACAACAAACTACTCTGATACTTACTTTAAGAAAGCCTAGCTTGTTTTATTTATTTATTTATTTTTGCTGGTGTTTCTCTACTGGGCATTTGAATGCTGAATTTTTCCTTTCAAAACTGATTCATCAATCTGTCTATCTATCTATCTATCTATCTATCTATCTATCTATCTATCTATCTATCCATATCTATCATGTATCTATCATTTATCTGTCTATCTATCCATCTCTATCTACCATATATCTATTTATCATCTATCTGTTTATATGGTATCCCTATTTTTCATAAAGGTGGTGTGTATGTGTCTGTGTGTGTGTGTGTGTGTGTGTGTGTGTGTGTGTGTGTGTGTGCGCGCATGCAGGGCGCACACATGCACACACAGGCATGTATAACTGAGTTCTATTGAACAAGAACAATGAGTGCATTTCACACCACAGAAATGAGACATGGAAAATTGAGGAGTTTATGCTTCCAAAAAGAAATGCTATGTCCAGAGGACCTGAAAAATATCACCTACATGGAATGTGTACAAATTAATGTCAAGACTACCTCAACTGAGGAGTCATATGAGATAGAACTTTATTAACTAATGAAGGGACCTATGCCACTCTTGGATATTTCAAATTAACGCTGATGCTGCAAGAAAGATTCAAAGGTCTGAAACTCCATTTTATAGTAATTAATTCTCATACGTCAGTAAAAAGGATGTTGATATTTAATAAGTTGAAGTGCTTGCAGTAATTTTAGAGGGAAAAAATGCATGTCTTGCAAACTTCTCGAAATTAATCAAATGACCTCTAGTGACAACCAAGACAGAGCATTGTCTAAATTAAGAAAACCTATGGCTTTCTCCCATAGCACACCATACTTTCAAGAACTTGTAAACAAAGTATTGGATAACCTCAGGTGTGCTGCTCAATGTTCATTACAGCTGGCAATTATGCAACTTCTTTACCTCTGTCTTGCCAGCTCCCAACTGAAGTAAATGCTAAGAGCATCTTGCTAAATGTAAGGGTTTCATATTATTAAAGACATGATGTTATTGAAGAAAACTGGGCAAAGAATAGCAAAAGGCAGTCCAAAGCATATACAAATATGGATTACTGTAAGAGACTGTAGCAGGATGGATTCAGGAAGACACAGGTTGACACAGGAAGTCACTAAAATGTTAACAAAAGCAATGTAGGAAATTAATGCTGAGCAATGTGGGCACAGGAATGAATAGAAAGGATAGATTTTAAAACCTTAGTTTGATTGAGTAGGTGAATGGCTAACTGAAATGATACTGAAGACAGTCTTCTATGAATATTACCATCCTAGGACCTTTAATAACTAAGATGAAAGGTGTGACATTTGGGAAGGCTGGCAATACAATACACATAAAGAAAAACAGGCCGGGCAGTGGTGGCGCACGCCTTTAATCCCAGCACTCGGGAGGCAGAGCCAAGCGGATCTCTGTGAGTTCGAGGCCAGCCTGGGCTACCAAGTGAGTTCCAGGAAAAGGCGCAAAGCTACACAGAGAAACCCTGTCTCGAAAAACCAAAAAAAAAAAAAAAAAAAAAAGAAAAAAGAAAAGAAAAACAGGACCGTAACACAAATTGCTAAACGATCTTATTAATAAAAAACCCAGAGCCAGATATTGGAGTGAAAGCTGCAAGATCAGAGGAATAGAACAAGCCACACACACCAGTTATTACCTTACCAACTCTATGAATCCTGTGACTGAAATCTTCAGCCTCAAGAGAGCTATTTCCTGTATACTCACACCTTACATACCTTTCTGTGCCCTGCCATCTTACTTCCTCTCTCCACCCAGCTACATCACTTCCTCTTTCTGCCCAGCTCTATCACTTCCTGTCTGTCTGTACAGACCTCTATGTTTAACTAGTGCTGGGATTAAAGGCCTGTGCCACCATGCCTGTTTCTGGTGTGGCCTTGAACTCACAGAAATCCGGATGAATCTCTGCCTCCCAAATGCTGGGATTAAAGGGGTATGCTACCACTGCCTGACCTCTATATTTAAAACAATGGCTGGCTATTTCCTCTGATGCCCAGGCAAGCTTTATTTGTTAGGGCACAAATAAAATATCACAGGACTCTTTATTTTGATTGTCCTCCCCTCTAACACCTTCATTGGGTGCTTATTTACTTTCATATGAAAGTACATTAATTTGGTGAATGGAAAAGTAGAGGAAGATGAAGCCCACTGATAAAGGAAAATATTTTTGCTTTAAAACACAGTCATTGGAGATATTTGAGTGTTCTGGAGAAATAAGGACAAGTACTTTCAGAAGACATGCAAGCCTGGAGTTCAAAGAAAGATGTTTCATGAATCTTGCAGCTCAGGGAAACACATGTTTGGGAGGAAAGGGATATATTCTTGCCACAGTTTGCCACTATCTAATGGGATTCATGACTCGTGATAAACCATTTCATATAATGGAAAGAACATCATGAATGTGTTGCCTGCTCCTGTGGTTGGGATTAATGATCATCTTCTAAGAAACATTTCTGATAACTCAAAAGTGGTCATAGATGCCTCATGGCAACAGAAAAGAACAGGGTAATTCATAGATACTTTCGAATAATTTGTTTGCTTTCAAGATAACCTAGGGAATAAGATGGATGCTAAACATAAAAGGTAGGGGCAGTTAGACATAACTGTGAGTTCAGATTTTGATGTGTGTTTTTAGTCAAACTCTTCCTGTGACCAAACATCTGAGAGAACTAATCTAAAGTACAAAAGGTTTAATTTGACTCACAGTTTCAGAAGTTTTGGCCCATGATTGGCTTGTTCCACTGCTATGGTCTCAGAGTGAGTTAGTACATCATGGTATTCACAACAACATAGCAGAAAAGACACAAGTGACAGGAAGGAAACAGCAAGTGACAAGAAGGAAAAAAATGAATGCAAACCAGATAACCTTCATAGGCACCCTCCCAGGGATCAGCCAGGCTCTACCTCTCATGCCCTTAAGGACAGGAACGTAGTGAAGGCCTTCACAGTCAATATTCCATCACGGGGGAAAAGCTCAGAAGTACCCCCCCCCAACACACACACGCACACACATACATGTTAAGACATTACAGAGAGTAAATGACTGCCAAGAGAGGAAGAGTCATATTTTTTTCTGGCATGACCACTAGGTATAGGATGTTTATGCCTCAGTGTTCAGCCCTACACCTAAGTGCATCCCAACAAGACTCACACTAATTTGATCATATATATGTAATAGCAGCAATGACAAAGAAAGAGTATATGAATTTGAAAGGGGGACCTGTTGTAGAGCCTGGGAGGAGTTTGAAATGGATAAGAGAAGTGTAAATACTTTTAGAATGATTTGTGCTCATATATGAAATTCTTCAAAATAAAAAAAATTATCAAGCCTCAGCAAGATGGTTCAGTAGGCAAAAGTACATGGTGTGAAGGCCCGAGTTCTGAGTCGAGTACCTGGAGTACATGGTAAAGGAGAAGACTGACTTCCAATGTTGTCCTTTTTTTATACACGTGCATTGGCATATGCCTGTACACACACACACACACACACACACACACACACACACCCCACAAATAAATAAAATTTAAAATGTTTCTAAAAGAATTTGAAAGAAAGCAAGGAGGGGTGTTTGAGAGGTTTTGGAAGGAAGAAAGGAAAGAGGAAAATAATGTAATTATAATCACATAAAATAAAAGGTACTAAAATCAAATAAATACACTAAAGTTTGAGATAAGTAACCAACAAGCTCTGGGAATTGAAACATTTGGTAAGTGTTAACTGCCATCATCCATATCACTTCCTGATCTGGTTGCTTTTCTGTTTCCACAGTATGCAAGCAGGACACAGTAACATGTGATTCTGCACACACATGAGTGAGTATAGGGGGAAATAAAGCATTCAGGGTTTGTAGTAACCAATTGACAGAGTTATGTCAGCATAGGAAGGTTTGCGAACTGCAAAATTAGTCATCTTTTAAAATTCATATTTAGTCACATTAGGAATTAAAATTTTTCAACTAACAAATGAAAACCGTCAATGGTGACAGGAAAGGAATCTGAGACCCGTGATCACAAATGGGTGTAATTAGACTTTAAAATACCTCATTACTCATGTTCGTTAATATGAAAATTATATACTAATATATTTATTTTCCATGTTCATGTCCTACTTTTACTCTTTTGAGAAATATTAAAAATGCAGTACACTATCCGTACTTTGACATTGTTCTTTTAATTTCAAAACCTGATCATTGAGTTTTAAAATTACCTTAGAAAATGATTCCTTCCTTCTCCCTAATTCTGACTACATAAAAATCATGTACTTTTTAGTTCATCTTAAGAAAACAAACTTCTTATAAGTTTTAGTAATAAAAAAGAAAAAGAAAACAAACTTCTATAGAACAATAGTAATCTTAGTATAGAGTTTTTAAGCATGAAGGTAGTTTTATTCTGTATAGAACGCATGTTTGTAACATGTAGTCTTTTGACACAGTTGGGCATAACCCAGTCTAAGAAATATCCATCGTGTGGCCTCTCATCAAACGGGTATGCTCTAGAGAAATGTTTTATAAAGTGAATCTGAAATAAAAAGAAGATTCTTCCTTTGGTAGAAGCTGCCCTATTTTTCAAGGAATCTAACATGGAGAAAGTCCTTACATTCTGCTGCTCAACTTAATCCCGAGGCTCTCCTGCCACTTCCATTATAATGCTCTGTTTTCCCTCCAGAGGACTGCTTACCTTTCAAGTGGATCCCACAGAAAATTCTCACACAGTTTCATTTACTGTGGAAAGGTACTATAAAAGCCTTTATCTTCTGCAACTAAATTCTCTTTTCAAAAGCCTGAATTATTTCCTCCTGCCTTTTTGCTCTGTGTTTTCCTGAACATTGCCTCAGTATGAGCAGTCAAACCTATCATAAAGTGCTTTGTTTACGCCCATCAAAATACACACTCCAGAAGAGGCCATAACCTTGGCAAATGTGCTCCTTTTTGATTCTGCACTGTGTCTTCAACTCAGGTTTTTATGTGTTCCCATAAGGATCTGCCATCACTTTTTTTTTTTTTTTTTTTTTTGTTCCCATTGTTTAGAACTAGGTTTTCAATGCTTTGTTGTTGGACCAACAGCCTGTGGATGGAATTTTGTTTACTGTAAATAAGAAGTGTGGGATATTGCCTTCTTTTTAAAAGGTACGATGATGAATAGTTCAGTCATTTCTGCAGTTTCTCAGTGGATGTGGGTTTTCATCTTTTAATTGACAGTGTTTCACTCTGACTTTCCAGTGTCTACTCAGTTATCACTAACTTGTGACCTTAGCCTACCTGTCATTCTGACACTCTCAGAAGTTTGTGTTTGTAGAATTTGTAAAAAGTAACACCATCACTTGCTCCTGCAAGAATTTGTATTTATGCTGTCCACCATTCCCTCCCCCAGCTCTTTGTTTTCTCACAATTGTTGAAATGCACACAGTATCACTATAGTGCTTTATTTCTTGCGCCTGACTATTGTATTAATATTTTTACTCATTTTCCTACAGTAATATCAAGGGGTTATCTTTTAATATATGCTGTTAAAAGATATTTAGTGAAAACAATACTGTGGTTCTAATAATTTCCTCAATATCTTGCTAACATCTCAGCTTCTCACTTCCACCTAGTGTACATAAATTTGCTTGTTTTGGAAGAGGCAGGGTTGACTTAACTGTGATTTTGAACGGCTGACTCAGTTTCCTCTGGCCTCTAACTTCATTGTCTACGAACTGAGATACTCTGAACCTACTAAACAAATTCAGTGACAACAATTCAAACTGAATCTGACTCAAATTACAGAGTGTTTAATGACAAAAATGTGGTTTTTATTTATTTAAAAAATATTCAGAAACTGACCCAAGTCACCAGTTCCTGATAGCACTAATTAGATCAACATTATCTAGTTAATAATGAGCCACTGTTTGTCACATGCAGACATAGCCCCTAGGTAGTACTTCTTCTTGCTCATGATTGGAAAGAGAAAGTTTACCTTGTTCAGCAATTTAAATGAGTTTAGAGTCTTAATTTTAATGATGCTTAATAACTTCAAATACTGAAAAAATAAGGAAATCAATAAGATAGTTTTACATTTACTTGCTCTTTAGCTCTGTAACAACCTCACTAATAACTTATTGCATATTTATTTTTATTGTAATTATAAAGTTTGATTTTAATGTATAAACTATGAAGGCATCTAAAAAGCATTTGCAATCTCACCAAATGTCACTGAATATTTATGACAGGAAATTAGAAGACACATTAATTTCTGCTTCTGTGCTGATTCTATCTACAATAATAATATGAATAATTTTCATGAACTGAATTATTTTATTAACTCTTAGAATAATGACTGGAAATAGCTAGTTCAATTGGAGTTTTCCATGTATCAGTGAATTGAGTATTTGTTCATCTTTTTAATTGATTATTTGTCAAGTACTTATTGTACTCTGATCATAAACTAAACACTGATCTAAAAAATGAGATAGCAAATGAAAACACATGGAAAAATTGTAATATGGTGAGTGCTTCAATAACAATGTTATAACTACATTATAATGTAACCCAAAGAAGGTTTGCTCAAGAAGCTGGCATTGATCCTGGACTTCAATAAACAAATAGAACTTGACCAGACAGACAGAAAAGAGTGATATTAAAACATTGCCATAGTAGTTCTGAGTATCTAGTTAGCTTGAATGTTACAGGTATAAGCCTCTACACTTATGAAGTAGAGCATTCATGGAGGCGTTTAGTGTAAGACAAGGATCACAAAGCTTGAGATATTGTCATTTAAATAACCATGTATTGAAAATTTATGTTTTTATTTTCAAAAAATGAGGTCTCTAATATGATGTCAAAATTTTTAGAAAACCATAAAATGCACTTAGTATCTGGATACCAATAATTTCCTTAGGTTAAATTTCAACTACATTGGTATATAATTTATGTCGGAGGCATTTTTAAATGCTTTCATTTTTCTAGCACCCTTTGATTTTCAGGCTCTAATTGCAGTGGTTTGAATGTGTCCTCTTACTTTTCTCTTGCACAGTTTAAACAGGATAGTCCCTCTTCTTCACCCAATTCTAGCACACAGTTAGTTGTTCCTACAAAGGGTTTTACGAACAGCAAGATTTCTATCAGAATTATATTGTGCTAAGTTGGCATATTCTTCACTTCTCTTAGAAGAGTTGAGGACAAGGATGGTAACTGATTGGTAGTAAAACCTCAGACACTGGAGAAACCTGAAAGATCATTTTTATCAAAGTCTCTCCATGAGTATAGTATGGAATACGGATACCATGCACCTTTGGTGTAATGTCCTGAGAAGGTACTTCACCTTGATATTCTTAATAAAAACTGAGTATACAATCTACTTATGAAAAGTCATTAAGCAAATCCAATAGAGAACTATTCTGTAAAATAACATCTTCCAAAATATAAATGTCAGGAAATACAGTAGATTGATAAACTATGGCAAAATGGAGACAAATAAGGAGACATGACATGTACAATGTGGAGTCCTGGGGTAGGTTCTGGAGTAGAATATTGTATATATTAGTTCTAAAGATTGCAAAATCTTAACTGTTTTTAGTTAGTGGTGGTGTGTCGATATTAATTTCTTTCTGTAATAATAGTACTATAGTTGTATAAAATGGACTATAGTGAAAGCTAGCTCAAGGTCATACTGTAACTTTGAGAAGTAATTTCTCTTTAAAAGTTTAAAATTACTTTAAAATGAAAGGTAAACAAAGGATCAAAACAATTTGAATCAAACTGTCATTTACTCTACTATAATCTTAGATAGTAGCAATGAATGTTTGATCTAAAGTTTCCACCAAGTCAGGCATTCAGAACTTTTTCAATAATGTACAAATAATAAGGACTAAACCTGAATTTTTGTACTGTTATATAATCTTCAATATAGTTAATTTTGCATACATACTATGTTAAGTTGATATATGTGCATATATATGTGTGTATATATATATATATATATATATATATATATATATATAAAATCCTGCCCTATATATTTTTGTAAGTGACATTTTCATGTCTAAATGCTACATATAAGGTCTTCAGTGTCAAATTAATAAATGCTATACAATTCTAGGTAGCAATGTAAGTGCTGCCGTGTTATACAAAATCCCATTTCTCATAGAAAGAGCTATATTGTGTGGGTTTTAGAGATCAAAAGATAAATCTTCTCATAAATGTCAACCATGAAAGTCCTTTACAAACACATTCAGGATAATCAAACCATTGTGTGAAAAAGCAAACCTAAGACACACTCTCTGTCTTTGAGAAATTGCTTTTTAAACAATGATCGAAAGAAATTTACAAGAACACAGAAGTTTTGAAAATGATCTTCAAGACAGAACAAGCAAAAAACAATACCTTGCAATCTTCACTAAATCAAACCCTTCTGAATCAAAGATACACTTATAAAATGTCTGTAAACATTGTACACTTCAGATTTATTGCTGATTCTCTCTTACTCTAGGCCACTGGACAAGTGTGGGTTGTGACTCCAACACATGTAACCCAGCCTGTGGAGGATAAAGGTCATGGTGGTATTTCATTTTTCCAGACTTGCTGACAAATAGAATATTATGCACGGATTTAAATATTAAATATTCTCTTAGTTGTGACAGGAAAAAAAAGGTTAGCATAAGCCTGCTAGAAACTAAAGAAAGGTTTAAATCACCAAGATTCTTTCCCATATGTCATAAAGAACTGTGTATATCCTAGCTCCCTTGCAGTTTCTGAACCTCATGGTGTCTTGTGTCTCTCTTTTTTTTCTATCTTTGTTATTCATATAAAATCAAATATTTGTCTCTCATCTTAAATTTATTTAATGTCTTGTGACTAGCAGAAGAAAGAAGTATGGGGACAAGACTTTCATGCATAGCGGTTGGCTTCCTGTATTCCTCTCTGTCTGTCTTTGCTATGCAAAAGGGAGACTCACCAAACAAAAGAGGTGGGAGCTTCACTAAAGGTCACACCTTCTCATCTTAATACCCCATTACATATTTTTTTATTATCCTTTTCTGTTATTTTAATTAATTTAAAGACATTTTGCTTAATGTACACCAGGTTTAATTTTTCTAAATATTTTGTTCTACTTTTTGGTTTTGGCGGGGATCATAGCTAAGAACTTGTTGATACTTCTGGTTTTCAAATCACTACTACAAAACTCCGTTCCTCAGTGATTTATGTTTATGTAGAAGTGTCATAATTATACTTTTTAAAGTTACAAGTCTTAATAAAGTATACATTTATTTTAGGAATTGGATATATGAATATTCTTAATATTGATGGAAAGTAGATGCTATGGAAATAATAAATTCCAAAGTCCTTAACTGAGGTATAAATTTTAAAATGTATATTATAGAATTTGTTGCTGAGTTTTTTGATGCATTTTCAAGGTTGGTTATAAACATTACCCTATAATCTACATTAAGATAAATGAATTACATGAAATTTAAAAATGTGAAGTATATAATCATGATTCTGGGATTGTAGTACATGGAGAATGTTTGCCTCACATGTGTAAGACAATTGCTTCAATAACTAGCACATCACAGAGGAGAAAAAAAAATTATGTAATCTTTATCTCACATAGTCTACAGGTATACACTCCTGAAATCCCAGTATTTGGGTGGTAAAGGAAGGAGGATCATGAGTTCAAGGCCAGCCTGGGTTACTAAATGAGGATGTCTCAAAGACCCAATGCCTCAGTGTGTGTTCAGAATTAAAGGGCATACCTAGCCCACCCAGAGTGCTGGGTTCAAAGCCCAATTCTAAAATAAAATATAGTAGTACTTTTCAATGCTTGCCCTTCCTGTTTATTCCTGTTTCCCCAGATTCTGTATAATATATCATATACAGTTAGAAATGACTAAAACTAATATGACAGCTTCTTTTATTTTTAAGTAAAAGTGGAAAATTATCTGCTCTGACACTTGAATATCAACTTGAGAAAGGGAAACTTCAGATCTTGGATTTTTGCTGCCTCTTTATATGAATGGTCCTGTGCACAGTCCTCTAGAACAACATCGAATATAGACTTTATTTTAAGATTCACTTTTAATATTTTCATCTCTGTGTGTACGTGTGTGTGTGTGTGTGTGTGTGTGTGTGTGTGTGTGCCTGTGTGTTTATGTATGTGAATGGGTGCCTGAAGAGATTGGACTTATAGGTGGTTGTTATCCTCACAATATGGGTGCTGGTAACAAAACTCAAGTCTTTTTGTAGAGCAGGCGCTGTGGATATCTGTATGCTGTGAATGTGTTGCTCTGATTGCTTAATAAAGTGCTGATTGGCCGGTAGCCAGGCAGGGAGTATAGGCAGGACAAAGAGAGAGGACAATTCTGGGAATGGAAAGGCTGAGTCAGGAGATGCTGCCAGCCACAGCCACCATGAGAGATAAGATGTAAAGTACCGGTAAGCCATAAACCATGTGGCAACTTATAGATTAATAGAAATTGGTTAATTTAAGATAAGAACTAGATAGCAACAAGCCTGAGCAATTAGGCCTAACAGTTTAAACACTATAAGCTTCTGTGTGTTTATTTAGGTCTGAGTGGCTGCAGCCCAGGCAGGACTGGAGATAACTCCAGCTACAAGTAGAAAGCACTCTAAACTACTAACCCATTTCTTCAGCCCCTAAGTATATTTTATAAATGATAAAAGTACTATCACTAAGTATTGTATAGCTAACATCCTTACAAAACATATGATAGACAGCTAAGTAAGTAATTTGTGTAAATATCCTGTCCTGGTATATATGATTTTCTCTCTCTTTTTATTTATTCTTATCTCATACAATACAACCTGACTTCAGTTTCCCCTTCTTCTAGTCTCTAAAGTCTCCCTCTACCCCCCTCAGAAAAGGGCAGGCCTCCTAGGGATATCAACCAAACATAGCATAACAGGGTGCAATAAGACTAGGCAAAAATCCTCATATCAAGGCTAGATGAGGCAACACAGTGGGAGGAAAGGGTCCCAAGAGCAGGCAAAAGAGTTAGAGACACCCATACTTCCATTGTTAGGAGTCTCACAAAATCCTCAATTTTAAACAACCATAAAATACTTAAAGAAGAAAAATTTTACAGTAAAATTGGAACTGTGGAGGGTTTTCTTTATTTCCTTTTATTTTAGAAGGCTTGGGATTCTCTTAGGTGCACAAACATATGCAAATCTAATGTCAATATTATTCAAAACATTATTAACAAACAATACCATCACCATTCTACAGAATAAGAAAGACATCTGCATTTAACTGAGAAGAAAACCTGGATGTTGGAGAAGCTAGACCATCTTCAGAGATCTATTTAGGCCACAGAATGAGGACTGACAGGTTATCTACAAATATCAACTCATCCTTGAAACATGAAGTATCTCTCCTATGTTTTCAGCCTGTATTACATTAGTCATCTTTCAAAGCTTAGCACAAAGATTCACAGTTTGAAACAAATGAAATGAAAAAGAATCATCTTGTTTCTATTTTTTTCTAATTGTCTAATGGGAAAGCAAATGTCTCCATTATCTGACACAAGATAATGGTTTCAGTAGCGAATGTGAATATGATAAACATGAAATACACTATTAAAACTTGCACATTCTCGGAGCAAAGAAACAAACAAAAAAGTATGACTGATGAGACAAATTTGTAAAAAACAAAGAATGATCTTAATCAGATTTTGACATTTCTCCTGGAAGAACTCTTGGTATATTCTTGACATGAAGGACAGTGAAAGCTCTATCTGACTGTAGTCATTGGGTTTATGTTGATTAGAAAGCTAATATTTCATGTGTCTAGCTTTTATTTCTTTATTAAGAATTTTTTCATTTTATGTACCAACTGAAGATTCCCTCTCTTCTCCCCTCCCACTCTCCCCATCCATCCTTCCCCACAACCCACCCCCTATTCCCTTTTTCAAAAAGGTAAAGCCTCCCATGGGGAATCAGCAAAGCATTCATTTGAGGCAGGTCCAAACCCTTCCCCCTGCATCAAGGCTGTACAAGATGTCCCATCATAGGTAATGGACTCCAAAAAGCCAGTTCATGCACCAGGGATAGATCCTGAAACTACAGAAACAACCAAACCAAGCTAGTGGAAACTCATGAACTTTAGCCCAACAGCTGTGGAGTCTCCATTGGACTGGAGTAGGCCCTCTGCATAAGTGAGACAGTTGTGCATCTTGGTCTGCTTAAGGGGCTCCCTGGCAGTGTCTGGTCTTACTTCTAATATACTGATAAAAAGTGAAAGTGAGCTACATTTACATTCTATGTGCTTTGAAACTTAACAAATATCAGAAAAAGAAGAAACTTGAATTCTAACACAGATGTATTTTTTAATAAAATCAGTTCTATTTAATACCCCGTGTGGTGTGTGTGTGTGTGTGTGTGTGTGTGTGTGTGTGTGTGTGATCATTTCTGTGTGAGGCAGGCATGTGTGAAGTACCTGTGGAAGTCAGACAACCTTGGTTGTTCACTCTGACATTGCATGTGTCTGAGGCAAGGTCTTCTGTTTCATAAAGTACACCAGGCTAGTTGCCCTAACTGTTTACCCTGCTTCTGCTCCCGATCTCACCATATGAGTGCAAGGATTACTGGTATATGCTACTATGACTGTGTTTTCTGCTTCCATCCTCTCAAGAAACTCTGTTGCATGATTTCTTGTTGGACTGTCTTTGGATCGCCAGCTCCAAAATAATGACTCAGAAACTTTATTAGCTTGGACTTAGCTTAGGATTTTTTTTTCCAACTAGCTCTTATAATAACTTAATTAAGCCATATTTTTAATCTACGTTCTGCCAAGTGGTTTGGTTCTCTCTTACTCCAAGTTGAATGGCTGAATCTGTGCACCTAGATTCTTTCTCTTCCTGTCTCTCTCCAGAAAACTGCCTGTCCTCTCCTGCTTAATGACTGGACATTCAGCTCTTTATTAAACCAATCACAGTGGCACATTTTCACAGTGAAAACAAATATTTCCCCAACAGAACTCAGGTTGTTATGTTTATGTAACAAGCATGTTACACATTGAGCCATTCCCCCAGGCTGAAATTACTTTCATTTACAGTAATTACCTGGGTAAATAGCCAGAGAAAGTACATTTGGATATTAACTTCTTTTCTTATTTAAATGACAAAATTCACGGACAGTGCTGAAATTTTATATAACCCTTCTAATACAAAAGATGTTTTAAATCCCAAGGCATCTAACCAAGACTTCAAACTTTGGAAGTTTTCTTATCACTGCATCTTTCAATAACTTTCTTCTGTTCTCCAAGCTGAATGAGACAGACCTCTCCATGTAACAGTCAATGCAGATACTTTTCTCTCTTACTGTTTTTCTTTTCTGCCTAATCCTGGTTGTGCTGTTTGTCATGGTCCATATCTGAAGCCTTGCTCACAAGAAGTACAGTAACTTTGATGAAGAAAGAGAGGGAAATACTGTCCAGGCCCTTAACTAGGTCATGGAACACAGTTGGCTTGCGGCTTCAGGTTTTGACAGCTGCTACTGGCTGCAGCTCTGTGGTGAGCACTGGGGCTGCACCTCTCTCCAGATGCCAATGATGCTGATGGCAGTTAGGGGGGCTGTGACACGCAGCCAGCCTTGTATATTTCCCCAACTGGAAGAGTACTGCCTTAAAAAGTTAGCTTTCTGTACTGCTCTCTCTTATGTTTACAAGAAAACCACAGCCAAATGATTTTTCTGCCCATCTGTACCGTATTAGACATCTGGACTATTTTGGCCTTGTATACACATAAATGTGATGAACTGCAGATCTGTTTTGTTACCTTTCAGAGACCACTCACTCCATGAAAAATCTCTGTACCTATGTTTCTTATATTTTTGGTGGTGAGCCTAGCCTTTAATGGCTTAGCATCTATCTCTCCAGCCCTGTTTCTAAGAGAAGCCTTTTATTGTGGAGTGTATGAGTCACAATGTAAAAACGTTACAAGGACTTCAACAGTGGGTTTATAGTGGAGACCTGGTGGAAAGGCAGATATTCATCCTGAAGATTCCCCTAGTTTCACAATTCAGTGATACTTAAGTTTTTACTCATTGCTAATGAATTACCTCCTGTTGTGGACAGTATATTTGTCACATCCATTTTCCACAGCAGTGTATCAATTATAAAAAAATAATTTCAGCTGCATATTCTTTTTTTAAATTTTTCTTTATTAAGAAATTTTCTATTCACCCTACATACTACCCACAGATCCCACCTCCTCCCTTCTCCAGCCCTCTCTCCCAAGACAGCCCACACCCCCATATCTTCCAAATCAAGGTCTCCCATAGGGAGTCAGCAGAGCCCATCACACTGAGCCTAGGAAGGTCCAAGCCCCTTCCCACTGCACCACAGGCACCGGATTCCCAAAAGCCTGCCCATGCACCAGGAACGGGTCCTGATCCCCCTGCCCGGTGCCTCCCAAACAATTCGAGCCAAACAACCGTCTTCTGTATCCAGAAGGCCTAGTCCAGTCCCATGGGGGCTCCACAGTCATCAGTCTACAGTTCATGGGTTTCCACTAGTGTGGCCAGTCATCTCTGCACTTCTTCCCATCATGATCTCGATGTCCCCCGCCTGTAGAATCCTCTCCTCTCTCTCATCGATTGGATTCCCGGAGCTCAGCCTGGTGCCTTTCTGTGGATGTCTGCTGCATCTGCCTCCATCAGTCATTGGACAAAGGCTCTATGATGACAGTTAGGGTTAATCGCTAGACCCGTCACCAGAGTAGACTGATCCAGGCACCCTCCGGACCACTGCCAGCACTCCGAGGTGGGGGTCATCCTTGTGGATTCCTGAGAGCCTCCCCAGCACCCTGCCTCTTCCTATTCCCATGATGTCCTCATCTATCATGATATCTTCCTCCCTGCCCTCCCACTCTGTCCCTGTTCCAGCTCGACCCTCCCATTTCCCTATGTTCTCAACCCCCACACCTCACCCTCTGCCACCTAATGAGACTACTATACTAAGTTGCTGTGGGATGTTCTGTATGGCAAATGTGTTGCTAATTAGTCAATAAATAAAACACTGATTGGCTATTGGCTAGGCAGGAAGTGTAGGTGGGACAAGGAGGAGAGTAAAGCTGGGAAGTGGAAGGCTGAGTCAGAGAGACACTGCTAGCCACCACAATGAGAAACAGCATGTGAAGATGCTGGTAAGCCACGAGCCATGTGGCAAGGTATAGATTAATGGAAATGGATTATTAATTTAAGCTGTAAGAACAGTTAACAAGAAGCCTGCCACAGCCATACAGTTTGTAACCAATATAAGTCTCTGTGTTTACTTGGTCGGGTCTGAGGCTGTGGGACTGGCAGGTGAGAGAGATTTATCCTGACTGTGGGCCAGGCAGAAAAACTCCAGCTACAAATGGCGCCCAACATGGTGGCAAGAGTTTCCACCTAAAAACTGAGAAAAAAGATTCTAAAATGGAGCTAAAAACAGTTCCTAATTGTCTCTCTCAAATGAGCGGCAGCTGCTGGTTTGAGCTACCGGTGGGTTCCTAACGTGCGTGCTCGACCTGCAGTTTGGCGGGAATGAGGCCTCTGCAAGTGGCACATTAAGCTACATGGTGGATTTAGACTTTGCTAGTACAAAGAAAAAAAAAGGTTTCTGGGCTACACGCTGCTTGGATAAAAGCATAGACCCATGATAGCTCCCAGAGCTGGTGGTAAACCACCACCATGTTGGGAAGCTGAAGTGGGCAGAGCCAGCAGCCACAGCTGCTGCAGTTTAAAGCAATAGATTCACAATAAGACAGATTCAGATGTAATAGTTTACAATGTGTGTAAAGTATACGTAGGCTTGAAAGATACAAAAAAAGGTGATATATACAGTTATATAAACAAATACATAGTTTTAAAAAATAAAGTCTTTAAAGAGACAGTAAAATTAATATAAAAAAATAAGCCACATAAAGATGAATATTACACAGAGAATCTGGATTGTGTTGTCTTTGGGATTTTTAACTGCAGAAAACATTTGATTGTAAAAGCTGTTGAGTTAGGCCAAATGTATATTTTCTTTTTTTTTTTTTTTTTTTTTTTTGGTTTTTCGAGACAGGGTTTCTCTGTGTAGCTTTGCGCCTTTCCTGGAACTCACTTGGTAGCCCAGGCTGGCCTCGAACTCACAGAGATCCGCCTGGCTCTGCCTCCCGAGTGCTGGGATTAAAGGCGTGCGCCACCACCGCCCGGCCAAATGTATATTTTAAAGATACCTTGACTTCAAAATTTGGATATAAGGATATGTTGCTTTGGAAAAGAGTCTCTTTTGTTCCCACAGAAAGCCAAAGGCTATGGATTTGTTCCAGACTAAGATACATCAAGTTTGACCAGCCAAGACCCCCTGAAAGGTCTCTGATGACACCACAGCCCAGATGATCCAACATCCAGAATGGTTTGAAGGCAACTGGCTCAGACAATACAGCCTCATGGACTATTCCATAATTCTAAAATTTTCTTTGTGTCCCCATAAGATACAGCGCCCCCCTCTAGCAGGAAGTAGTAAGAGAAGCTACGCCCAAATTCCCAAATTATATGTAATTTTACTTTGTTAAGGTTAAAACCTTCCTTTTTGAAAAAAAATAAAAAGGGGAAGTGCTGTGGGATGTTCTATATGGCAAATGTGTTGCTAATTAGTCAATAAATAAAACACTGATTGGCCATTGGCTAGGCAGGAAGTGTAGGTGGGACAAGGAGGAGAATAAAGCTGGGAAGTGGAAGGCTGAGTCAGAGAGACACTGCCAGCCGCCACGATGTGAAACAGCATGTAAAGATGCTGGTAAGCCACGAGCCATGTGGCAAGGTATAGATGAATGGAAATGGATTATTAATTTAAGCTGTAAGAACAGTTAGCAAGAAGCCTGGCACGGCCATACAGTTTGTAACCAATATAAGTCTCTGTGTTTACTTGGTCGGGTCTGAGGCTGTGGGACTGGCAGGTGAGAGAGATTTATCCTGACTGTGGGCCAGGCAGAAAAACTCCAGCTACACTAAGTTGTTTTTTTTTTTTTTTTTTTTTTTTTTTTTCTTGGTTTTTCGAGACAGGGTTTCTCTGTGTAGCTTTGCGCCTTTCCTGGAACTCACTTGGTAGCCCAGGCTGGCCTCGAACTCACAGAGATCCGCCTGGCTCTGCCTCCCGAGTGCTGGGATTAAAGGCATGCGCCACCACCGCCAGGCTTGTAATTTTTTTTTTTTTTTTTTTTTTTTTTTTTGCGACAAGGTTTCTCTGTGTGGTTTCATTGCATGTCTGGATCTTGCTGTGTAGCCCAGGATGGCCTGGAACTCCACAGAGATCAGCCTGGCTCTGCTTCTGAGTGCTGAGATTAAAGGCGTGTGCCACCACCGCCCGGCACTATACTAAGGTTTTTTTTTTACAAAGGCATACCTATGAGCACTTAAAAAATTCATATACTTATGGTTATTAGCCAAGTTTCTGTCATTTTGAGAAAATACCTGAGATAAGTGGCTTAAACAGGGGCCCTTAACTCTTCATGTTGGCAGCAGTTTGAGTCCACGGAGTCGAAAGTCTCGAATGTTGTGATGCCTATGCATGGTGAGTCAGAATATTGCGGTGGAGCAAGAGCCTGGGATCCTGGATCAGGACTCACAAATAACTTCTAAGCAGCATGCACAGTCTTCCTTTCGTTTTCCTTCAGTCTGGAACTCTGGCCTGTTGTACAGTGCTGCCCACGTTCAGGATACGCGCAGCCTTACCTCATTAAAATCCCACAAGAAAACCGTCTCTGGAAGTTATCTCCTAGCACACCCAGAAATACACTTTACTAATCTTCTAGGCATTTTTCAACATAGTCAAGTTGACAAACAAGATTAACTACCGTAGATACTCTATGCAAATATTTCTACTGCTGTGCCTGTATTTGCTTTTATCTGTTATATCCATTAACCCATTTCCTCCTCATCTAACACCATTCAGCAGCATGGCCACCACGGCCATTATCTGTGCATTCATTTTATGTTGTCTTCGTTTTAAAAATTAGCAAATATTCCGGTTTTAAATCGTTGTTTCTCCCCGTTCCCCCTTACATTTCACAGCACCTCAAATGACTGAGTCTGCTATTTCCAAATCTTTGTTAGTCTATTCTTCCAGCTCCTTCTCCTCCACCTGACACTTAGAGCTTGGCATTTTTCGATATTCATTCTCCATCTGCTTTTGCCATCTTACTCTATTCTTGGCTGTTACTTGTCCCTGTCGCTGTATAATTATTCCCTAAGCCTTATACAATTTAAATTCTTGCATCAGTGAACCACCTCCAAAACATGTTTGTGGTGCATACACTACAGCTCTCTCCGTTGTATAAAACCATATATTTTTTTAGCACATTTTGGCATATAAAGTATCTTCTGTTGATTTTTTACTTTTTAAACTCAACTCTATGCTATTGTGCATATTGTTGTCATTAAAATAAAGTGTTGTAAATTTCATTATTTAAAAACACATGCATTTTATTACATTACAGCTTTAAAGTTTAGAAGTCCAAAATAAATATTCTGGACTCAAGTCAACGTTCAAGAAGGTGACATTCATTTCTCGATAGTCTAAGGGAGAATTTGTTCCTGTTCCTTTTCAGATTCAAGAGTCAGCATACAATTCTTCAGTCTGGCCGTCTGCCTGCATCTTTTAGGTAAATCACAACTCAAGACATATTCACATGCAGCCACTCTAGGTTTCCTATTTCCCGTCCTCTCTCAAACTTTAACACTCTGATGATAAAGATGGGCTCATCTAGATTGTCTAGGGTTTGAGTATTTGATCATAGAATGCAGTTCTTCAGGAATTTATTCTACCTACTATATGTTTTCTTTTTCTTTTAATGTTGCATGGGCATATATATAGACATAATATAGTATACGTTTGTGTGTGTCTGAAGTGAGGACTGGGTAACGAAAGTATTTGAGATGGGGTCACATTGCCATAGCACACATTTTGAGGTCAAAGAACAACCTAGGATGTTCATAAAAAAGCTATATTGAAATCTGTGAGTTTTCAACCCTAGAAAACAAGTAAGTTACAATGGATAGGAATCCGCAGGTCACTTGAAAGAAGTGGATATATATGGAGTATAAGTGGGGCTAGAGGGATTGGGAAGAAGAGAAGAGAAAAGATGGTTAGAGTTAAGTAAGGGCTCGGTCAAGATCCTCATAGACATCTACCAGTTCCTACTCTAATTAAAGTAATCAATATACATATTAAGTTTGAACAGAAGTAGCCTGCATGAGTGGACAGTGCCACTCCCAGATGACATGGGTTAACAAATGAAGGTTTCAGTGCCAGGAATGGAAGACCTCCCTAAAACTTATTGATCAGGGAAGCCATAGAAACAACCCCTCCAAAAAAAATCAGATGTTGTCATGAGTCTTGGCTGTGCATCATCATTAGGTGGTAATACACAATTGCTGTAGATAATCCTCACCAGGGATGCAAAGCATAGAGAAATCAAACTAGAACTGATCATGAAATTCTGTCCCTTACAGCTAGCAGAGAGAATATCAGGACATTAGATAGGCTGCAGGGTTAGGAATCATACTCAATAGTCTTACCCAGAATTGGACCTGGGATGTTACAACACTGATCTGTAGCCATGGTGTACCCATTGATGCAATAGTGGCATTAAGGTTGTAGGGATAACCAACCACTTCTGGATTGGATATGAGGGCTGCTCCAAGGAAAGGATTTCTACATGTATTGCTAAACTGATCAAAAGCCTATGAGTGGAGTGTCATAGGCCTTATGGGCAAACCTGCTGTTGTTGTTTTGTTAAATGGTCATGACATTAAACTGTACTCTAAATCTTTATGTTTGTACTCATATATCTGTGCTTCTTTCAACTCTTGTCAGAGAAGCTTCCTTTTGCAGTGTATATTAGTCAATACTGAGACTCATTAAATGATCAAAGTGTTGGTATAAATAACTGAGCTCAGCTATGGATAGGCCACACCTCCCATCAGGGAACTTTATGAAAGTAAAGAAAGAAAGAATATAGAAGCCTCTAGATGGGGAAGAGAGCTGTGAAATCTTGACTTCTGGACATGGCATGGTTGTTGTAAGCATCAACTCACCATAGTTGTGGTCACTTGCATCATAAACTGCATAAGATGGACCCATTTAAAAGCCCAGCATGGATGGGGCAGGAGACTTTGATGACCCCTAGTTTCTGAAGGAACTGTTGACATGTCTTTCCTCTGAAGGAAGATGAATCATTTGTGTGTGTGTGTGTGTGTGTGTGTGTGTGTGTGTGTGTGTGTAACTATGACTGTGGACAGGTTATTTATTTTCCAATGGACAGTCACACATCAATGTGCATATGGGCAACAGCAGTAGGACTTGAAAGCCTATTAATAAAAGCAAGCTTTTGAAAATGAAGGGAATGACATGCAGAGAAAAATGTGGTATATGACAACTATGGGAAGTTGTAGTGAGGTAGTAATGAATGGATTTAAAATGTAAGAATGTATGCAATCTTCAAAAGTTAAAAAATATTATTAAAATAAGAACTTCACAACTCTAACTCTGAAATCTGGAATTGAGGGGAATCTATTTGGGAAAGTCAAGTTCCATGGATGTAATATTCTGAATCTTGATTTTAGGCTGTGTGTAGAACTGTTGATGTAAATAAATATAAAATAAAGTAAGTACTAAATCGAAGATGTATGGAGCTGCTGTCAATGTAAAATTAACCAGATAATTAATCAATAACACAAAAGAAAAGTGTCTGAGTTCATGATCTAAACAAGAACTCCCACAAGGCCCTTTCTTCAGAATTTTCACTTTAACTTAATTGTCTAGTTTTAGTATTGTAGAACTAGATATTACACTGAGAGAATCTGGACTCAACACACAAATGCAAAATAAAACTGTTAGCTCTCCAGCACTCCTCTGCTTCACTCATAAGTTTCAGCTCCTAGTAATTTTTATTTATTTATTTATTTTGTGAATCATAAGAGACAAACAAACTTGAAACCATTCTTGGTTTTCTTTATCTCTGACACATCTAATGCTCCCTTAAATGGTGTTGGCTACATCTCATTTGATCTACAACTATGCTGTCAATCCTGATTACAATCTCTTGTTTGTGTTATTAAATATTTTAGTGGTTTTTCTCATTTTTTCCTCTTCCTTCTTAGCCTCTTTTTAACATATTTTTAAAAGTAACATTTTTAAAATTTGGTAATAAACTTTGCATGCTAATTATTTCCTACTCTTTGATTTCTGGTTAGCCATAATTCTTTATTTATAAATTTTAAGTATTTTTATTAGCATATATGATGGTTGAAAGCAAGGAGGAACTCACAAAGATACATTTCTCCCTGAGGATTTATAGTCACTTAATGGGGAAGAAGAAACACTTTCTCTAATGTTGTTGCCATTGATAAGGTGCCCATGCTCCTGTAGACAAAGTCCCACGCATGTTGATATAAGCCACCCTAATGAAATTCCCTGGGTCATTATGAAAATTAAGACAGGAAAGTAGAAAAAGGAGTAATTTGGAAGCAAATGGGCCCCAGCAGAAATAGAGAGGACAAGTAAGGGGTATGGGATGAACAGTATCAAAATACCTCATATGAATTACTGCATTACCATCCTTCTTTTTGAAACATTTCAATGGTCTTTGTTTGTTTGTTTGTTTGTTTTTCGAGACAGGGTTTCTCTGTAGCTTTGTGCCTTTCCTGGAACTCACTCTGTAGCCCAGGCTGGCCTTGAACTTACAGAGATCCACTTGGCTCTGCCTCCTTAGTGCTGGGATTAAAAGCATGTACCAGCACTGCCTGGCTCAATGGTCTTTTTTATCACTGGAAGACCAAAATTTGAAAACCTAACACTGATTTTCAGGGGCTTGTCTAATACCTGGATTCTAACTATTCAAGCTACAATTTCTGGCTGCTCTGTCAAATCAATAGGTCTCTGGATGTTCTTTGCATTCCATTTTTATTTTTTCTGGATTCTCCTGATGCCTACCACAGGTAGGTGCAATGTCCTTCCCATTGTTTCTTCTTGGTAAGCCTCTCTATCTGAGAAAACAAGAAAGTGTAGGCAACTTTCGTTTGAAGTGACTGTCAGTTTTCAATAAAATCTTTTGTAATCTACTACAAAGATGATGACTGTACGGCATACCACTGTCCCTTAAACACTTCTTGTGTTTAGTGTGAGAAACATAAGGGCTATACTGACACAGTGGGCAAGATCAGTTGTTTAGATAAAAATCCCCCCTTGCTTTGATTCTTTGACTTTCTATTGAAAAACTGTAAAGAACTTAAACTCAAATTTTTCTCTTACATGTCAGTTTATTTATCATAAGAAGAAATAGAGATACTTCGTAAAAGTACTTGGGACAAGCAAGTTGAATTGTGTAAATAACAGGGAAATGTCTGACAATTAAGTTTCAGTCTACTCTTTCACTTACTGTAATGGACTAGGGAATGATACCTAGGAGGCAAATTTGGAATATAAATCAGATTTTGTGGATTCAGGGTGATTTAAATTTTGTGAGGTGTGCTTTCCACATTCTAAATGAGTACAATGTCATCTTCTGCTTCCTTATCAAAACATTGACTTTGTTAAAAAAACAAAAACAAAAACAACCTACTTTCATGAGTATACATTTTCTCTATTTGAGAAAATTTGAAATTGACTAAATTAGGGTCCATATATAATGTTCCCACAAACATTGACCACTGTAATTTGTTCTCAAATAATAAAACTCTTTTCATAGTGGTTTAGATTATACTGAAGATCTAACATAAATCCTTTTTGATGATTACAAAGTTGTCATTCAATCCTTAAATGGTTTTCATTTAAAAGAAAATGTCATTTTCTTAGTGGCCCAATTAACATTCTGATTATGAATTTTTTTTGTATTTTATCACAAAAGCATTGGATTAATTTTCAATATTTTCCACAATTCCCTTAGTATTTTATCAAATAACTTATTAGAAAACCTGACAAGATGTGATTATAATTTGGAGATTATCTGGTTAGTTCTCTTTGACGGTTGCCAAGGGAAACAGCAAAAGATCAAAGCAATGCAGTGTGCAATTGAATGTATCAAATCAATGGATAACATCAGAGTAAAATCAAAAGCCCAAGGTTCTTTGACAGTTAACACCACAAGTTACAAAATTAGGATTCAAATCATAACCAAAGTATATTATATAATCAATCAAGCTTTCCTACATGATTATGAAATCATACACCTTTTCAGAAACAAATACAATGTTTATTGAAATTAAATTAGGCAATTTCCAATGGTTACTCATATTTTTCGCTTATCCTGTTTCAAAATATACTCCTACTTTTACTTTTCAAATTAACAATATACACTTCACATATGGGTACATATTTTTGTTATTAAAGAAGAATCCAATAATGATAGTGTTGTGAATTATAAATGAAATGTCTTCTCTAACTAGCCAGGGCTAGTGAACTTATGGACATGAGAGGAGAACATACCACTTCCACTTTACTAAACTAACACAGTCTCTAACTACATTCTGAACATTTGTCCTTACATCCACAGATAATTTTCATCCTTACCTTTCAGGAAGGAAACTTCTCTTTGTCACAGACAGAAACCATTAAAGAAAAACACAACCAATCAAAAAGCAGTGCTGTGGAGCTCAGTCCCAAGGGATGTGTCTACAATACAACTCCTGCACCTAAGTCTCAGGGGACATGGTGGAAGACAGTGCAGGAATCTTCAAGAGTCAGAATAACATGGAGTTTGCTATGAGTTATGTCTTCATGGAATGTCAGAAGCTATACCCCTGAAGTTTCACCAGCATAGCTCCCTAAACATGAGCTGAACAAGGACAACATGAGACATGCTAAAGTGGATGGAGGAAAGTCCACAGGGCCTCAAACCTACACAAAGAGCCACAGATAACTAAGGAACACTGAAAATGGGAAAAACACACCAATTGTTTATCCTATACCAAATGGTCAGCCCTGAAAAAATATACATGTATGTATATATGTATATATGTGTGTTTATATTCTATATGTGTAATATAATTATGAATTCAGGAATCTATGCATATTTGTGGTCTGTGTGTCTGTAACAACAATTAACAAAAAATATATTTTTATTAATTAAAATTGTTCATTTATTTTACATATCAACCAGTTTTCCCTCCCTCCTCTTCTCCTGTTCCCTCTCCCACCTCCCATCAATTCTCCCCATTCACTTCTCCATCTCTATTCAGAAAGGGGTCAGCCTCCATGGATGTCAATAAGGCATGGCACACCAAGTTGAGGCAGGGCAAAAATTCCTCCCTTGCATTAAGGCTGGGCGAGGCAACCCAGCATGGGGAACAGGTTCCCAAAAGCCAGCTCAAGTGCCAGGCACAGATCCTGATCCCATTGCTGGGAGTCCCACAAACAGACCAAGCTACACAATTGTCAAACACATGCAGATGATCTAGGGCAGCCCATACAGGCTCCCTAGCTATTGGTCCAGAGTCAGTGAACTCCCACAAGCTAAGGTCAGCTGTATCTATGGGTTCCCCGGTCATCATACTCAGATAAACAAACATGGTATGTACTCACTCATAAGTGGATATTAGGTGTAAAGTAAAGGATAACCAGGCTACAATCCACAGCCCCAGCGATGCTAGATAACAAAGAGGGCCCAAAGGGGGATGCACAGATTTCCCTGGGAAGGGGAAATAGAAGAGATCTCCTGGATAAAAAGGGGATGGGGGAGTAAGGGAGCATGAAAGATCTAGTTTGGTAGGTTGGGGGCAAGACATATGGGGAGAGTAATGAAAGAGATGTCTTGATGGGAGGGCATTTCAGGATAAGGGAGAAACCAGATGCCAGGGGAACTCCCAGGAATCCATAAGGAAGACACCAACTAAGACTCCTAGCAATAGTGGAGAGTATTAGTGAAATTATTAAGGCCACTCCATGTAGTTAAAAGGAAAGTTTATTAGTGGCGCAACTTACAAATGAAGGGATAGGTAGGTCACGGGGTCTGAGGGAGGTGTATCACAGTCCAGCGGTGTTCTCTGGAGCTCTGCTCAGTCAACCTCCACCGTCCAGGGTCCAGGTACAAGAGAGAGTCGCACTTCCCGATCTTGAGTCTTCAGGGTCCTCCCTTGGCCCCGCCTTGTAGGCGTGATAGATACGGAAGCCTCAATGGAGGTTGGAACTTCCACACCAAAGCTGGAACGGCTACCCACTACAGGAGAGGGTGCCTGAACTGACCTTCTCCTATAATCAGAGTGGTGACTACACTAATTATCATCATAGAACCTTCATCCAGTAACTGTTGGAAACACATGCAGAGATCCATAGCCAAGCACTGGGTCGAGCTCTGGGAGACCTGTTGAAGTGATGGAAGAGAGACTGTACGAAACCATGAATTTTTAATAGCACAGGATGCATATATGAGAAGGTATGGAGGGAGGGAAGGAAGAGGCAAAACAATGTAATTATTTTATAATCTCAAAAAATAAAAAAGATAAAAATATGAATACAATTAGCCCAGGGATCTAGTGTGAGAATTGGTACAATCAATTTTGCCATCATTTGTCTGTTATCTTGGGATGGAGGAAGGACAGCTGTACTGAATAAGACAGTTCAGTGCCTATAAGATTAGGTCATGCGAAGTTGTCTCATTAGTTACCATCCACCAGACTCCCATTCAGGGAAAATTTTGTCTGTGAACACAGCTGAGTCCTCTGCCTTGTATACTCACTATACTGATTTGCTCCACATACTTTGATGAGAAAAATGTTTGGATTTTCCCTTTGGTCTGTTTGCCTAGTATTCCATTTTTCAAACCCAAATATTTTTTATATATTATAACACAGTCTGAACAAGTTATTCTAATGAAACCTTCCTGCTGTACATGCTCCAAATTATGAATAAATACAATAGTTTAACCTTTACTCTTTAAATGAATGAAAACAGTGTATCTGCTGCTTCTCATCACTTTGCAATGTTGGAGACAGAAGTTCTAGACAACTCAAAAGATAGAAGAGCAAAACAAATTTAAGTGCTCACTCAAAAAAAAAAAAAAAGAAAAGAAAAGACTCAGATTGAGGGCTTGGTACCCACATCTGGGCATTATGTCGAGGCATTACTGAAACTTTAGAAAGTAGACTTACTTGGAGAAAGTATATCCTTAGGAACAAAATTCTGTAGTTATAATAATAAGATTATCTAGTGCTCTTCTCTCTCTACTTCCTGGATGTCAGGTTGTGAACTGAGACTAAAACTTCCAAAACTATGAGCCCAAATAACACAGTCCTTCCTAAATCCCCCTCCCCAGTAATTCATCACAGCAATAAGAAAAGAAATTAAAATAAAAAATGATATTAGGTTATTAGAGGCTTTCTCTGCAGTGTTTAAATCTAACTATTTACTTCTTAGGCTTTGGGAACTTGTTTATTTACAAGATAAAATATGAAAAGTTGGGGCAAGTGGCCTAGAGAAGTCCTAGAACACTATAAGAAAAGCTTACTGGAAATTATTGTGGAGATTCAGAAAGCCAGAATATCTGTAGAATCACAACTGTTCTTGAGTTTGAGATGAGAATGTAGAATCCATTGGGAATTGGATAGAGGCCATGCCAATTGCATTCCAGCCTTAAATGTACTCATGTGTAGTGAATACTTGGGAATTTGTGGAATCTCGACTTTCAACGTGACAGAATAATTAGTTTGTCAGAGGAAATTTAAGAAATAAAAGCACTCAGAGCATGATATGGTCTTGCCATCTGCTTTAAACCAGGTTTAAAGTGAGAATTGGGGACAGCAGTAGAGCAGAGAGGTTTTAAAATGTGATCTAGCTAGGAAAGCAGCAGATTGAATGCTATGGATAAAAGGAATGTACAGACAATGTCTTAACATTAAAAAAATGAGCAAGTTATAGAACAACTTGCGTACTGTCTTACAGAGGCAATATTGGCAATGAATTGAGGACACCAACCAAGAAAATGGCATATTGAATCACTTCTGTATGCTCAAAAGTTTCATGAACATTTCAGGATTCATAATTCTGAGTTATATCAACACATGTACTTCTGGCAAATTTTATAGAACTAAATCATTCCCTAACTGAAACTTCATTCTTTTATCCTAGATATTCTTTGTTGCTCTGCTTCCTTGAGTTTATCCTCCACACACAATTGGCTTCACATCCTGTAATGGAAAGAATTAAAAGCTATTTATATACTAAAAAGAAGTTCTTCTGGATTCATACTCAGCTTTAAGTTATCTATTAATGCCTCTCAGCCTTTAGTTACATCATTCTAAAACATTATTTGAGCTGAGAAACAGCAATCCAAGCCCACATTGTTAATATACAATTACTTTGCCATTTCCACCAAACTCTTGATATATCATGCTAGCTAGTATATTCCCATGTTCTAGTAATTCATCTCCTTTCCCACAAACATGAGACTCAATAATTTCACTACAGACCTACAAAAGAAACTATTTCTACTCATAATTATTAATGGAATTCCTAATGACACCTAAGTGTCAGATAATCTGACTCCAAATATCTATTTCAGTTTCTGTTCATTTGGATCACTTCCAAAAATACCTACCATAAGTAATATTCCCATTGTATGATTAACACAGTACAATTTCACCTCATAGAAAAGAAAAAAATAAAAAGAGGAATGCACTGGCAAGAATAAGGAACTCAACAAAAGATTGAAAAGCCTCAACACAGATTTCAGCCGATCAATTTTCATAATTATTTTTATTTTCGAGATTATAATTACATCATTTCCCCCTTCCCATTCCTCCCATCATATACTTCCACATATCCCACCTGGCTTTCTTTCAAATTTATGGCTTCTTTTTTTTCTTTAATTGTTGCTATGTACTTATATGCATATGTGTTTATTACTGTAGGAGAGCTCCTGGAATTGTCTTGATTAGGATGGCCACTGTATTTACTTTCTTTTCCATGTGCTGAATGTCAACATTCTTGAGAAGCAGATTACTTTATATAAGTGGCTTTCTTAGGCTAAGATAATTGTGAGGAAAGTTAACTGCTGAGGCTGTCTGTCAGGAGTTTGCCTGGTAGCTAGGGCAATAGTCCTCTGTGTCCTGAAAGTAGAATTTAAGCTCATGTCCCTATGCCAACCTGTAATTCAAACTCTTGTCTCTACCACTTCATTATTTAGTCAGCATTTAGCAGATGCTGAAATCGTGAGAGCTTGTTTAGACTTTTTATCTTGTTTTTCATGTCATGGAACCTTATTCACTTAGTCTGTGGGGGTCTCTGCAAACACCGTGGTCAGCCAAGTGCAGATCTGCAAGAGGTAAGAAGGCAGTTTGATTCAACACATCTCAGTATCTGGTGTTGGTTCAAACTTCAAGAGTCTGACTCCAAGTAGTTTATTCTAGCACATTTAAGCACAGCACAGATTTGCTAAAAAAAAAATTCCTGGTGATAATTAATTCAATACAAACTGCACAACAATGCTTAATAAATGGCTACAACTAAATTCTTTGTAAAGTACACATTACATCTCCATAAAGATGGGTTCTATAGATTTACAAGCTCCTGATAAAGCTCTTGGGACAATCCACTGTGCTCTTAGCCATACACAGAGTGCAAAGGTCACCAGACTATTAATTGTCTCCTCCAAGCCTTCTGGGCAGAAAACAGGTTGTACATCTCTCCCTTTGAAGAGGCAACCCAAGGTGAGACAACCATTTTTTGGTTCCCCTACTGCTTATCTGTGAACACAAGGACCTCTGTGCCTCCTACATTAATCAATACACACAGAAAAATGGTTATTTTTGTACTTGTCCCAACCTAACTGCTATATCACATGGTGAAAATTTTTACAAATATATGTTGAAAATCATATTAATATTTTGTAAAATATATAAAGTGATGTTTGGCTATCTGCTTCAAACTATATTCATATTCTTTGCCCTTTAATTTTTTTCTTACAACATCCTGCAGTCTTACCTCATTTAAAATCATACCCTTATCTGCATAAGTTTATTTAATCCAAATTGGTTTCTAGTTACTTAAAACTGATTCTCCTCTTATCCAAGTAGATTCTAAGAAATATAAATACAATCATCTTTTTTTATTCTAATAGTTTTTTTTGTTACTCTCTCTGACAATGTGAATGAGGACACAATTTCAGCTTCATGTGCATGAACTACTTTTGTCATTGATTAGAAAATTGAATCTTCTCTTTGACCTCGAAGGAATTCTCATCAGCGATATACTTAGCATATTTGACACCTGGACCAGATCACTTTTTTTTTTCCTGGCATACTTCTCTATATGACAAAATCATCTTCAGTAATAACCATGGTGTGAAATGAATAATAATAATGGCTAGAAAAGAAATTCAGACATGGAAAATACAGACGGATTTTTCAATTTAGTATTGTTCATAGTTAATCAAGTAATGTATTTTACTAATTTTATTTCAAATTTTGTTTATATAAAAAGTCCATAATTTTGTGAAATTTTAAGCATAAAAATAAGTATGATAGAAACTCATAAACATTTCATTCTATAAATGGTGACTCTATAGTCTAAAAACTCTAGTATATTTATTAAGAATCAGCTATAACAGCTTTCAAGTCTATTAGCAAGTAGAGAATTGTATGTGTTTACAGATATCTATGTCTTTCATTCTCTCTTTTTATCTCTCACTCTATGCATGTGTGTGGGAGGAATAAAAATAAACTAGTCATAAATTTAAACTAAGCTGTCATCTACACTGATGAAATAGAATCAACTTCACTCTTAGAGTGAACTCAAATAATACCAAACCTTGACAAATTTAGTTACCTTCTCCCCCACAAAAATTCACATAGTTTAGCTCATATGCATGGAGGACAAATTGCAAAATCCTCAATTCTTAAGCTTATTTTTCCTTATAAAATACATCAGTGAAGGAAGGATTTATAAACATACTCAGTAGTAATTAAATCCTCACTCACAACTTCGCAAGGATTGCAGAAATTGCTTAGAGGAGCATTTTATCACTATCATAGTTTAGAATCGCCAGCCTATTTTGATAGCAAAATGGATTTGTTGCATTGTTTCTAAATCTCCCACAGTTGATTGCTAGTCTGTCAAGTATTACTCTAGTGCTGTTGTCTGTATAGCTTCCAGTACTCTAATATTCACACTCATTTACCCAAGTACTCCTGAATGTTCAACAAGCATCCCAAATGTAATATTATATCAGCCATAAATATCATTCCTTTTTCATTCATGTTTGTTTTATCCTCAGCATTAAGGGATACACACAATCTACCCAGGCTATGTTCCCTAAACCCATATCCTCAATTTCCTCTTTTTTCCTCTTTTATTTATTTGATACAGGGTTTCTCTGTGTAGCTTTGTGCCTTTCCTGGAACTCCCTCTGTAGCCCAGGCTGGCCTTGAACTCACAGAGGTCCACCTGGCTCTGCCTCCTGAGTGCTAGGATTAAAGGCGTGCGCCACCAGCTCCCGGCCAGCCTCTTTTCTTTACTAGTGACATTTAATCTACATTATATTCCACTGTCATTGCTTGAATACATTACAAGTAAAAAATTGTCACTCCATTTTACCTAGCATCCCTATCATCATAGTTGATACTATTAATTTAGTTTATTTTGTAATTTGTTCTTATTTTTTTATTGTTTGAAAATTACAGACACGCATTCAATGTGTTTTGCTCAAACCCACCCACCATTCCCTCCTCCAGTCACTTCCCTATACCACCCTCCCTGTCCCCTCCCAGCTGCATGTGCTCTTTTTACAAAACAATGGTGTACACCTAGTACAACCTTTATGTCCATGTGTATAGAAAATTTAACTGGAGTTTGAGGAGCTTCTGTTCTGAAGGGTCACATTCCTGAAGGAAACTGACTCATTCTCTATAAGTAACAAACAATTTCCAATAGTTCCTAAGCTCGGAGTAGGACCTCGTGAGCCCCTGTTTCATCCATACAATGATTTTGGCTGGCTTGATACTGCACAAATCTTGTGCATGCAGTCATGGCTTTTGCTTTGCCTCAGAAGTCTATTATTTCTGGATCTTATATTCTTTCCTCTCCTTCTTCCACAATGATCCCCGTAGAAGGATGTTAAATATATATGTTCTATATGACCCAGAAAGATTCCTTAGAGAAATGATGTTTGATGTGTATGTTTCAAATGACCCAGCTATACAATTCCTGGGTATATTCCCAAAGGATTCTACATCATCCTGCAGTGGTTCATATACAACCATGCTTCCAGCTGTACTATTCAAAATAACCAGGAAGTGGAAACAGCCTAGATAGCCATAAATGATGAATAGTAATGACAGTGTAGTACATATATAGTAGAATAGTTTTCAGTTATAAAGAAAAATGTACTCATGAAATTCATAGGCATATGGATGGAACTGAAAATAATCATTCTGAGTGAGGTAACTGAAACACAGAAAGGCAAACATAAGACCCATTCCATGAAGAAGAAGCTATACATGACATTGCTTAAGCAACTAAGAACATAGGGGCCATGATCCTAGTGAAAAACCTACTACTATTATCCTGCTAAAGGAACATAGAAACAAAATTACTCCTAATGACAAATTGCTATATCCATAGATCAGAGCATCACACTCTACTCTCATCAGAGAAGCTTGCCCTTGCAGTAGATGCTAACTGACAGAGATCCACAACTGACATTCTCACTACTACAAGTTGATGCTAGCTCTGAATGCTTGCATAAATGTGTTTTAATAGAAACACTATATTATTTTCTTTTCTGTTGCAATGATAAGACATCATAGCCAAGTAAACATATAGAAGAAAGAGTATATTTTGTGCTTATGATTCCAAAAGGGTAGGAGTCCATAATGGCAGAACAGAGGCATAGATAGCAACATGTGGCAGGCAGAGAGGCAGGAACAGGAAGTTGAGATCTCACATCTACAAGTATGAAGCACAGAGTAGTAGTAGGTGAGGCTTTTCACTCTCACAGCCTGCTGTAGTGACAGACTTCCTCCAGCAAAACTGCACCACCTACACTCCCACACACAGTGTCTCCAACTGGAGACCAAGGCTTCGAATTCCTAAGACTATGGAGGATATTTCTCATTTAATCGCTACAAATGACCCTAGAGATCAGGACACTAGCAAGGGTCCATGGGCGTTTCAAGGGAATGGGGGTAAAAGTGGGTGGTATTAAGGGAATAATGGAGTGAAGGGGTTAAATAGAGTGGAAGAGAGGGCAGAAGGGTAGAAGAGGGAGTTCTTGGAAGGATATCAGACATTAAAAACCTTTGACAAGTCATATGGAAAGTTATTACTGTAGAAGTTTCTTAAAATGTATACATATATAAATATAAATGGAATATAAATGTTGTTACCCTATAACAAGGGGATAGTGCTTCTCCCAGATAACATAGACTATCAAATTAAAAGCCTGGCAGATGGGAGTTAGCTATTTTCAAGCTGTTGGTCTGTGGAATCACAAAGAACCCAACCACAAACATTGCAGAACATTGTCACTGCTTGGGGTTACTCTTCAGAACTTGATGTAAGACCCTCATGATGGAGTCATAATACACAAAGAGTTCAATATAATCACTGACCTGCAAGGCTCATCCCAACAGGTTATTTTTTACATTCTGAAAGGTTCTATGCACGTTACCAGGAGAGAAAAGTAATCAATAGTTTCACCCAGCTGTGAATGCTGCAAGCTATAGAAGAATCTGACCTGGTGAGATATGTCCACTGGTGCAAGAGTAGCACGAACGTTATGGAAATAATCAACCACTTTCTGGTTTGATTTAAAGTCCTCTCCACAAAATGGAACTCATGCCTGGTACTGTGAACTAGGACAAAATCCCATGGCTTGCTAGATCATAAGCTGTGTAGGAGAAACTAATAACAGCATTCTTCTAAACAAACAGTAATAAACTCACTAGACACACTAATATTTGTAGAAATAGATAAGCCCTCATCAATGAAGCTCCTGTTTGCATTAGCTAGTGATTAATATCGAGTACTGATCAGTGTACTGAGAATAAGAGATTGTGGCATGCTCAGCTCGAAATGGGACATTTATTTCAAATTGCCATCTCTTCCTTACACTTCTGCAATGATTTATATGTATCTTTCCCATGAATCTATCCTGCACACAGAATCTAGAGATGACTTTCAGTATAGAAGTCTAATAACTGGAGAGATGGCTCAGTAGAACAACGTGCTAACTAATCCTGCAGAGGACCCAGGTCCCATCCTAGCACCCACATGACATCTCACAAACATTTGTAACTTCATTACCTGAGGAACTAATGCTATTCTGTGGCCTCCATGGGTACTTGTATGCATGATGTACACACAAGTTCAGGCAGGAACACATACAAATATGTAATATTTTAAAAAAGTAACAGGTGAATAAAATATAGGTGAAAATTTTTTCTCTTATAGTGCCTTAATAAAGCGTCACTAGGCACTTTAACTAAAATATCCCTTGCCTCACTTCTGCTGTTATTGGTTATATTTTTATATTGTCTTGAGTTCTTATCTATTCACCTTACAAACTTTTCATTTTTCTGTTTGCATGCTATGGTGTAACAGTGTCTTGGTAACACATTCTGAAAATAAACCTCCTTGAAACTCCACAAATAGGTGACTTTCTTATGGTGTATGAGCATTGTATGTAGTCATATGTTTCATTAAAACAACACTTTTCAATTATATTCTCTACTTTGACCATATTCACCCCATACCACTCTTCTCCCAGCTTTCCTTCTTCTGGTTACCTTTCTTACACTAGAATCCATTCATCTTTTATGTCACACAAATACATATTATCCCTGACCCACAAATGGAAACTATGTGACAAATATCCCTCTGAGCCTGGCATATATTGCTTAATATGGAGAACTCTGTTTGCATTTGTTTTCCATCCAACGAGCTAGTTTGTTATTTTCTTACATCTCAACAAAACATCATTACATATGTGAACTGTATTTCTACATTAATCAGTTGATGAATATGTAAGTTGGTCCTAGTTTTTGACTACTGAGGAGAGTGTTGAATTAATCATGCATATATTTCTGTTATGTTGCCTTAGAATTCTAATCATGGAAGCTTACTTACATCTGTGATATGTTGCCTCATAGTTCTTCTGTCATATAACTACATGTGGTATACCATGTCATTTGATAGCTCCATTTCCAGATTTTTGAGCACTCTCCATACTGTCTTCCACACTGAATTTCACCAATATTTTTTAGGGTTTATTTTACCTTCAGCAATATTACCTGCAATTTTTTGTTTGTTTCTTTACTTAATGTTAATCATCCTGGTTGAGGAAAGGTAGAATGTAAATGTAGGTTTAATTTAGATTTTCTTGATACTCAAAGATTTTGTTTTTTTATAAATTTATTGGTTTTATTATTTCATCATTCTTAATTAATATTCTGTTCATTTCCTTAACCCATATACTGATTGAATCGTTTGGGTATATTTACTGTTGTTGTTATTCAGATTTTGAGGTCTGTAAATATTCCACATATTAATTACCTTTCAGAAGCATGGCTAGCGAAGGCTTAGTCCCATTCTGTGTACTGTCTCTTAACCTGACTTCCTTTTTTCTTTGATGAGCAGAATCTTTTTATGTACATACAATCATGTTTTCAACTATTAGTATTTTTGGAAAGGATTAATTCTTGCATTCTGATTGATTTAACTATGTTTAAAATGATTCTGAAGGCTTTTTATCCTTGAGGCTTGTCTACTTTGGGAAAGATGAATGAATTATCTACCAAATGTTCTTGACAGACAAGCAGGTGATGCCAGATTCCTTCTGTGATTCATTGGAACCCATTTGAAGAAACTCAAGTTATGCTCTTTGTTGTGTCTTCTTACATGTCTAACACTTAGATGAAGGTTTTTATTGCTGGGTATGACCCCCCCACCTAAACAATAAGTTTGCTTAATTGAAATAAAGAACATTAGCAACTGGTCATTTAAGATGTCTTGTAAAAAAAAATGTGCTTGAGAAATATACAGTGAATTAAATTAGCATAAATATATGTTATGTTGAAGATATATTTAAACAGCAGTCTTTAGAAAATAAGGTTCACCTGGTTCTTTTTCTTGGCAGTTTGCAGAAATATAATTGAACTATCTGATTCTTTTCACAATTGCTGGTAGTAAGAGGAGAAAGCTAATTTTTAGCTGGTGAAGTCTGGGAAAATAGCTTTATGATTTTAGCAGTCAGAGACATTGGACCCTGCTAAAAGCTAATTACAGCTTTGTCCATACAGTTACCAGATATCTCACACAACACAGCTTTTAAAATGGCAGAGTTAGTAGCACTGGCTTCCTAACTGTCTATGGTACAGTTTGATCTTGGTAAATAATTGGCCATATGTAGGTTAATGCAGTTTGAACTTGAAATATGGACTTATGGGTTAGCCTAGTGTTTTGTAAAACTGAAACAGTGCATCCACTCTTAGTGTCCCGTAGGTGAAAGTTTTCCTTTGTCCTACCTGGTCTGCAGCCACTCAGATCCAAGTAAACACACAAAGGCTTATATTAATTAAAATTGCTTGGCCACTAGCTCATGCTCACTACTGACTAGCTCTTACACTTAAACTCAGCCCATTTCTGTTAATGTATATGTTTCCATGTGTTCTGTGGCTTTACCTGTGTGCCATTACATGCTCCTCTCTAGACAGCAGGCTGGCGTCTCCAGACTCAGCCTCCCAGAATTCTCCTCATCTGCTTGTCCTGCCTATACTTCCTGCCTGGCTACTGGCCAATCAGCATTTTATTTATCAACCAATCAGAGCAACACATTCACATCATACAGAACATCCCACAGCAGTGTCCATTGGCTTACAAAACATTTCACAGTTCTAGAATTTTCATCTTGATGGCCCATAGGCCTTTATCTGAAAATGTATGCTTAGTTCCATAATTGCCGCAGAGCATTAGCACGATCTAATACTCAATGTGTTAGCATATGCTCAGGTTTTAAGTGCTATGTAAGCTTTGCAAGTTTTATTGTTTGAAATTCTATAAGCAAATTCCTCTCCAAGGAAGAGAATTTTGTCATTAATATTTCTCATGTGTACATTCTCAATATCTTTCTCTTCTATCTGTTCTCAATCTAGCACTCCTCTTATGCAAAATACCATTGCTACTGTGGATACTAAGTAACAAATGAATCTATAATCTAGCCCATACTCAAATTCAAGAGGAATAGACACCATCTATGTGTGACATAGAATGTATAAGCAGAAATGAAAGACATTCTCATTATGGTTTTTTTTTCCCCAATTTTGTTAACTACAACCAAGAACCTAACACAATGTATTAGGACATAGTAAGATATATCTTCTACTTTTGATATTGTAAAGAGACAATATATTATCCAGGGAGTACCTGGTAGGTCAGGATGCTTAGTTCATGGCACCTAGGATGCAACGGAGGTAAAAAAACAAAACACACACCAAACAAACAAACAAAAACAAAACAAAACAGAATCCCAGTGTTATAATGTCTTTCTTCTCAGACTTTCAACTCTTAACAATTTAGCACCTCACAATAGTGTCATGGATTGGTGACAAAGACTTTAACACATGGGCCCTTAGTAGAAAACTATAGCAGTTACTAATCATGTAGATAGGCACCTATAACATCCCATGCTGCCACAGATCATGCCCTCAACTCTTGTCACCATGAAAATATATTGAATTCTTGTTAAAAATTTCAGCTCATTGTGTTAACCAAGTTGAAGTGCAGAGTTGCATCAACTGCTTCAGCACTGGATTCAAATGACGGTCTTGCAATGTGGTTCTTCTCCAAGTGAGACCTAGAAATGAGAGAACTTATTTTTCCCTTTAACAGTCATTACTGAAATGGAAATAAAAATAATACAATGGATATTACCATTATATAAGGAAAAGCATGGGAGACACTGATGCATAGCTGGGTAGTTGTCAATCTCCTATAACAAGGGTCAGTTCTGTATCCCAAAGTACTTCTCTGAAGCTCTAATATACACTATGCATACTCTTGTTTTTCTGCATTTCTTGCTGTCATCTTCCTTTACTGCTAAGAAACATATTGTGCAGGTATTTGAATAGTTTTTTCTTTCTCCTTTGGTCCCAGTAAGTAAAAGATGAGGCTTTTCTTTTGCATTTGTACAGTGCTTTCTCATCAGGCAGCTGTCCATACTTTCTAGTTGCTCAAACTAAACAACTTTAAATTCTCTAGGCTGTTTTAATATTACAAATTGTAGTCAACCTCTTTACACAAGACAGTACAAAATCTCCTTGAGGGAGGCCTCTCTTTACATTGCAGTGAATACAGTGCTTTGTGAAAATATTCTTTGAAGTCTTTAATGCTTTTGTTTGACTAAGAATGTCTACAGGCAATATGTTCCTTAAAAAAAAATTTAGCAAGATGTTGTTGTGATTTTGACTGGACAACACATTTTACCTGGCTGTAGTGTTGATTTAAACATTAGCCCATAGCTGCTTCTTATGTGCGGAATATTAGACCATTTTGAGTCCCTGAAATAAAAGTGAGTTTTATCATCCAATCCAACAAGATGTAGTTTAATACTTTTCATCAGAACAGAACTTGAAATGTGATTATCGAATTATCTCTTGAGGCATCTTCACATTACAGGTAAGTAAAACCAACCAATAATTTTACCTTTCTGTGTAGACATTTTCTTAGATCCACAATTGAAGTTGACCACTTTTCTATTTCCAAGACAATAACTAATATTCCCATGAATTATTCTTTTGATAATCCTATCTGCTCTCCACCTGCAAATTATGTGTTGACCTTCCCATCGCCTCCTGCAGTCAGTGTGCTCCTGTGTTCTGTGCTGACGGGATTTCTTACACCAGTGCTGCATTCAAGGTGTCTATGAACCAATCTCTGTATCAGGTATAAAGTAATGTGAAATCAAACATAATCTCAGCCACAATCAAAGACTACGTAACACAGATATTTCACTTAGCTATTTTAGATATTTAAGAAATAGCTTTCCTCCTCCAACTGTAAACTATCCTGATGTATTCTGAAATGAGTATGGGCCTGTGTCAAAGGCATATGCTCTTAGGTCATTTGCAGTAAGTTTGTAGCCTGCTTCCTTCCCAGTCATCATATATAGAGATGATGATTTGTAATTGTTAAATTGGAGACAAGGAAGGCTCCTTGCTAGAGCTTCCAGCATATGTGTGAATCTCTGCCTTGGCAACTGCTTCATCTAAATTAGACTCATAAAAAATGCCTATGGGATTTGATGATTAACTTAAATCAATTTAATGGATGAGAATAATCACAACTCTAATTTATGCCTTACAACAAATTATGTTTTTGAGATTTATGGATTAAAAGTTCAGAGCTAGGAAAATATTTTTTCTCTCCCAATTAAAATATTGTCATGTTCATTAAAAATTTGAAATTCATGTTTATATTTAGTTGTAGAAACTTTTTCCATTTAAATTTTCTTGGAGAAAGTTCTTCACTGTATTCTTGTTTTATTTTCACAAAAATCACATTGATGTGTTTTTCTTTTTGTAGAACCAATTATAAAAAGTCATACTTTTATTTTTTACCAAAGTAGTAAAAAAAGATTTCACTCTTAAGTTTGCTAGAAAATTCTGTTTCTTATTACCTCCAATAAAGAGAACTAGACACAAACATTTATAAAACTATTCAAATTAAACATTGCTGTAAAAGAAAAATAAGAATTTTATATTCTCTTGTTGAGAAGAACTTAAGACCAATTGGAGAATTGTGGATTAACAATGAAGTATGCATGCTGCAGTTGCACACATAAAGTTATTGTGCCAGGCTGTAGCTGTGGTTCATGGGTGTCATCACCTGGTAGGAATATTGCTTGTTTCTCTCGCTTGAAAGCTTGCATGCTGCCTTCCGGTATAATGACAGTCCCTCAAGAATGAGGCTTTGGGGTCAAACTCCGTTTCTGTCCTCTGGGTCCAGGGTCTGATGTGCATGATGTCTTCAGCCATATATAGTCATCTTTCTCCTCTGGGACAAGCAAGGAAAAGAGAAACATGCTATATACTGTTTTGTGAGTCTCTAAGACAACCCTCAGCAATAAATCAATAGGCTCCTCAACCTGGTTTTAGGATTTTACAGATGGTCTTTGGCTCTTTGGGGGAGTGTTGTTTGCTCAGGTGGGAAAGTTTTGTTTGGACTGTGCATGTATACACAGAATTCAGTGTCTTATGTTAACTCTTAGCTATAGAGTTAACAGTACACTTTCTTCTGAGTTTCTCAGGCATCCTATGGTTATTTTACCCTCACTCTCCTTCTCTTTCCTCTGTGCGTATCTCTCTCAGCCCCCCATAACTAAAGTGCCATTTCTCACTTCAAATTAATCTGCTATTCCTCACTCGACTGCCAACCCTAGAACCCTGGTCTCTTTATACGTTTCTGTTTGTGCAGTCAGTCCTGGCTATAAACTCTCATTGAAGATTTGAAGATAGGAGCCTCAGATGAGAAAGAAAGTGAAAAGTTTTTCTTTCTCTGTTTTAGTAACCTCTCTCTCAATATGATCTTTTAAAAATTTCAATTACCTGAAAACTTAATGATTTCATATTTCCTTACAGCTTAATAGTATTCCATATTTTATATGTACCACATTTTCATTATCCATTCACTGGTTGAAGAACATTTAGACTGTTTTAAGTTTCAAGCTGTTGCTAATAGAACAGATAAAAAAATAACTGAACAAGTATCTGTGGAGTGTGATACTGAGTCTTTTGGGCATATGCAAGGAGTGGTATAGATGGGTCATATGGATAGATTTATATTTGGTTTTTGAATATTCCCCACACCGATTTCCAGAGGGTCTGCACCAGTTTGCAATTCCACTAACAATGAATGAGTGTCCCCTTTCCTCCACATCCTCTCCAGTATTTGTTATCAGTTGTTTTGGTGAGCTTTGCAATTCGGACTGGAATAAAATGAAATCTCAAAGTTGCTTTGATTTGCATTCCTGGAAACAATGATCTTTTTTAAGGTATTTCTTAGCTATTATTATGTTTTCTTTTGAGAACTCTGTTCAGATTACAAGGCCATCTTTTTTTCTCTTTATTTATCTTCTTCTCTTTTTGTGGACTCTTTGTTATTTATATATGCTGAATATTAACCTTCTCTCAGATGTTTACCTTTTTCAAATGTTCCTGCTGATATAGTATCCTACCAATGATTTTAACTATTATTTGTGGTGATATTTTATTTGTGCTGAAATGTGATATTTTGTTTGTATGTTAATAAATAAAGCTGCCTGGAGATCAGAGGTCAAATAGCCATAAAACAAAAGTCAAGAGGTGGTAGCACATGCCCTTAATCCGATCACATGGCAGGCAGAGTCTCTGTGTGTTCAAGGACACAGCCAAGCATGGTGAGCCTTGAGTCTTTAATCCCAGTACCAACCACAGAGACCAGGAGGTCTGTATAGACAGGCAGTGACAAGGAACTGATGTGGCTGGGCTTAGAGCCAATGAGAAGGCGGAACAGGAAGGCAATAAAAGCGCAAGTTAGACAGGAAGAAGCTCTCTCTTGGGAAGCTACAGCATGGTGATAAGCTAAGGTTAGTCAGTGGCTCTCCACTATTTCTGTGATCTCTTCTGCTATGACCCCTGTATCTGGCTCTGTGTTTCTTATTTAATAAGACTGTTTAGAAATTCATCTACAATTATTTGTACTTTACATTTTACTTTTGTTTCTGAGCGCCCCCCAAAAAAGTTGTCTTCATATGCTCTCCCACTCCAAAACAAAATCCATCACACAATCTTTCATTCCCTTTCTTGCTCTTATGTTCTCCCTTTCCTTCCCTTATCTTCAAATCCCTGGTGGCAGGGTGCGGAAAAACAGTAGAAGTTCTCTTACCATTTCCTTAGTCTACTAATGCATATCATTTTGACATTTTAAGTGAAGACTTTTATTTACAGGTACCTTTGATGCCTTTCTTGGCCTTCTTATTCTGAATTTCCTGCTGCAGCAATTATTTTTACCATTACCACTGAAAATTAAGTAAAATCTCTCACAGCTTTATCTACACCCAATTTTCAACATATTCCCAAGGTGAAGGCCAAGGAAATATTTTGAAAAACTTTAAATACTATAATGTTTTCAGTGTTGAGGTTACATATAAGTTTAAAGCTGAATTTTAACAAATTGTCAACTTTTTAAACACCAGAATCGAATCTGATAGACTGAACACTGCAGCAGTGTAGAAGTTCCTTCATTTTATATTCTAATATTAAATTCACCCTTTCAAGGGTAACCATTATCCTGTCTTTTATCAGCATATATTACTTTAAAATGTTCTGTATCTTATGAAAATGGAAGTATATTAGTCATATTCTTTTGTGTCTGACATCTTTTACTGAGACTCATTGATATTGTTAGTTTATATTTTATTACATCAAAAAGTGTCTACCTAACTAAGTAGTTACACCATCTAGTCATTTAGTAGTTTGGTGAAATAAAGAATAATGCTTTTTGAAAGCATTCTGACAGAAGACACATAGCATCTATGTATTCATTTCTGTTAGATATGATTTTCTATAAATGTAAATGGAAATTGTGGATGAGAGCATATGGAAACAATGCACTGTAGTGAGAACAGCTATTTGTTTTTTCTAAAGTGGGTATAATATGAAAAGTACACCATACACATTGTTTATTAGAAAATAATATACTTTACCATGACATATAATTAATAATTATCACATATAATAATAATTAATACTACTATAACTTTATACCTTCCAATTCCACTTATACATTTCTCATATTTCATATTATCAAACATAATACCTCAGCATACCATTTAAATAACATATGATGGAATTTTTATGCATTATATTAAAATTCTATATACTTAAAGGCATAAAACCTTCCCTATTTATGATGTTATAGTTTCTAAGTATCAGAAGCCCAGTTATAGCTTCAATGTTTCCTTAGGCCAGAACTCAGAAGGCCATAATCCAGGTGTTAGACATCTGTGTGATCATATGAGGGATCTATTAGAGAATCATCAGCTTTGAAGCCCACCGAGATTACTGACATTGTTAATTCAAATTGAGGGCAGTGCTGGGGACCATCGATTCGGTGGTTTGGAGGATTAGGTCATCTTCAACACTAGTCTTCTAAAGGTCTTCAAACCTGACTGAGATTTTTAGAAATAGGCTGGTGTTTCTTGTCACATATCCCTTTCTACACAGCTGCTTAGATAAATAGAACAGCCAGAGGAATCAATGGAGCCAGTGAGGTCGGAAGATGAACTACTAGGTGAGGGCAAAGTCCGAGGAGTGACAGTTTATCCTTCTGCCCGATTACCTTGTTTATAAGCAAGGCGCTAATCCTCCCCAAGTAATGGGGAAGAGAATATGCAAGATCATGAGAACAGGAGAGGCAGGGTCTTGACAGGAGGCTGATGTCCTTAAGCTTTGTTATATCCCACAAGATATTGAATATTGCTTAGTAAAATCCAGTTTTATTTACTTATAAATTCCCCCTCTGAGATGTTCTTTTTCTGTGTATTTCCACATTTCTTGGCTGTATTACTTACATTCTACAGGAGATTTATCATTTTTTATTTGTTTTGACTTGGTTATAGTTTCACGTGTGTTTTTCCATGCAACATCTTAGTATTTGCTCAGTTTTCAAGAAAATTATTTCTCCATTTTTCACATCATGTTTTGCTATAGTATAGAATTCTAGAATGTTATCTATTTTTTTTTCTGAACTTCAAACATGTTATGCCACTGCCTTACAGATCTTGATATCTTTCTCTATAAAGCCATCTGTCAACCTTATTGTTGCTTTACATTCGCTGTATATTTTTATGCTCCATTTCTGTTTCACTATTTCTTCATTCTATGAAGTTATTGGGGTATTACAAACTAACTGTTCTATGCCGTGTCCATCCAAATCCTCCCATTATCCTCCTCTCAAATTCATTCCTCTTTTTTCTACAAATGTACACACCTGTGTGCGTGCATGCATGTGTGTGTGTGTTGTGTGTGTGTGTGTGTGTGTGTGTGTATGACATTTATTTGTGTATATCACTGAGTCAGATTAATGTTATTTTCCTGTACTTTGGGTGTGAAACTGTACCGTGGACTGGGTCTCAGTAGGAACACCAGACCGAGGGAGAACAGAGTGAAGGTACTCAGGATAAGTGAGATTCGGCGAATGACAGACAGACACAGACACCAGAGTATGCTGTGAAACTGCTGCAATTTTACTCAGATCAAGCAGTGTTTTTTATACATTCATTTGAGGAAACATGGCAATCGGCCAGTGGGGCGATAGACATAGAATTAACAATGAGGTTACACAATTTTCTTAGAATGACTAACAGATCTCATGTGTACAGGTGTTATTTCCTCTTTTGTGGTCCCTCATTCAGACAGAGAACATTACGGCAATAGCTGAAGTTTTCCCTCTACATAATTATTAGACCTTTGTTTTGTATCAAAGTTAAACCCTTCCCACCATCGTTCTAACCATGGTTTCATTTGTGTGAAAATATTTAACCTTTGCCTGCAGGTGAGAAGGCACCAGGAGGGTTGGGACCTAGCTATTCTTTCCATGAACTGTAACTTATGCCATTCTGTTTTCATACTATTATGATTCACCCATTGGTTCCCATGTTTATCATAAGCTCCCATAAAAGGCAATGGCTCCAAATAATTATTATATCTAGGATTAAAGTTAGGGGGTTGCCACCACCGACCCTTGATGAGAAACTCTATTTGTTCCTGGATAATTCTTGTAGCAATGGCTAATTTCTGTAACTGTTTCCTTGCAGCTGCTGTTGGCTGTGCGTGTGGATTGTTTATGAGTTCCTGGACTTTTACTTTTATTCTCTCTTTGTTAGAATCTTTGTCCCTTTGAGTCATAAGTTCTTTTTGCTCTAAATCATTCATAAATTCCCCCAAACTTCTAGGACCCTCTTTAACTGTTTGCCTAAAAGCTTGAATTATAGGTGGGGGTATTGAGGTCACTTTTGAGAAATCATTATTCTCTTTATGGGGCACATCAGGAACATTGAGAGTTAACTTCCTGAAATCAATACACAAAGAAACAGCAATAGTCACAGCTGCAAAGAGAAAAAGGCAGAGTGTCAGCCAGCCTCTGCAAGCAGATTTTGCGTGGTTCCGTGTAGCCTGGCACCATGATTCGGGCAGATTGATAAGGGATCGCCGGGGGCATAGACCCGAGGGCCGCGAGCCCCCCTTTCCCACGTAACTACCTCATCCAAGGCATTTGTCACGCTGGCGACACTGTCGTGGGCGTGGCAAAACTGAACATTTGAACATGAGTAACCTATCAAGGGGCTTATTTCTTAAGAAATCTGACTTCCTTTCCCTCCCTAGCCATAAACTGCCTTTATCTCTTCAAAAAGGGATGGGGTTTTTTGAGCCCTACCCCATCCATGTAGGCCTGTGTGTTCATATGCAGGTAACCATAGCTGTTAAAAGCTCTCAGGTTCAATATCTCTGTCCAGGAGACACACTGCTTCACAGCAGTAACCCCAGTCCACGGCCTCTGACAATCTTTCTGTCCCCTCTTTCAGGATATTCTCTGAGCCTTGAGTATAGGGAATGCATTATAGATGTCCTATTTGGGGGTGGACACTCCACCAACACTGTTCTCTACTGTTTCTCCAGTTGTGGTTCTCTGTGACCACTATTGTCCTCTGCAAAGAGAATCTTTCATGAGGGATGAAAGCTGTACTTACCATGGTTATTAAGATAAGTAGTTGGCAGTTTAGGAAACTGGTAGTAGTAGGTTCTCCTCAGGATCTATGACCTCTGAAGCCATGGTTTCTTGGATTAATTAACAGTGGGAGACACAAATCCCATTCTGCTGAGTGGCTCTTAAGTCTACCCAGACAGCTCTTGGTTACCTCCAAGTTATTTGTGCCACTACAACACCACAAGGAAATTCATGCCAGGGAAGCTATTATTGTAGTTCACAGTATTTAGAGCTAGGTGTGGCTATTGATAACTTTTCCCCCCAAGCAGCTTGTATGACACCCTTGAGTTCTATGACAGATAGTCATCAGGGAGGAGGCAGCCAGATTAGTTGCCAGATGAATTTTTCTGAGCCCTCTGACTGAAATGTGTGGTGACTTTAGCAATATGGTTTTTCCTTGGAGTTCTGAAAGCCATTGTTTATTACATTCAGTCAAATAGGAAGATTTTATTTCACTGTTGTTTAATTAAAATTAACTTTTAGATTTAAGGCTAAGATGAAAACTACTTGTTAAACACTGAAGCCATAAGATATCATTAAAAAAATAAAACAAGAACTGACATCAGTTTTCATCTGCTGCTTTATTTCTAAATTTTAGTTTGTCTAAAATTTATTTCTTTCAGTTTATCTTGAGGATTTTAAATATGATTCTTATATGTTTCTTCCTTTTTTATTTTTCCATTAAGGGTATCAGTCGGTTATAAATTAGTGTAATCTACCGAAATGCATGAGCCCAAATAATTTAAATTTTATACATAAACTTGCTTTAATTACATTCATTTTGAATACATCAAGAGATAAGTAATTTCCCTCATATTCTCCCTATTGTTATTAATAGACTTTTAGGTTTTAGTTTTTCACAGTGAGTGCTATTTGTATTACCAACAAGAAAAATTAAAAAGACTTCAAGAGACTAAGGAAAGGGGACTGGGTAAGATTGAAATGAGTCTGCAGTGATTCAGATACAGACATCACTGTGTCCTTTGGGAGAGTATTCTAGAATTTTAATTCTTTTACCAAATTCTGTGTATTCAAATTTCAAGTCTCTGAGATATGTCTTAGGTTTTACTGTTTTGATGTTGGTGGGCATAGAATTGCTATTTATCAGGTCAATTTACCGGTTCTGTAAGTGTCTGTGTTAAAGGAAGCACAGACTAGGTCAAAGCAAGGATCTAAGGCTTCTTGGTCCTTCAAAGATTTGTACAGAATCTGTGGTTTAACCATCTCTATCCAAAGTGATGGGCAGAAAGTGATTAAACACTTCAGGTTTACATTTGGTGATGTCATTTGCACCTGGAATGTACCCAAAAACTCAGGCTGTGATCACTTGGTTGTGCAGTGATGCTGTCCTGGGATCTTTTGGACCCCTTAGGCCTGGCTGGTGGAATTGATCACTGGCAGCAGGTCTTTGAAGTTTACACACCTGCTTCTGTTTCCAGCCAGTGTTCTGTGCTTCCTGGTGGTCTAGCGTATGAAAAGCACACTCCTGTCCCTTGGATGGTGCTGGTCTTTGTGCCATACCTTCCCCTCCGGGGGGTATTGCGGCCCCCCCCATCCATTCAATGTAAGTATTGCTCCTACTACCTTGTTTTTGTCTGGTATGTTGTCACAGGCATGGGGAACTTAACTGCTAAATGAGTAAACACCTGAACAGAGCTTTCTGTGCCTCAGCGTCTGCAGCTGAGCCTTAAATTAATAATAATGCCTCTACCAGTTTCTGTTGTGTTCAGTAAAAAACTCAATGAAACTATAAAAACACTTAGAACTGTAACTTAGGATAGTGTCTAACTTAAAATAAATACATCAAAAAACTATATTTGTTATTACTTCTTAAATGTTTCTTGCAACTTGATATGTAAATAAGTATTCCTAGGGATTACTACATTCTAGGGGTTCTAATGTTTTATGCTACAGCAAAATGAACATCATTATTAAAGTTAAAAATAAATGAAATCTTATCTTAATATAATAAAACCCTGTAGTGATATGTTTCTGTTTCTAGTTGTTTATTCCTTATATACCTATGTTGAAGTATATGTGTTTTCTTTCAGAATATTTCTATATTTCCATTTTATTCTAACAGAGATGTTGAAAAATATTTATGAGAAAAATGCTATATTTCTCAGTGTTTCATATAGGGATGGTAAAGGAAGAGACAGAAATAAAGTAATTCCTAGCTTGGGCTACCTGGAAGGTTTTATGAATACAATCTATGTGCTATGTATGACTTCTCTTTATTCTATCTGTTTTGTCAGTTGACTCCCAACCCAGTAGAAGGAGAGGAAGCAGTAATCTTGCATCTAGCAAGTTGAACATCATGAGAATAAATGTCTCCCAGTGATGTCTTCATTGAGAGACTGAAAGTTGCTGAGTTCCAATTGGGAATCACAGACCTTCTGTGTGTATTCCAGCCCATTAATGAACTCTTATGAGAACAATATACTCATTATGATAAACTGTAATAAGGCTGGATTTTAAATATATTACTACAGGAACTGGAATAAAGAGATGAAATGAGTTTGTAATCCTGTGAGAAGTTTAGGATGTGAAATGCAAAATTAAATACTAGATAAATAAAGAATACTTGAAAATGAATGTTTCCTACATAATTATTCTATTTATCCTGCCTGGCTTTGATAGTTTTGTAATTTACTATTTAAATATAAGCTTCCTAATTATTGTAATCAGTCAAATAATTCTCTAATACCATAGTTATTTTTAAAATATTCCTAAGACTCTTTTTAAACACAACTTAATAATCATTAACATAGTTGACAAATTTGAGGATATATATATGATTATGTGTGTATATGTATATGCATGTATGTATGTATATATATACACACACACATATAATGATTGTATATGAACTATTTTGGTGTCCCAAAGTCACCGAAAATGCCTTTCTATATCTTATATAAATATTTTACTATGATAAGAAACTTAAAAAATTTACTACAGAAAAACTTTAATATGATTATATAAATATGATAAAAGCATTAGAGTTTATATGCAATGATAAGTGATTATATTTTATATGATATAGTTAATGAATGAGTGCTCTTGTTCTCATGATGGTTTTTCATGTACTGTACCTAATTATGAATTGTCAGAGTTGAGAAATACTGCAATATTATTTCTTGCTTTGTCCGTTCAACCAAGTTTTACTTTTTCTCTTCCAAATCTCCTCCACTTTCAATGAACCTCAGTATAATTTATGGACTCTAAAAATTGTCAGTGTTTTGGAAAATATAATGAAACACAAAATGATATAATATCATGCTTTGTTTCTAGTATTATTATGACAACGTCCAAGATTTTCCTTTTCTTTTTCACCCTACTACTAGACTGTAGTAAGTTTTTTTGCAATAACATTTTATTTGAATTCTTATACAACAGTGTCAGAACACAGTCCAGGAATGGAGTCATGTGTGGAGAAATCTGAGTGTTTGTTGAGAACACTCTAAGAAAAGAAGAGAAGAGTCTTGTGAGCTTAGATCCTTGAAACAGGGGATTGTCCTTAAACTGTGTTTTTGTGTTCCTCCCAGGTATGGAGAGATAAGAGTGAGCTTAATTCAGAGTACTCATTATTACTTGGTGGGGTTATTTAATTAAATGTTTAAATTTTCCTTTATATGCCTCTATGGAAAAGCAAGTTTTGTCACATGTCCTTGTGATTTTATACAATTTGAACTCATGAGAACTTTATTCATGTGACCTTTCTTAACACTCAGAGTATAAATTGTCTGGTGCTCTGAGTAAAGTTGGTTATTGCAGGAGACTTTAGTCTGCCTTCTTTAATCGGCTCCATTCTCTCAGTTCCCACAACCTTTAGAGTGGTAAGCAACATTATCAATTTAAAATTTTCTGTGTTTTTGCTGGTGTAATTATACACTTCATAAGGACAAGTGTTTATACTGTTGTTAGGGATTATGATGGCTTGATAAAGTGATGGCTGTCAATCAGTCTCCAAGATCCATGACTTCACTAGCACTTAGGATTGGCTGGGTTTCCATTACCAAGAAGGGTTTACGTGTATGAGTGTTTTCCCTGCATGTACGACAGTGCTCCACAGACATGCAGAGACTATGGAGACAAGATGAGGTCTGTAGAATTACATAGACTCTTGTGAGTCACCAGTACGGCAATTGAGAACCCAACCTGTGTCCTTTATAAGGTTAGCAAGTGATTTTAATGGCTAAGATGACTGTCCAGGAACAAAAGAAGTATTTTTGGTTGAATAGTTATGTTAAATCATTTAGTAATCTAATTTCTTTAATACTTAGCCAGTTTTCTAGAACTGACTAAATTTACCAGCTATATATCATTCACTCATTAGTAAACTAGGCTTTAAGATAATTATTTTGTATTATCATGATATTCAGTTGAAGTAGAACTTTATTAAATAACAACAATGATCATAAAGAAAAAATTTTGGTTATTTCTAGAATGTCTATGTATACTTCAATGGAATACTTATAATAAACAGTGAGGAAATGAAAATAAAGCCATATTTGTAAATAACATGTTTTAAGCAATACCTGTGCATCTTGAACATGCTATTTCTGATTTTAAGGTCACATCATCAATCAATGTCAATGTGAGGAATGGCACTAAACAACGATTTTAAAATCTGTGCTAACATAACATAGATGTTATATAATAACATAATATTATAATTGATTAAATGGTACAAATCATTCTAATCAGCTAGGAAATTATATCTAGTTAGTCAAAATATGTTACATACATTGTGATTACAAAGATAAATTTAAAACCTTACCTTACAGTGTTTGTGCTTTTGGTTTATAGAATTCCTAGACAGATATAAAAGTAATATGAGCACTTATTTGAAATGCTGAGTGAAAAGTTAGTTTTTCTGGGAGATTTTTCTTCTAAAACAGGGCCTCATGATGTATCCCAATCTGACCTCAAAGTCACAATCTTCTTATCTCTACCTCCTGCATGCTGGAATTATAGACATGTTCAGTACCTGGTTGAGAAAGAGGAAGTGGAGTTAGGTTCATAATGTATTGAACTCAGTTTCTGTCTTAATGTAACTTGAGAGTAAACATCTGCATTTCAGAGATCATGAGAAAGTCTGTCCAAGTTTAATAACTTAAAGAAGGGGATAAAATCATTTTGTTAAAAGGACATTTGAAGGATAATTTATTGAGATAAGTTTACAAAAATCAAATACTAAGTATTATTTATTAGATTTGATTCTTTGAGATATAATTTATTGATATATCATCAAAACTAATAATCTAAACAAAATTAACTATCCCCAAAAGTTTTGTTATAATTTTTTTTATTTTCTTTTATTTTGCAATACAATTCAGTTCTACATATCAGCCACGGATTCCCTTGTTCTCCCCCCTCCGGCCCCCCTCACCTTCCCCCCAGCCCACCCCTCATTCCCACCTCCTCCAGGGCAAAGCCTCCCCCAAGGACTGAGATCAACCTGGTAGACTCAGTCCAGGCAGGTCCAGTCCCCTCCTCCCAGGCTGAGCCAAGCAACCCTGCATAAGCCCCAGGTTTCAAACAGCCAACTCATGCAATGAGCACAGAACCTGGTCCCACTGCCTGGATGCTTCCCAAACAGATCAAGCCAATCAACTGTCTCACTCATTCAGAGGGCATGATCCAGTTGGGGGCCCCTCAGCCATTGGTTCATAGTTCATGTGTTTCCATTCATTTGACTATTTGTCCCTGTGCTTTATCCAACCTTGGTCTCAACAATTCTCGCTCATATAAACCCTCCTCATTCTCGCTAATTGGACTCCCGGAGCTCCACCTGAGGCCTAGCCATGGATCTCTGCATCCAGATCCCTCAGTTATTGGATGGGGTTTCTAGCCTGACAATTAGGGTGTTTGGCCATCTCATCACCAGAGTAGGTCAGTTCGGGCTGTCTCTCGACCATTGCCAGCAGTCTGTTGTGGGGGTATCTTTGTGGATTTCTGTGGACCTCTCTAGCACTTTGCTTCTTCCTATTCTCATGTGGTCTTCATTTACCATGTTCTCCTATTCCTTATTCTCCCTCTCTGTTCTTGATCCAGCTGGGATCTCCCACTCCGCTGAGTTCTCTTTCCCTGGACCCTCACCCTTCATTATCCCCACTCATGTCCAGGCTGTTCATGTAGATCTCATCCATTTCTCAGTCATTGGGCGATCCCCGTGTCTTTCTTGGTGTCCTGTTTTCCAGGTAGCCTCCCTGGTGATGTGAGTAGCAGTCCAGTCATCCTTGTTCCACATCTAGTATCCTCCTATGAGTGAGTACATACCATGTTTGTCTTTCTGAGTCTGGGTTACCTCACTCAGGATGATTTTTTCTAGATCCACCCATTTGCCTGCAAACCTCATGATGTCATTATTTTTCTCTACTGAGTAGTACTCCATTGTGTATATGTACCACATTTTATTTATCCATTCTTCAGTTGAAGGGCATCTAGGTTGTTTCCAGGTCCTGGCTATTACAAACAATGCTGATATGAACATAGCTGAACAAGTGCTCTTGTGGTATGATTGAGCATTCCTTGGGTATATGCCCAAGAGTGGTATAGCTGGATCTTGGAGGAGATTGATTCCCAATTTTCTAAGAAAGCACCATATTGATTTCCAAAGTGGTTGTACAAGCTTGCATTCCCACCAGTAGTGGAGGAGAGTTCCCCTAATCTAAACAAAATTAACTATCCCCAAAAGTTTTGTTATAAATTTTTATTTTTTAATATATTTTTAATGTCTCCTTCTCACCTTCCTTTGGCCTGCCATTAATGGATCAGCTTTCAGTTACTACAGTATTTAGAATTTTCTAAGCATTTTGTTAGTAAATCTTACAATGTATATGACTGTTTTTCTGTTTTTCTTTACTTAGCATCATTACTTTGAAGTTAATATCTGCTATTGCATACAACAATGGCACATTCTAGCCGGTCGGTGGTGGCGCATGCCTTTAATCCCAGCATGCAGGAGGCAGACCCAAGAGGATCTCTGTGAGTTCGAGGCCAGACTGGGCTACGAAGTGAGTTGCAGGAAAGGTGCAAAGCTACACAGAGAAACCCCGTCTTGAAAAACCAAACCCCCCCCCAAAAAAAAGGCATGTTCTTTTAACAGTTGAACATTGTTTCATTGTTCAGATATACTGAAAAATGTTTAATCATTCACCTCTTGTTGCCCATTGGAATCATTTGCAGTTTTAAATATTGAGCATTAAGTTGCTAAGAACATTCATGTAACTTTTTTTATATACATATAAGCATGTGCTTTTATTTCGTATTAATATATAGAAGCAAAATGTTTTATCAAATGCTCAGAGAATACTTACTACATCACGAGAATGTCAAGCAATTTTATGCCATGATGATACATTTTGTTTCCCAGCAATACTGTATGACGATTCTAGTGTCTTCTGATCTTTATCCCATCAGGAGCTCCCCACAAGGGCTCAGGTAACAGACATGTGCCACCTTGCCTACCTTAGTATTTCTATGTTTCAGTTAAAGTGTGAGAGAATGTGACCAAAAACTTGGATTAGATCATTGAAAAATAAGAAAAGAACTCCTTTACAATATAATCTTTCCATTAGTATTCTGCATTGAAGAAATAGTTTTAAGTTCTCATTGCCCATTAAATATAATTTTTTTAGATTTACATCTGCAGGTGATATAAAATTAGAAATTTATTTAGAATTATGCTAGTCATAATTATAGTGTATTTCCAAATTCCTTCTTAGTACAGAAAATCAATTCTGAGATTATTATGAAAATTTTGTCTAATTTTAGTCAGTGGGAATCTGGGTTAAGATGTTATCTTGTGTGATGTCAAAAACACTGAGTTAGAGTGAGAAAGCCTTGCTTATTTATAAAAATCACATTTAAAAGATATATATAGATACAGATATAGATATAGATATAGATATAGATATGTTACTCTCTAGATACTTATATGGGAAGCCATTCATTAGCTACTCTTACCTCTAAAAAACATATTTTGACTTCTTGACTTTGAAGGAACCATTAGAGTCAAAATTAAGAAAGCATCCTTCTCATTGGTCAACACTCACAGTTCAAAGACCTTCAAAGATTCTTCATTTGATTCAGTGCTTATCCCAGTCATCCATTATGCTTGTAACTTCTCTTAGTTTTACTTAGTTTCAAGTCTTCTCTTCCTTTATTATCAATATTTAAACCTATCATATACCAACTGTCACCAAGTGTTGTTACCAAATTACTGCTGATATTGAACAATTGATTCTAAGACTTTAAAATTAGGAGAGAGTCACAGGAATACCCATAAAGCAAGTAGAATAGGAAGGGCTGAAGGAGCCATGGAGGGACTGGCCTGAGACCTGGTAGCTACATAATGGTAATGACTTCTTGAGATTGTAAGTTTTCACCTCTGCCTCTACTCTAACTATAAATGACCTCAATCTAATGCATGAATTTCTGATGTTCATTCAGAATTTAACACTGTGTATATGGGTTGTGTGTTGCATGTGTATGTATGGTGCATTCATGTGAGTGTGTGTGTATGCATGACTGTGTGGAGCCCAGTGCAGAACATTGGGTTTTACCATCTATTATTCTTTGCCTTATTGCTTGAAGACAGATTCCCTCACCAAACTGGAAGCTTCCCCTTTTATCTAGGGTGACTAGATCTAGCAAATTTAGTTATCTGTCTGACCCTGCTCCCTAACGTTGGAGTTACAGACCACCAAACTTTTTATGTGTTTGCTAAGGATTTGAACTCAGATTTTTCTGCTTGGAGAACAAGCAGTCTTACTCCTCGTTGAACCATCTCTGTGGCCCCCGGTATTTATTTTTTGTTATAATCATTACTAATTACTAAATTTTCTAAATACTGTGACCTTTTTGACATTTTTATGTTTTAAAATCATATATCATAAAATCATGGAGTTAGTTTCTTTTCTTGATAGTACTTGAAGGCAATCTCTGGTTTAAATGTGGTATGCTCCTTATGACTGAACACTTGGGTCTCCAGCTTCTGGCACTATCTGAGAAGGTTATTTAACCTTTATATGATGGAGCATCACTGGAATAAGTGAGTCACTAGGTGTGTGGTATGGTTAAGATTTTATAGTTCCACCTACTTCTTGTTCGCTCTCTTTTTGATTACAGATGCAATACTACTTCTGTGAAAATCCTTTCCCTGTCATGATATTCTGTCTCTCTTCAAACTAGTCCAAAATGCATTCTTTTCTTAACTTACTTCTTGTAAAGAATTTTCTACAGCCACAGCAAAGTACCTGATTCAAATATTAAACATGATAAGCAACTCCGTTATTAAAAAGACAAAGTAACATATAGTAAATGAGATCGTTTTAAATAATACCTCATACCAGAAGAAAATTATCTGAAGAGAACCCTGACCTCCAGTACAAATCTAATTTTAATAATCTTCATATCTATTTCCATGGTGGAAAAAACCACTTTATAGCCCTATCAGCCATACACAAGATTTTTCTTTCCTCATGTCAATGCTGGCATTTGCTTTGCTTCTTTAGTTATTGACATTCTGAGTGAAGGAAGTTGAAATTGCAAGGGAATAGTTTATGTTTTTTACTGATGCTAAAGATATTGCAAACTTATAAGAATTCCTTTCTGATGTTCTCAGAGCAGATCAAGTTTTAACTACCATTTGTCTTTGTATCCATGGAGAGACATTTTGCTAGTCCTTTTCTTTCTGGTTTGTGTTAGTTATCTTCCAATCAGTATGGCAAATGTCTGAGATAACCAACTTACAGATAGAAAAAGTTTGATGCCCAGTTGTAGAGATTCTAGTTTATGACCAATTGGCCCAATTGTAGAGGTTCTGGTCTATGGTCAATTGACCCAATTGTAGAGGTTCTAGTCTATGATCAGTTGGCCCAACTGTAGAGGTTCTAGTTATGGTTAGTTGACCCAGGTGCTTATAGTATTATTAATACCCCACAATGGCTGAGAATGGAAAGAGGGGAAGGAATGGAGTCTAACAAACCTCTCTAACCCATACCTACAATAGTCTAAAGACCCACCATTAGACTCCACCTATTAAATTCCACCAGCCACCATTAGGTCTTTAATACAATCTTTGAGGGACTTTAGAGATTCAAACTATCACATTTTCATTCTGTAAAATATAGAGAACAGCTTTTTAATTGTGCTGATTCTAATTCAAGCAGGCTCTCCTAAGATCAATGTGTATTTATTTGCTCTTCTTCTTTTGAAACAGGATCTCATACAGGTCATGTTTCTTAGGAAGTCAATAAATTCCTGCTCTTTCTTTCTCAACCCTCTAACTATGTGATTTACTGGAGGCTGGTACCATGCCTAGCTTTAATCTTTATTTTTGATGTTTGAATGTATATATGAAAATATTCCACATGATTTTCTGTAGCTTTCTAATAAATCCTCAGAGCACATATTTGCAATGCCCTTTGTTCTAATTACCCAACATAAACAGGTCTCTTTTGAATTCTTGAGCCTATTACATCAGTGATGGGGATGTCATTTCTTTAATGGGAGAAATATCTAGAGGTAGAATCAGTATGCTCAATAATTTTCACCAAAATTCTCAATAGAATCTGCATAAAATCTTGTTTGTTGACCAAATATATCTTCTACCCACAGAATAGGAAATTGCAGTTACAACATTTTTGTGGAAGACTAGTCCTTAGTGAAAGCCGCATTACCAACATGAAACTATCTCATCATAATCAGCATGTGTTTTCATAAATTTAATTGTCTAACATTTTTGATACTTGTTTCTAAAAATATGTTTTCAGAATATAATATATAGGAAAGTAAGATACTTTCATCCTTTACTTTTCCCCTAAATGTTTATACAGAGCCATATACCATGAAACGTCAGTGAAGGATTAGTTCAATTTCTACCTTGTATAAGAGAGTGTTTCTCAGCCAGGTGGCAGTGGTATACGCCTTTAATCCCAGCACTTGGGAGGCAGAGCCAGGTGGATCTCTGTGAGTTCAAGGCCTGTCTGGCCTACAGAGCCAGATCCAGGACAGGCACCAAAACTACACAGAGAAACCTTGTCTTGAAAATGCCCCCCAAAGAGAGAGAAAGTGTATTTCTCATTTTCATGGAAACAGTGATGAGATTTATGACAAAATATTTTAAGATAGTAGTTCATACTATCTTCCAAGATGTTTTAAGTAATTATATATTATGAATATTGACACTCAGAACAAGCTACTCATTAATTTAAGTCTCATTTCTAAGTGTTTGTGTGCATGTTCCACTATGCATTTAATGGTTTTGATTTTTAATTTGACTGCCAAAATTGTATATCAACTGTGGTTGGGCTGGTTTATCTCACTGTGTTAAAAGTTGCAGAGAATGGTTCATCAGTGCCAGACTTAATGGCTGATTTAGGGTACTGAGCAAATATTTGTTTATGATTGTGAGGAGATTCATATTAGAAAAAGCCTTTAGTTCTAGGGTTCACATCTGCATACAGATGTGCACCGTGTCACAATAATGAGTCTTGACCTGAACGCTCCACTAGTTCAGAGGCTCACTGTATTATTTCAAATGTTGGAAAGTACTTAAACAAGAGAATGGACTTAAGATGCCAGAAAATGGCAAGAGAAGTAATTTCTGGTGAGGGAGGAAAAGGATGGAAGTTAAAAAAAAAATCTATGAAATATTTATAGGTTTTGCACGTTTCATTCTAATAAGAATGCAAATATTGCAAACGCTTTCTACTCATGCAGTACTGACATTTACCAAATAGAATTCTGCTATTTGACCTCCTTCTGTAAACATTGACATTGCACTCACATTTATAATAGATTTCTGTCTGTTTTACTGCAGTTGAATGTTTCCACCGGGAATGTTATTAGTTATTATGGCAGAAAATGCACCTCCACCAGCTGTGTGGCTAAGCATAAAAAAGGCACCAGCCAAAATCCCTGAGTCTCTTAACAGACCTTTGTTGCGTTTCTGCCATGGAACCAACATCTATCCTGAAACAGCAGGAAGGAAAACTTCTTCCAAAGCTTCATTTCCATAGAAATGAGGACCTGACTTGGACTCGCATTTTCTTCCTGGCAGTATCTGATGCCCCTTTCCTTGAATCCTAATCTTTATCTTTTATCCATTAGCTGCAGACAGTTTCGGGTTATGTTAGTAGAAATCATTGGAAAAAGACCATGAAGCCAATTGAATCATAGGAACATAGAAATGTTAAGGAAAAAAAAAAATTAATACAATCAAGTTAATGAGAAAGCCCCAACAGAATGGGGAAAGCATAACCTTGGTCTAGTTTTTAAAGTTATTGAACCATTAACACAAATTGCATTACTGGGATGTTATTGGAGATCAGAAGTTATTTTCCAAAAGAAATTTCTTATTTATGAGTAGCCCTTGTGGTAGATATATCTTAAACTTTTTTCAGATTGGTAAAGGTGAGAAGAGATCAAATGAGAATATAAATGTTAGGAAACGTTCTCTGCAATAACTGCCATGGAACAAACAAGAACCCAAATAGGAATGGAGATAAGCCTTTGTAGCTATGGCCTCAGCAAAAGGTCATTTACAAACTACTTAAGGTTTAGTAAGATAATTTGAAAAGCTAATTTCTGATGCCTGGATAATTCTAGTTTCAGAGCCAAGTGAAATTCATAAGAACAATTTAATTTCAGTTCATATAAACATTTCTACATATCATACAGTAGACCTAACATTGAGCATGTTGGAACTTCTCTAGGCTGACTGAAAAGAACATTAGCCCAATCCCTAGCAATAGCCTATAAACATCTGTCCTTATGGTTAGTGTAGTCCTAATCCCTCCTCAAGGAAACTTCTCTTTGCAACAGATGGAGATCATTACAGAAAACCACAACCAATCAAAATTCAGACTTGTGGAGACCAGTCCTAAGTGATACATCTACAAAACACTCTCACATCTAAAGCTCAGGGAACATTGAGGAAGACGACATAGAAAGTTTGTAAAAACTAGAAGATCAAGGACTCTGCTGTAAGATTACATTCCCTCATAATATTAGAAGCTACATCTCACTAACTTGACTGAAGAAATATGAGATGAACAAGGATGATACTAATGAATATGACAAACTGGATGGAGAAAATCCCAGGAGGTCTAAAACATACATTAAGAACTATAGGGAACTGAGGAAAGCTGGGAGCAAGAGCGGTGGTCCTCCCCAAGGAAGAGCACAGCAATTAGTTATTCAGTATCAAATAACCAGACCAGACCTAAAACCACACAAACAACTAGCAGTTGTTTATCAGCTCTCCTTGGCAGGTATCCCATGACTCTGGCATCTCTAATGTCTTGGGTTATCAAATGCAACTCAGGCTTCAACTTCACATCTTTACTCAATGGCCCCTCTACTAAAATCCATTCAGAGACACCCTTGATACATACCTGGCCTTAGCAGCTTTCTTTAGAAATGGAGAGAAATTCCATAACCTGTTTCTTCTTTTCTTAACTCTAAAGCCAGAGAGCCACGTGGCCAAAGCTGCAAAGTTCTGCTCCATATTGGTGCTGGAACATGTTCCTCTCATTCAATTACATCTCTACCAGCTTTCTGTCTTTCACTGCCTAAGCTTGGCTCTCCTTGAATTTGCTCTATAGACCAGGCTGGCCTCAAACTCAGAGATCCACCAGCCTCTGTCTTCTCAGTGCAAGGATTAAAGGTATGCCCTACCAAATCTGGCTCTAAACTTTTCCTTAGTTCCTTTCAAAAGTTGGAAACTTAGCTGGGTGGGATCTTTGCCTGAGGTCACTACTCTCTATTCCATTTCTTAATCCATTTATCTCCTTGAATACAAGTCTTAGTTCCATTCCACTTTTTGGTGTTCCTTTTCTCCTTAAATTTTACGTTTTGTAATTATCCTGCTCAAATTGCTCCTTTTCATTATAAATCTTCATTAGAGTTACCACTAATAACCACACAACAGAATGTATACTAGGCTGTTTTGAGATTTCCTCTGTCAAGAGAATTAATCCAAAATTCTTCACTTTAGCTTCCAGCAAACTCTTTGGACAAGGTCAAAAGGCAGCCACTTTCTTCACCAAAATACCACAAGAATGATTTCTTGAGGCAACATGCTCAAATTCTTCTCCTCTGAAACCTGTTGCATAAACACCCCACAGCTCCTCAAATCACACTCAGCACCACTGTTTTCCCTGCTCTTACTAGTGTGACTCATTAAGCAGTACTGAAAATGTTCAACTACTTTTCTATTCCACAGTCCCTGTTAATCCCACTGATTGGGAATAAAAACACCACCACAATTTAAAGCCAAATTTAAAGCAAGCTTTAATTAAATACTGGCCAGGTGCATAGGCTTTGGCCAGGTCCATCTCTGGGTTTCTAGAAGATGGCCCCAAGTTACTATTTGTAGTGACTTAAGTATTTCCTATCAGGTCCAATCAGGGGCAAGCATGCACCCTGATGTAGTTCAAGGCTGTGAACCTCCTGCCCACATGTGACCAAGCACATCCAGTGCAGACTGGTCAAACTGATTTGTTTAGGGGCGTGAAAACATGTGGCTTTCTATCACCCATAAGCAATAGCCTCTAGCATTTTAGGGGCTTGCAGATCAGAGACATTTTTGTTTCATGGATCTCTAAGGCACAGTAATTAAAATTTAAAATTTAACTTTGTCTTTTAAATTCCTCCCTTGAGTTGTATCCTAAGTCAAATCCTTGATTCTGTGATAGGTAACTATTTATATTGGGATCTAGTAACCATGAGCTTAATGGTACACAGACAGAAATTATCATTTAGTTAAGGCATAAATGATTAAGAGCCAACAGCAATTAGCAGAAGCAGAAGGGCCAAAAGCCCTGTGATGACTGACAGCAGAGTTACTATCTAAAAGGAACCTGGAAATGAGAATGATGACCAGTTACTTTCTTCATCTCAGATTCCCTTTTTTGCAATGATTTTTTTTCCAAGTACAGCCAGATTATTTTTAATGATTTCTGACTGGTTTTTATAGAAACAACAATTTTCTCTTAATGCTATACAATAACCTCTCTGTTTTACATAGAGCAGGTTGAGTACCCTATCATACTACAGAACTATTTCAGCTAAGGAATTTTCCAGTTGAAAGATCTGAGTGTATTTGGTTTTTTATAGGTACCTTTCCTTGTGTGCCAATAGGCACTATAGGTAGCTATTTTGTCCCTTATGCCTGGGAGTTTCCTTTTGATTTAACATTCCAGCCTGATGAGGGACAAAGGGCAATGTACTCTTTTCTATAACCACTTCCTGCTGAAACTAGGACATTGTTGTCAGGGTCCAGGAAGGCTGGAATTCTAGTCAATGACAAGGAGGGAATTTCAGGCAATGGGACATTCATCAGAAGCATCTGGTTCACTGACCTACCTGCAGAGACAGGGAGCATTCATATTGGCTGGGCTGGTCCACATTAGCTTTCAGCAAGTCCAGGGCTCACACTTCTTTGGAGCAGGTGGTAGTCAGCAGCTGATGCTTGGATAGTATCTGTCAGCCAAGTGAAAAATCTGCTGAGACAGATATAGATTAGGGACAGAAATTAAAATTTAGAAACTTAAAGGAAAATATTACATTTGGAAGTTTCCGGCCCATAGTCCTAGTAACTGGGGAAAGGGAGGAGTCCTAAGACCAGGGGAGAGAGAAATAACATCTTCAGGAACAAACAAGTAGGGAAATTATGTGGGATCCTAATTAGCCTTAACAAAAAAAAACACACACACACACACACAAAAAAAAAAAAAAAAAAAAAAAAAAAAAAAAACAGGAGTCAGATATTGAGGTAAAAATTGAAAGATCAGAGAAGCAAAGAAGCAGTCACATTCACTTCTTACCTCTCCAGATCTTCTGACAGAATGGGACTAGATCCTGTCTCTATGAAACCTCAGACTGAATACAGCTGAAATCCTGTGGTCACTTGCCTTATATTCCTTTCTCCACCTCCCTATTTCTGGGGTTAAAGGAATGAGCCTCCCATGCACTAGGATCAAAGGCATGAGATCCTAAGTGCTGGGATCAAAGGTGTGAGCCACCACTGCCCAGGTCTGTTTCTCTTTTAGACTGGTTCAATCTAAAGTGGCCTTGGTTGTTTCCATGTTCTGGCTATTACAAACAATGCTGATATGAACATAGCTGAACAAGTGCTCCTCTGGTGTGATTGAGCATTCCTTGGGTATATGCCCAAGAGTTGTATAGCTGGATCTTGGGGGAGATGGATTCCCAATTTTCTAAGAAAGCACCATATTGATTTCCAAAGTGGTTGTACAAGCTTGCATTCCCACCAGCAGTGGAGGAGAGTTCCCCTAGCTCCACATCCTCTCCAGCATAAGGTGTCTTCAGTGTTTTTGATCTTAGCCATTCTGACAGGTGTAAGGTGGTATCTCAGAGTTGTTTTGATTTGCATTTCCCTGATGATTAGGGATGTTGAGCAATTCCTTAAATGTCTTTCAGCCATTTGAGTTTCCTCTGTTGAGAATTCTCTGTTTAGTTCTATAGCCCATTTCTTAATTGGACTGTTGGGCATTTTGATGTCTAATTTCTTGAGTTCCTTATATATTCTGGATATCAGTCCTCTGTCAGATGTGGGGTTGGTGAAGATCTTTTCCCATTCTGTAGGCTGTCGCTTTGCCTTGTTAACCATATCCTTTGCTCTACATGCCCTTCAACTAAAGAATGGATAAACAAAATGTGGTACATATACACAGTGGAATACTACTCAGCAGAGAAAAACAATGACATCATGAGGTTTGCAGACAAATGGATGGATCTAGAAAAAATCATCCTGAGTGAGGTAACCCAGACTCAGAAAGACAAACATGGTATGTACTCACTCATAGGAGGATACTAGATGTGGAACAAGGATGACTGGACTGCTACTCACATCACCAGGGAGGCTACCTGGAAAACAGGACACCAAGAAAGACACAGAGATCACCCAATGACTGAGAAATGGATGAGATCTACATGAACAGCCTGGACATGAGTGGGGATAATGAAGGGCGAGGGTTGAGGGAAAGAGAGCTTGGAGGAACGGGAGTTCCCAGCTTGTTCAAGAACAGAGAGGGAGAACAAGGAATAGGAGACCATAGTAAATGAAGACCACATGAGAATAGGAAGAAGCAGAGGCCCACAGAAATCCACAAAGATCCCCCCACAACAGACTGCTGGCAATGGTCAAGAGACAGCCTGAACTGATCTACTCTGGTGATGGGATGGCCAAACATTCTAATTGTCATGCTAGAAACCCCATCCAATAACTGAGAGATCTGGATGCAGAGATCCATGGCTAGGCCCCAGGTGGATCTCTGGGAGTCCAATTAGCGAGAATGAGGAGGGTTTATATGAGCGAGAATTGTTGAGACCAAGGTTGGATAAAGCACAGGGACAAATAGCCAAATGAATGGAAACACATGAACTATGAACCAATGGCTGAGGGGTCACCAACTGGATCAGGCCCTCTGAATGGGTGAGACAGTTGATTGGCTTGATCTGTTTGGGAGGCATCCAGGCAGTGGAACCAGGTCCTGCCTGTGCTCATTGCATGAGTTGGCTGTTTGAAACCTGGGGCTTATGCAGGATCGCTTGGCTCGGCCTGGGAGGAGGGGACTGGACCTACCTGGACTGAGTCTACCAGGTTGATCTCAGTCTGCAGGGGAGGCTTTGCCTGGAGGAGGTGGGAATGGGGGGTGGGCTGGGGGGAAGGTGAGGAGGGCCGGAGTGGGGAGAACAAGGGAATCCGTGGCTGATATATAGAACTGAATTGTATTGCAAAATTAAAATTAAAATTAAAAAAAAAAATAAAGTGGCCTTGAACTCCTTATCTTCCTCCTCCCAAGTGCTGGGAATAAAGGTGTGTGCTACTACTGCCTGGCCTTTATGGTTAACTAGTTAGCTCTGTCCTCTGATCTCCAGGCAAGCTTTGTTTGTCAGAATACAAACAAAATATCACACAATAGGGAAACTTAGGCTATACTTATCTGGAGTCTTGTTGACCTACGAGAAATGGATCCAAGTCTTACGATTTCTTTGATTCTCTGTAGCTTACGTGATTATTTTTAGTGTACACAAAGACACAAAAGTTTTAGATATATTAGCATTACCAATATGTACCGAAATCCACATTATAGAAAAAGCAGGTAACAGGTGTCTGTAAAACAGCTGGAATAAACTCATACCTTTGAGTCTTAGCAGAAGCTGTTGACTTGGGTTAAAAACTGCAAATATTTTTTTTTTCTCTGTCTAGAGAGCTATATGTAAATTGGACAGAGATGTCTTTGGCCTGGTGAGACATACCTTTAAATCTATACTTAGAAAAAAAAAAAAAAGGAAATTTAAAATCTTGAGCTTGTGACTAAATAGAAAATAGCCACTGCTCTACCAGCTTATCAGAATTCTATTAATGTTAAAACTCTGAACTTTTGAAACCCTAGTATAATAGTAGCATAGAAGGGGGAAAGAAATCTGAAACATTTTCCATTTTCACATACCTTAAATCACTTACTTATAACTTCACAACATGCACTTATACATGTTAAATGACTTTCTGAGATCCTCAGAACTTCCTTAAGCTTTCACTATCCCCAGATCCTTATGTAACTTAGACCCTCAGAACTTGCATAGACTCTCATATCGTTAGACCTTTATATCTATTAGAACATTTTTCTTAGACCCTCAAAACTTACAAAGATTTTAGCATTTTTTTCTTTCCATCTAATCATTTACCAGAGACTCAAGCAGTCGTTACTAAGATTAGTGATTTCAAAACATGTTCCTTTAATGGAAAGTTACATCTGAAACCTGTTAATCTTTTAATATGAAGCCTATCAAAGCAAACCTGTCTACTTTTTCTCAACAGGACAGCCAGTATTAATTAGCTCATTTCATATGTTAAAAAAAAAAAATCAATCCTTGCCAGACACAGAGAGTGAGCTTTCCTGTAGAGAAGGAACGTGAGGACTCTGACGTTATTTTGCCTAGGCAAACTGGGACAATCAACTTTACAGTGTCCTGTTTTTCCATAGTTTAGAAACAGTTCTGGCACCTGGAGTGCCATTAGGGCAGTCTAGCCCAGTGATTAATGTTACCACAATCCAGGTACAGTCATTATGGTGCCCTTTCATCTTTGGAAACCTCAGAGTCAATGCTAGTAGCTGGGAGTCGCTGTCTTTCATAGTAGGCTTTTTCATTTTATATTCCATATTCATCAGATCTCTGAAAAGTTTGAGGACTATTATCTATTAAACATATCTGAGCTAAACAAACCTAGGTGTGGCACAAATCTTAAAAGGTCTTATTAAAAAAAACAAATCTGGAGCCAGGTATTGGGGTGACCAGAGAAACAGAACAAGTCACATCCAATCTCACCTTGCCAACTTTTTAGCCATTCCTCTTTCCTCAGACTGAAAGCCTCTGAGTCCTCATCTGAATGGATCTCAGCTTAACTGCTGCTAAAAGCTTAAAAAGGCCGGGTGGTGGTGGCGCATGCCTTTAATCCCAGCACTCGGAAGGCAGAGCCAGGCGGATCTCTGTGAGTTCGAGGCCAGCCTGGGCTACCAAGTGAGTTCCAGGAAAGGTGCAAAACTACACAGAGAAACCCTGCCTCGAAAAACCGGAAAAAAAAAAAAAAAGCTTAAAAAGGCTCTAGTTCCTGGTCCTTACCCCTTATATACCTTTTTGCTTCCTGCCATCACTTCCTGCGATTAAAAGCATGTGCCACCATGCCTGGCTGTTTCCATTGTGGCTTTGAACTCACAGAGATCCAAATGGATGTCTGCCTCCGGAATGCTAGGATTAAAGGCATGTGCTACCACTGCCTAACCTCTATGTATAATATAGTGGCTGTTCTTTTCTCTGACCCCCAGGTAAGTTTATTGGGGTGCACAATATATCAACCACACCTAGGCTTAACCTTGAAAACACATATATGCTAAATAATGCTTTTTTTCCCATAAATAATCACATTATACTTAGCATGATTACAAGTACAATTCTGAACACATAAAGATTTTAATAATTTATAAGGTGAGTGACCATTAACTTGTATTTCTTAATTATCCTTAAGAGCTTCATTAACTTATTAGGTTTCATAGACTAGGACTTGCAGTGGTAGTGCTTGTGAGAATGGACTGAGGGAGCCTGGAGGCTAGCATTGCACTTATCTAGTTGATAGGCACCACAGCCATATGATATTGGCAGGGCCACAAGTTCCTTTTGCCAGAATTCCTTTTTAGCTAGCAAGAAACTTCTTCAAGCTCCTGAGAGAATCGGTACTTTTGTCTAATGCCTGACCTTGAGAAAATAACTTCATAGTTTTATCTCTGTTAAGTTTGAGCCTTAAAAAATAACAATTTCTCAATTGAAGCTGCTTTCAGTATCAAAATAAAACTTTTAACTCATAAACACAGTCCACAGAGAGACTTGGAACTTTCTTGATCCTTTTATAGTATACCATTACAGAATATAACGGTTTCATGTATGACTCAGTTTATCAAAATAACTTAAGATTAACAAAATTAGTAAAGATAAGGAGGCTAGACATATACTCTCAAGCATGAATAGAACTTAGGTAAGGAGAGGCATTCTCTAAGCCAGTAATTTTCAAATTACCTACTTCTGGGACCCTTCAATACAATTCCCTATGTTGTGTTTTGGTGACCCTACCAGCCACAAAATCATTCCTGTTGATATTTTACAACTGCAGTTTTGCCACCATTGTGAATCACAATGCAAACATCCAACACGCAGGTGGTCTTAGGACACACCTGTAAAAAAGTCTTTCAACCCCCAAAGAGTCAAGACTCATAAGCTGAAAAGCTGCTCCAAGCTCTTTGTCAGACTGCTTAGGTCATGGTCTTGCTGCATCACAAGAAAGGAACATCCCAATTTCTTCTGGGGTTTAATATGTGTTGCTCATAGCTGTGGCCTTAATTTTTAGTCTTTTATTTATTTACTCGTAAATTCAAATATTAATAATATAAAACATTTTATAAACTTAAAATGTTCCGTAGTCTAATAAATTTAAATATTTTAAAAGCTGTTCCTTAAAAAACATCCAGCTTTTTAATTTACATTTTCTGTAAATTGCCAAAATTCCATCTAAAAGAAGTTTAAAATCTCTCATATTTGCACTCCTACAATATCAAAAATAAAGTATATATTTTTTTTTTACTTCAAAAAGGAGAAAATAGGACACAACCACAATCTGCATAAAACAAAACAGAACCTACAACAGTGCAAAAAATTCAAAGCTCAATTTCTAGGATTCATTCGTAATCCTTGGGTTTTCTCAAGGGGCTTGAAAAACTTCTTAAGCCCCACCCTCAACAGCAATAACAGCCTGCCTTCTAGGTCTCTGCCTACTCTATTTCATTGTGGCTGGTGCTTCTGATGACTGTCACATGGCAGTGGCATTTCTAAAGCTGTTAGGATCCACTATTGCAACTGAGTTCTCTTTAGGAACTCTGCCACATATTGGCAAGTCTCAGCTGTTCCCCATGATTCCTTCATGTCTTTAAAACCAATATTACCTAGGTGACTTTTATGTTACAAAATTTGGCAGCCAAAACAAGGTACAATCTTGCATATAAAAGCATAGAGGTGCAGTTTAATACATTATTAAACAAGCATTGTTTTCAGGACAGGACAGGAACTGGCATACAAGAATCCACTTAAATCCAAAATGTCTTGGAGACCTGTTGTTGCCACCTTGGTAGGCAGATTATGGTCATCTTTAATCAAGATGGTGGTGAATTCACATGACATCCATCTTCTCCAAACCTAGGAAAGATGGCTTCCAGCCATGTGGCTGCCTACAGATGGTGAAGTCATAACACCCACTCTCTCCAATCCTAGAAAAGATGGTGACAAGCCAAGTGTCTGCCTAAAGATGGTGGCAAGCCACGAGTTGCTTATGTCCAAAATGCAATTATATCACATGGTTCCTTTAAGACTACCTTATGCACAGCTTTTTAACTATCATTTCCCAGTGCCACTAGTTTTAAGTTAACTCTTTTGATAGATTTTACTACTTTTAACCATATCCAATAAACTTACAAATCTTGAGGTACGGAGAGTTCACTTAAACCAAGTCTAATTTTTTTAGCTGTCCTGCTTTGCTTTTTTTTTTTTTTTTCCTTCGTGACACTGTTCCAGATGTCTCAGACTGACAAAGGGTATAAAGGAAACTTTTAAATAAACATGCCTGAGTCTAGAGAAGGCAGAGCCATAACCCAACTCTAGAGCTAGCTTTCCAATAAAACAGAACAGCATAAGACAATGCTAAAGTTACCCATCCCAAAAAGATATCAGCACTCGCGCTAACTTGAATTCAGTGACCATAAAGGCAGCCTTGGCAGCAGTGGTGACTGGAGGCAGCAAGGACAGCAGAAATATCCCACCAATTTCTGTCTCAACTCCATGCTTGCAACAAAACTTTTTCACATACCAGAAAACACAAACAAAACTTTACAACAAAGCAAGTAGACACAACTTTCTCAAGAAACACACAGATAAAACTTTCCAACAAGAACTTTGCATGGGAAATAAACAAAACTTTCCAGCCAGAAACAGAACTAGAACACATCTCCACATCCCAGATAGGGATCCCACAAAACAGACCCAGACTATGATCTACCTGAAGGCATCCATAGATGCTGCTTTTCTCAGCATGGCAGTTTATTCTAATAGTTCTTGCACTGAAGGCAGCCTCAGAGCCTTGGAACATCAAGGCACGTGCCTCCTGAAGCAGCCCCTCAGCCATAGCAATCTGGAGTAAAGGCCCAGCTTTAGAATTTGACTGGGTGGTCTTAATCTTACTGGGGGCCTCTAGAAGATGTGAATCCAACCAATTGAAAAGAAGACCACTGCCACAGTTTAAAGCCAAATTTGATGCAAGCTTTAAGCTTTAATTAAATATTGGTTAGGTAGATAGGGTCTGGCCAGGTCCATCTCAGGGTTTCCAGAAGATGGGCCAGAGTCACAGTTTGTAGTAGCTTAAGTATTTCCCATCAGGTCTGAAGCATTTCCTGCCTATTCCCAATCAGGGGCAAGCTTGCATCCTGACATATTTCTAAGCTATGAACCTTCTGCTTACATGTGATCAAGCACATTCAGTGCAGATGGGTCAAACAAACTTCTTTAGAGAAATGAAAGCCTGTGACTTATTATCTCCCATAAACAACAGCCTCAAGAATTTCAGGAACTATTTGTGGCTTATTATTTCCCATAAAAAATAGCCTCCAGAATTTCAGGAACTGTCTGTCCTTGGTCAAGGGGCTTACATGTTAGAGGCATTTTTGTTTCACGGATCTCTAAGCTATAGTAATTAAAACTTAAAATTTAACTTTAGCTCTCACATTCAAAGTTCATATTACTCCAAACAAAATCATGGTCAGGACTATCACAACAATACCCCAGTTCCTGGTACCAACTTTTGTCTTAGTTAGTGTTTGTATTGCTGTGAAGAGACACCATGAACACAGCAATCTTATACAGGAAAACATTTAATTGGGGGTGGCCAGCTTACATTTTCATTGGTTCAGTCCATTATCATCATGATGGGGAACATGCAGCATGCAGAAAGCATGCTGGAGCTGAGAGTCCTACATCTTGAAGGCAATGGGAAGTCAACTGAGATATTTACTGCACAGTATCCAGAGCATAGAAAATCTCAAATCTCAGTTCCACAGTGATACACTTCTTCCAACAATGCCACACCCACTCCAACAAAGCCACACCTCCTAGTAGTGCCATTCCCTATGAGATTACCAGGACCAATTATGTTCAAACTACCACAGTATTTTTGGTTTAATTTCATTTTTTCACACAATATGAATGGAATACAGCGTAGGAGGATTATATTTGGCTCTGTGGAAATTATCTTGGCTCTTGGAAAATTTGAAAAATTCAGTAGAGATGATCTATCACTGAAATGAATGCCCCAGTTTTTTGGATGCATATTCATTTGTTGTAGGATTTTGTTGGCTAAGGCCCCACTTGGAGGACAGTGAAACTTTGATCATTGTACACAAAATTGTAGGTGTAGTATATAGCTAGAAACTCAAGCAATAGGAGCCAAATAATAAAAGGAAAGTCCTTGTCCTTAATGTGTGCAGAAGGCATAAGATACTCGTGATCACAGATAGTACTAGGGAAACCAGGAAGGTTAAACAAGCAGGTTTTTCTCTTCTGTGGAAAGGATTTATACCTGTTTCCATCTGGATACCTGAGAATGGATGTAATTAATAACCTAGTGATCTTTGCTATCTATAAGGCCAAGCCTCACATGAATTCCCCCACACTATGTGTTCATTTCAGACTCATCCCAGACTCCTGAGTATTGTTTTTTAGTCAATGGAATCCATTTTTATGGGAGAGGTCCAATGTATTTTGTAAAAGACTTTAATATTATACTTATCCCAGACCCTCCCTCCTTAAACTTTTATCTTGAGTGTTGTTTCTCAGTCAGTAGAACCCATTCTTATGGAAGAGGTCATGGGTATTTTGCAAAAGACATGTACTTTGCAAAGGAGTTTTGATGTAGTCATGCCTTAAGCTTTATTATAATAATTGCCTGGAGGAAAAAAATTTTCAAAGTTGTACTATGCTTACTTATGTAAAAATAAACTGGTCAGGGTCAGATTCTAAAAGTTTGAACCAGCACCAGCTAACTAACTCATATTGAACTGAATTTCCTTCTTGCCTCATGGGAATCATTACTCTGTTGGATGTGGCAATTTCAGGGATCGCCACAATTGCGGAGTTTTCCAAATCATTTCTTAAATGTCTTGCCTAAATTTTGGAGAATTTTGCTAAAAAAAAAATACAGCTCTGGGAAGGAATGTATACAAATAACTAGGGTATTTGTCTCATGAAATAAATGCAAAAAAAAAAAGAGAGAGAGAGAACATCTTCCATACAAATGTTTCAGAAGCCCTACTGTTATAGATATTGCAAGAGTAATGTGATTCCTTTCTTGTTTTGAAAATAGTTGTTATCATTAGAAACTTATATACTTTAGTTTCTGCTTTTCTTTATGCAACACTTGAAACACTTGAATTTGAAGGAAGAGTTTAGTCACCATACAATGAACATCTGCTCTGGATTCAGACAACATGGAATCATATCATGCTCAACTACTAATTAATTGTGTAACTTTGGTCAGAGTTAATTAAAGCTTTTAACTTTGAATTTTTTATATTAAATGAAGATTAAAATTATCATAAACAATTAAAAGAACTAAAATGAGGTAAAGGCTTTTCAAATGTAGCTACATACAAGCTTTTATTATTATGGCATCCCCCCTCTTCACTTAACCTCAATAAAAAAAATTGTTGTGGGTAACTTTACATAATTTACATATAAAAACTTGATGATTTTGATGATTTAGATAGTCTTCCTATATTATGTCTTTTCTTATTTTCTCGTTCACTTTATATTAATATCCTTTAAATGCACATTTGTTCTTGAATTAAAAATCTGTAGCAGCAGTCATTATACCTACTTATTGGAGATAAAATCAATTATACTATAAACATTTAATAAAATTTAAGTATAATGTTCATGTGCCCTATCTAAAACAAATCTAAATAAATGAGGATGAAATACTGGAAATTAAAATTTTTTTAAAATCAGAAAATTGGAACAATTTTAGTAATTAAATTTGATTTCAAGTATTAAACAAGTCTCAAAGCATTTCTCTAGATGATCTTTTCATTTTATTTATTATTGTTTTATTGATAGTAAAATATTATTACATAATTTTCTCCTTCCTTTGTCTTCCTCCAACTCTTCTTATGTACTACATTTTGCTTACACTAAATTCCACAGCCTCTGTTTCTTTAACTCCTGATACCTATATATAAATATAGATAGATTGATTGATATATACATTCGTAACATTAATACAATTTGCTCAATTTGTAAAATGTTATTTGTATATATATTTTTATAATAAAAAAAAGCTATGAGAAATGACAACATATTGCTACAGTTTTACAGGAAAGCTTACCTCTGTATATTCTATCAATATAGCAAGAATGAAGTATGTGAATATTTTCCAGAATTATATAGTTGCATTTAAAATTCTGCCAACTATTCATGGTATTGAGAAAAGTAACTAGTTATTGCGTGAGAATCAATTTCATTCTGAGATCATTTTTTTCTGTCTCACAGTAGTAGTCCAACTCCATTTTACTAATCCTTGTACTATCATGTGAAAAATCTCACACTTCCCTTTTTATATTAAAAATAAGTTTTATTCATATACTGTATTCTGATAGTGGTTTTCCCTCTGACATCTCCCCAATCCTTCCCACTTCCCCACCTCTCTCTTTAGAAACAAACAGGCCTTAAATGAATGAATGAAGGAATGAATGAATAAGTAAATCAAACAATTCCCACACTTTTTCACCAGAAAGTAGAGTATGTGATAAGTAGCTCCACACTGATGAGGGCAGTAGATACAAAGAGCTTAATTAGCAGAACAAATGATACAAATTGTAGGTGGAGAAGGCTGATACAAACCTACACACTTTCGCAAACTAAAGTTATTTTAAGCAACAGCGCAACTGAATCCTTGAGGCACAAAGAAAAGATTTCCAACAACACAAAACATAAATCTAAGCTAAATTGGAAAATTTATTGTTCTAAATTGCTTGTCTTTTTATAAAAGCAAGATCAAATATTAGAGTTTCTGTTTTTGCAGATACTAAGATTGTTTAATATACTATATTGTAATTTTCCATTCTGCAGCTGCAGGATACTGTGTTTTCAATTATTGTTTAAATATTTAGTTCTATGAGTGCACTTTTCATATGGATTTTCATTGTACTTAAAATGGAATTATAAATCTCTTTTATATTATATACAGTTCAGTAAACTGAATGACAGCACAGGTTTCTTATAACTTTAATTCTGCAATCAGCTTAACAAGAAAAATATCTAACTAAGCCTTATTTGTCATTACATGAATAACACCAGCAAGAATAAAACTGGAGAGCAACTGGGTTTGAGCATTTGCTTCTATAAAATATTGTACAGATCATTACAGAATAGATTTTTTTAGTTAATTTTCACAACAATCTAAGCTAAGTGTTTATACTTTTTATGTATGTAAAGTAGACTAGAAAAATATAGTTTGGAGAACTTATCTACCTTAGATCACAGTTAGAGAAAGAATCAGAATTCACAGTGTATATACCTGTATTGACTAACATGTCCAACACTTATTGTAAGAAAAATTTCTCAATAAGCAAAAGTCTCTTCTATGCTTTGATTTCTGCTTTCATTAAAGGATATTCTTATATAACCACCCCAGTTTCATATGTGGAATCCTAGTGTCCCATGTGACAGTATCAAGACACAAGTCCTTTGGTAGACAGTTAGATACTCTGGAGAGAGCTTTCATGAGTAAGATTAGTGTAGATATTTTGGAGCACTGTTTTGTCCAGTGTTCTATATGAAGATTAAACAAGACATGGACTTTTAATATCAATCTGTTAGAGACTTCACTTGGTACTTAGCCACTGCCAAAATGGAAAAGTAAATTTTTCTCATGTATAAGCCACCTATTCTATGATATTCTGCTGTAGAATTATGAGCAGAAGAAAGCAAAATGTTTCCCTTAAAACCAGTGGCCTGGGTTCTAGCTTCAAATCTATGTATTATCAAAGATGCTGAAAATGGCCATTCAATCAGAAGTAAAAATCTGAATGAACTAAAAATTAAAACTCTTTTGCCGGGTGGTGGCAGCGCACACCTTTAATCCCAGCACTCGGGAGGCAGAGCCAGGCGGATCTCTGTGAGTTCGAGGCCAGCCTGGGCTACCAAGTGAGTTCCAGGAAAGGCACAAAGCTCCACAGAGAAACCCTGTCTCGAAAAAACAAAAAAATAAAAATAAAAATAAAAATTAAAACTCTTTTTATATCCATCAGAGAGGTTGAGTAAGAGGATGAACAGCAACCATCAAAATTGAAGAGTCCAACAGGTGAACAACAAATTGTCAGAAAACCTCATGTAATCATCAGCATGAAGAACAGTGATATTTAGGGAAATGTATGCTATAACTAATTGATGGACTTCCAATGTAAATATATTACTAATCTAAATATAGTACTCTTATATGACATTCTAAAAAGATTGGGAATAAATAAACTCTGGAGGCTGACCAATTCATGATGAACTCCCATGACTTCATTCACTTGTCAACAAAAAATTCAAGCATAGTCTTATTGGAGGAAATGTCTTCATGCCACAGCATGGGGATCAGGGTTGAATTCATTTCAAAAGATACCAGAGCATTGTCTTCTCCTTAACAAGTTCTTCCCTTCAGTAGAAGCTATTCAGTAATATGGTAAGTAAATAGGTAAAAGAAATGCACAATGTCTGCCCTTTTAACCTTTCCTGCAGTAAAGGGAGTATAGATATAGCCCTAGATAGAAAACAATCTGAAATCCACACATGAAGTTTACACTCCAAAACTGAAGAACTGAAACTGATTAAAAGATAAGGCATGCTAACAGCAATATAGAGTATTTTTCACTCATATAAGACATATGCACAATGAAAACAATAATATGTAAATAAAAGTCCTCCAAAATTATGTTTACAATCTCAAATGAAAAGAATTTTTGATGGACTGCACTGTAGGCTGGACATGGTTAAGAAGACAATCTCTCAGCATGCTTAGACACAAAATAGAACACAGTAAGAAGATGGATAATGCAGCAAAATATATAAAAATGTGGCATAAAAATAAAAATGTAACATGCATCTAGGGGTAATCTCAAGAGAAGAAGAAAGCAACAGAAATATGATAAATAGAAATAATTGAAGATTCCCCCAAATTTGTGCCAAGTGAAACATAAAAGATCCAAAATTGAGATCATTCCATAGAGTAAAAGACGAAAAAGACCAATCTGTACAAAGACAAAGGTAAAGAAAACTCCTGAAAAAAGATAGAACAATAAATATGCTATTTTAGCATAAGAAAGATAAGACCTCAAGTTCATCCAGTACTTGTATAAGCAGAAGATAATTGATGGGAAGTACTCAGAGAAATAACAGTCTACTAACCACCAAACTCATTTGTTAGAAGAAGTTTGTGGCCACTTTCTGCTTTTCAAAAACCTGGTAAGAATAGTATTTTAGGCTAATAGAAAGTAAAAAAGATGAAGAAAAAAATTTCTGAATCACATTTAAAAAAGAAATTAAAAAAGAAAAGAACACAATGGAAAAAGGGTAAAGCAAGAAAAATAGGAACTTTGTTTTCTTATTCTTAGGTCTATAACAGATGATCATCAGACTTGTATCATCATCAGACTCTATCATGATACTTTCACAACAGTGTGTACTTAATGTGAATGTGTATGTGTATCACATGTGTGTGAGAATTAGATTTGTGTGTGTATGTGTGTGTACACATGCTGATTGGAAACCATAATAAATAACAAGAATGGAAAAAGGGAAGACAGAGAATTCCAGATTATTTATTATATGGTACCTAACCTTCATAGAAGTGGTAAAATAATAATTCAACTGCATACTGGATTTGAATGAGATTTTCTCTTTCTAATTGAAAGTAGATTTTTTTCATACAATATATTCTGACTATGAGTCACTTCTCCTAACTCAAAGATCCTTTCCACCCCACATCCAACAAAATATATATCCTTTTGCTTTCTCATTAGAAAACAAAAAACCATCTACAAAAAGAAGAAAAAAAATACTAAAATAGGATAAAAACAAACAAACCTGATTGGTGTGAAACAAACATAAAAACAAGAGCCAAAGAAAAAGCACGAGAAACACATATAGATACAGAAATACACACATGGGCAAACATAGAAATCCCATAAAAACATCAAATATTGAACAACAATAATATATAAGTAAGACTTCTAGGAAAATAAAATAAAACAAAACAAAAATGAAAATATAAAAGCCCAGTCATAGCAGTATGAGACAAACCCCTCCAAAAATATCATTGAGTTCATTTTGTATGGGTCGTCTACTGCTGGCCATGAAGCCTGGTCATAAAAATGGTTTGTGTATCAGTGATACTGTATTAGACAAAACTACTTTTTCAATTGCAAGTGGTTATCAATTGGAGATAGCTTCTAGGTTATTGATGGGAGATTGGTCCACTTCAGATCTCAGTACTGGAACCCCATCAGGCCAGGACTTGTTCAGGCCCTATGCATGCTGCCATAGGCATGTGTGTCATGGTTTATAGAAGGGCTTGTTTCCTTGATGTTCCCCATGCCCATTACCTCGTAGTCTTTCTGCCTCCCCTTCCACAGAGTCCCCTGAGCCCTGAGAGGAGGGATTTTATGGTGACCTCCCATTTAGGAATAAGTATCACAAGGTCTCTCAGTCTGAACATTGACAAGTTGTAGTGTCTATATTTGTTCTTATCTATTGCAGGTGGAAGCTTCTCTGATGCTGGCTGAGCCAGGCACTGGTCTATGAGTACAGCAGACTGTCATAAGAAGTTATTTTACAGATAAGTTCCTTGAGCAGAACAGTACTATTAGGTTTTCCCATAGATCCATTGCTGTAGATGGCCGACACAAAATGTACTCAATGGTATTTTTGGAAGAATTGAGTCTCATAGTTGTTTGTCTGGGATTTTGTTTTGTTTTGTTGATGTCCTTCCTTACAATCTTGAACTTATATATTTTCCAATTTGTTTTGATGAGTTTCCTGTGTCTGTGTCTCATTGTTTTCTGTGATTTTTTCTTTCTTTTGAGTGGGTGAAAGTGGAGAGTATCTGGGAGGTCTTGGAGGAGGGAAATTATAATCAGAATATACTGTGTGGAAAAATCAATTAATAAAATGAAAACTGTATTACAATAAAATTCATCTATGTAGATTATTTAATAGACATTTTCCTCAGATCTAAACTGAACTATAAACAGGCATGTATATGTGTATATGTATATACATATACATTCTTAAGAATATAATCTGCTAAGTCTGTGTGTGTGTGTGTGTGTGTGTGTGTGTGTGTTTTCAGGACTGACCATCTGGTATTGATTAACCAATTGCTGTGCTCTTCCCTGGGGGAAGACTATTTGTCCTGCCCTCAGCATTCCTTAGTTGTCTAGAGTCTTTCCTCTAGTGTTGAAGTCTTGTGAGATTTCCCTCTTCCATGTTAGCATGTCTATTGGAGTCATCCCTGTTCAAGTCTTGTTTGGAAGGAACCAATATAATTTCTAGTTACCTTTTAAATATGTATCCTTATACCCACCCCTCATCATGGAAATTTTTCTTTGCAACAGAAGGAGACCATTATAGAAAAACCACAACTGATCAAACGGCAGAGTTTTGGAGCCCAGTCGCAATGGACACATCATCTGCAAAACTCCTTCAACTAAGGCTTAGACATCATCTCAGAAGATCGAGAGGAAGAGGTAGTTTGCTTTGCTCTTGTTTCCTGTTACTTACTCTTAACAAAAACAACTTTTTTTATTTTAAACATTAGAAAGTAGCATTCAGATAAGTGAATTAATGAAAGTTAATAAATATGATTTATGTCATCCAAAGGCAGCATATTTTTCTCATAAATATTAAATCTTTGTGTGTTTTGAAAAAACATTGCTACAAAGTATACAATGCTTTTTATCATTGTACACAATGATATGCTTCATCCATAGATTTTGATCAAGGATAGTTCATATCCTCTCTTCTTGTCAGAAGTCCCTAGCCTTCCTCCAGAATATCTCCCTTCTAACTTTATGTCATATTGCACAAGAATATGTATATATAGGAGATTTTATACACATCTATAAAATTTTAGGTATTGGAATATAATTTAGATCAATAAATAAGATAATATATTATTTTTTCAGAACATAATTTATTTCCTTGAATGACAATATGTTGCTGAATTAATATTATGGTTATTTTTGAAGATTATTAAATCTGAATTGATTAGTGATATGGGTAAACATTGTCTTTTTTTATAGTATTCAGATATAGATTTTGTCTGGAGGTAAAGCTGGCCCTGTGAATATACTTTGAAAGTATTACTTTTACCTCAGATTTTATTTTTAAAAATTTTGAGTAGCAGTAGTGGTAATTCAGTGATCTTTTAGTCCTAGGATAAATGTAATAGACTGTATCAGAGCAGTGAAGGGCAAAAGTAGCATGATAATCTCTATAGATGCAGAAAATCCAATTGTCAAAATTTAACATCTTTTCTATGATAGAAACTCTCAACAAAGTAGGTATTAGAGGATTAAATCTCAACATAACAAAGGTTAAATATGATAAGCTTGTCTTGTGATATTCTTTAGTAGAGCTATATGATTACTGATTCAATCTTAATCATTATCATTCTGCTCACACTGTCTCTTTCTTCCTGGTTCAGCATATAGATTGTATCATGCTTGAACTTGTGAAACTCCCTTGTCTTTCTATGATATCAGATTTTAATATCTTTTTAAATAAAATTATATATTTCAGATATCTGTTCACTTATCTTTTGAATTCTTCTTAACTCATTAGTAGTTCAGGGGATTAACATATGTGTGTGTGTGTCTTGGTAGATTACATATATATGTGTATAATATATATATATATATCTCCCATACATAAATAGAAATTCAATAAATGACAGAGATGGAAATAAGTCAATATTTTAAAATTTAAAATAATGTTTAGTAGATTATTATAAGTATATAAATGACTATATCTGAAGAAAATAGAGTGGTACTATGACATATGTATACAGGGCAGAAATATAGTACTTATAAGATGGCATGTTTTCCTGTGTCTTCACACACATTTCAGTAGTCATTTATAGTTTTTATTAACTATCTATTTCTCTGAGACTTTCATGGATGTGTGCTATGCATTATGATTACTTTCATTCACCACCATCTTTAATTTCAGTCTCACCTGAATGAATAACCCTCTTTCCTAACTTATACATGCACGTTCTTGTCCTTCTATTTTATTTTGTGATTCATTAAGTTTAATCAAGGCCATCTGTAAGAAAATGAGTTTGGAGCTGATCAGTGTAACCCAGTAACCTTATTCATGGTTGCATACCTTTAATGGATTCACTCATATTTTCCAGAACCTATCAGTCACAGATAGTTCAATAATATTTAGTTCAATAAAGGACATTTATTCCACATACTATTACCTAGCCAACTACCCATAATAGACAGTCACAGACCTAGAGGAGAACTTACTACTGCTAACTTCCTAAACTGACTCAATGTCTAACTTTATTATTTATAATTATCCTTATACCCACAGATAAATGTATCTTTCATTCCTCATTACAAAAGCTTCTTTTGCAGTTGGTAGAGACTATAGTACGAATTTGTCTTAATAATAAAAACCAGAGCTAGATATTGGGGTAAATGCTGAAAGATCAGCAAAGGAGCCAACCACTGGAAAGACTCTTACCTCTACCAATCCTCAGCATGAAAGGGCCCAGCTCCTGTCTCCACCCTGCCTTATCATTTCCTCTCTCCCCCAGGCATATCACTTCACTTTTCCTCCTCCCAAGTGCTGGGATTAAAGGGGCGTGCCACCACTGCCTGGCTTCTGTGGTTAACTAGTGGTGGGCCCTACACTCTTGATTTGTGAGAGCATAAACAAAATATCACCACATTTCCCCTTTTCTGTATAAAAAATAAAAAGGTTTTAATTAATATAAGAAACTCATGAAGTGTGGAACAATAGTTGTGGAGACCCCATGGGACTGGACTAGGCCCTATGGATAGGCCAGACAGTTGTTAAGCTTGAACTGTTTAGGGGGCCCCAGGCACTGGGATTGGTATCTGTCCCTAGTAAATAAGCAGGCTTTTTGGAGCCCAGTGTCCATAGTGGGACATCTTGCACAGCTTTGGTGTAGAGGGGAGGGGCTTGGACCTGCCTCAACAGAATGTACCAGGCTCTGCAGACTCTCCATGGGAGACCTTGCCTTGGAGGAGGTGGGAATGGGGGATGGGTTGGGGAGGAAGGCTGGGGGGCAGGAGGAGGGAGGAAAAGGGGATCTGTGGTTGGTATGTAAAATGAATAGAAAATTTCTTAATAATAAAAATAAAATAACCCCCCCCAAAAAAAACAAATTAAAAAGAAAAACTATATGCAATAAGTACGATAGCTATATACAATATATACAGTCAGGAATTACACTAATAATGTCCAATCCATTAACAATTGACACATTCAGAGAATATACTCCATATCTATACCATGTTGGTGAGTCCAAATGTTGTACCTATTTCACTTTCTATTCTAACTTGCATTACCAAAACTATCTTTTAATGTCTCTCAACTTTATATACTTCACACCTCTTTAGTGAATTTCTTTTCTGAATCTGGTAACAAGAAAAACTATAACTATAAAGTCTTCAACTCCAACAGAGACCTGAGAAGGAAATATTACCCGAGTAAGCAAGAATTACAAGCAAATGACTTCCAAAAACTGTGAGAAATGAAAGAAACAGCTGGCTGCCTGGACAGTCACCTAAGGTTCTTCTGTAACATTGGGTCATCCATCTTCAGCCTACAGGCCTAGAGTATCTGACAGACTTTTCTGTGAAGCAGAATATTCTGCAGGGTTGTCCTACCTTGTTTTGGCAAAGTTCAGCAGTCCTCTGTGTTATGTCCTGCTTGTCCATTTGGACAGCATACTGTCAGCAGTAAAGGCAAGGGCACTTTCTTTCCCAGTGGCTAACTTTTGCCACAAAGAAAGTAAACTCCACATGGAGTTTCTGTGATGCCCATCAGCTTCTCTGAAGTAGATTGGTGCTTCCAGGAGCAGACATGTCTCATTGTCATTAAACAAAGAATCTATGTTATTAAAAACATCTTAAATGCCATATTCTGTAGATCTCTGAAGTGTTTGAAGATGATATATCTATCAAAAATATATCTCTGACCTTGAAAAAATGCCTAAAATGACTACAAGTTCAATCGTAGTAGGTGACTAATTAATTATTAACTTGCATTTCTTTCTTATCCTAAATAGTTTGCAATAATAACTTTCAAGAACCAGAAATTTTCATTATATTGTTAAATGAGTTACATAGGTACAATACCTTGAACAAGATTAGAAATATAAGTACAGTACCTTGAACAAGATTAGAAATATATGTACAGTATTCTCTAACAAAAATAATCTTAATTTTGTATCAGTATACAACTATCCATATCAATGTAAAATATTTAAAACAAGTAGTTGCTTTTTAAATGTAGATTTGGTAATCTACCCTTTTATCTATCATATCTATATCCCCCCTTTTTTTAAACAAGAACCTTGAATCTAATTTCCTTTGTTCAGCATTTTTCTCTGACCATTACCAATAATAACTTGCAATTAACCCCCCTAAACAACGACAAATATCCATAACCAATTGAAAGACCAAAAACCACTCACCACACCTCTTGGGAATAAGTGTCATGTTCTTAAATTTACTTCCTGCTGTCAGGGGGTGATGGCATTTTTAGAGGATCCTGAAAAGAAGATTTTTGAGTTAATTGTCAAGTCCTGGAAGGTGTAGCTGTATCATTTGTTGTCTAATCTTTGTGAAATGGGAAAGTATAGGGCTTGTCTCAAGTCCTGGCTAGAATAGTCTGTGAGGCTGGATCATCTCAGCTAGCCACCTTGAAATTGTCCAGATCAGTTTGTAGTTCAAAGCCAATCTTTGGGTGGTGGTGACAGCTTAGTGGCATTATCATAGTTCATACGGAATCATTGTTGTGATGCCCTATCACACTTTTGGACACTTCAAGTTCACTGTTAGGTGTGGTCATGGTTCATTACAGAAAACTTGAACATTTTAAATGTCATATGAAACAGTTCTCAAAGAGGTTAAAGGATCAATATTTGTTATGTACACCTGGAGTACAAAAATCTAATTCCTAGTTACCTGATAGACACTCATACTTAAAATCATGTACAGGAAGATAGATGAAGTCTTTTTCTAGAATTAGTTAATACGCTAATGACCATTAATATCACAACAAAAAATTTAATATATATATATATATATATATATATATATATATATATATATATATAAATCTTATAAATTTTAAGATAATATTCATATCTTATTAAAAAGTTTTAAAGAGTCAAAATAAAACCAAGTGATTATGAAATTAGTGGCAATAAAATAGTCCCTTAATTTTTATTTTTCTTCTGTCCCATATCAGGTGGATCTTCTGACATGAGTCAGAGATTTGGATTTTACTTTAACAAGCATGCTTGGGTGTAGAGAAGGAGAGAGGCACACCCCAATTCTAAAGCCAATTTAATTTTCAATTGAAGTGGAATTCCAAAAATACTGTTTGCATTAGGTATCTGCAGAGAACAGGAGAAACAAACATTTAGGAAGATTTATGAAATTTTATCCTGTTAGAGATGTGATATATCAATAGGCCAATATACTCTTTTGGGGGGACATTTTTTTCTGGATTATTTGTAATTTTTCTTCACATGTCTCATGTGTCCAGTGTCCTTCAGATTCCTTAGATGGATGCCTTCATTCTCCTGAAAAGACAAAAAAAAAAAAAAAAAAAAAAAAAAAACCTTCCCCCACCCTAATTTTGGGGAGGTTCCCTTTTGGTAAGTTATATCTGACCAATGAGAAGCATTTGTTAATTTTATAAGTTAGTTCAGATTGAATGATCACACTGGTTGATGAATTACCACCTCTTCTAATTAAGAGGTCTCTCTTGTTCTAGTTTCTCCTGAAATTTTTGTTTTATTTTCTAAAGCTGTTCTATCATCTAGAGCAATGTGGTTTTCTTTTTTTCTTTCTTTTTTTAAAATAGGCATTAGGTTCTTTAATTGCTCTGAGAAGGAGTTTCATCTCTGATGATAGGAAACAACTGAACTGAATTTGACATGGGAGTCTATGAGAGGCCCTCAAGGGTTTTCCTATGGCAAAAGGTTACCTTGACTGTCTCTTTTTGATCTACATTCATTAGTCTAATGTTTGGCTTTGTCACACCTTCTGCATACTCCAGAAGGGATGGGTGTTCTGTTTGTATTATACTTAGAAAAAAAACATTGTTTCTAGAAACTCCCTGTGTGCAAATCCTTTTGAGGTGACCTTGTTTACCACAACTGAAACAATTGACATTTCTATTTTTTTTCAAACATCTGGAAATCACCTCTCCTATCTAAGCATAACCATGGTTATGAGATTCGATATTGATTGTATCTAGGATCTGTTCCTCTAAGGGTGCTGATCTTGCCTTTAACAGCCTAATTAACCTTTTGCATTGTGCATTAGCATTTTCAAAAGCCAGAGTTTCAATTATTATTTGTATAGCTTCTGAATTTAGTATCATTCTATTTACTGCTGAAGTAAATCTTTGTAACAAATCAGTGAAGGTTTCTATTGGGCCTTGTATAACTTTAGCAAATGACTCAATTTTCTTTCCTACTTCTTCAATTCTGTCCCAAGCATTCAAGTCTGCCTTGAGGCATAAAGTAAGGTTGTGGTCATCATACAGAGATTGCCTTTCTACATAGACATAATCTTACTCCAAGAAGTTGGTCTTGGGAGATTTCCATACCTCTAGCCCTACTTCATTGTTGTATGGTCTTAGTCTCATCTTTCCACTAGGTCCTCCATTAATTGAGGACCAGACCCCAAAACTGCTATAATTAAATCTCTTCAGTCGTGAGGGATAATTCTATTACAAGTTGACCATGAGTTTAACACTTGTTTCACAAAAGGTGAAGGCATGCCATATAAGACTATAGCTTCCTTGAATCTCCTCGAATCTAACATTTGCATGGGAGTCCATTCAGCTCTTATACAGCCTTGAGGATATCTATCATTTGGCAATTCCTGTAAAGTTACTGGATAAATTAAGATTGGCTGTTTGAAAGCCTTAGGCTGTTTCTCTATAACCTCATAATGCAATGTTGATATTGGTTCTCCTTTAATTCCTCTGTCTGGGTCTCAATATCTCCATGATCAGTTTTAATAAGTTTTTCTGAGACTTGTATCGTAGCACTCATATCAATCAACTTAGCACTCACATAAACCAACTATTTAATGATAAAAATGATCGAATAGATAATATTTATAATTGACATTATTTAAATTCCATCTCAATTAATTATCCTCTCATTTAATTGCTCCATTTTCAAATCATCTAGTGTATTATCATACAGACACCCAACCCTCTCCATTGTAATAATATTTCCCACTGTTTAATGTGAGGAAAAAAAAGTTTCTTTTTTAACTAATTCGCCCTTTAAGAAATTCCAATTGTCTCATCCAAATCTGCCCACAATGACGATTCAGATGTTAAGCTGACTGCTTCTGGGTAGAACAGTAGAAGCCCGAGCAGGTTTCAGGGCAGCTACCTAGTGTGGTAGCAGCCTGAGGAGGGGGTCCAGGGAGAGCCCACAATCCACTGCGAGAAAAGAAGCCAAAGAGCCAGCCGTCTGCCTGCGGAAACATGTGAAAGTGGCTAACTCCTGTGGTTTTTGGAGCCCAAAAGCGTATGCAGTTCGCAACAAACAGACTGCAACAGAAACTTTGCCAGCAGGATAGAGGGTAGCTAGAGTTTTCCTGCCTGGCCCACAGTCAGGACAAATCTCTTTCACCTGCCAGTCCCACAGCCCCTCAGACCCGACCAAGTAAACACAGAGACTTACATTGATTACAAACTGTATGGCCGTTTCAGGCTTCTTGCTAACTGTTCTTACAGCTTAAATTAATCCATTTCTATAAATCTATACCTTGCCACATGGCTCGTGGCTTACCGGCATCCTCACATGCTGTTTGTCATTGTGGCGGCTGGCAGTGTCTCTCTGACTCAGCCTTCCACTTCCCAGCTTTATTCTCCTCCTTGTCTCGCCTATACTTCCTCCTGCCTGACTACTGGCCAATCAATGTTTTATTTACCAACCAATCGGAGCAACACATTTGCCATACAGAACATCTCACAGCAATAGAGACTCAGGCTGTCTGCAGCTCTGGCCTGTGTTTGTAGCTGCAAAGTCACAGGCAAGGTGCTTTGTCATGAATTTGTTACCCACAAGTTGGATCCCAGATGTAGCATGAATCCTAATTGGTCTTAATAATAAAAATGCAGAGTCGGATATTAGGGTGAAAGCTGAAAGTTCAGAGAAGCAAAGCAGCTGCCACTAGAGAGACTTCTTACCTCTCCTGAGTCCTCAGCCTGAAAGGGCCTAGCTCTTTTCTCTACCTTGCCTTATCACTTCTTCCCTCTGCCCAGCCATATCACTTCCTGTTTCCTCCTACCAAGTGCTAGGATTAAAGGTGTGTGCCACCACTGCCTGGCCTCCATTGTTAATTAGTGTTTGGCTCTGCACTCTGATCTCCAGGCAAGCTTTATTTGTAAGAACACAAATAAAACATCACCACAAGAGAATATTACAGAGATCTATATTGGTCCTTGTAGAGATAATAATACTATGATATTTCCATCCCTAAACTGATACAGGTACAACACCACTTATACACCTAAAGCTCAAGAAATGTCATAGGAGGAGGGACAGAAAAATTGTAAGAGCCAGAGAAGCAGGACACTTGCTGCTAGATAGTCTCTTCTAGTCATGGCAGGGAAAGTATACCCATGAAATCTCAGCAATGTGGTTTCTTAAATAAGACCTGCATAATAGCAACAACATTTGGCAAACCAGTGTGGATGGGGTATTTTTTTTCCTTTATAAAAAATTATTACTAAGAGATTTTCTATTCATTTTACATACCAACCAGATTCCCTTCTCCTCCCTTCTCCCACCCCCCAGCTTTTCCCTGAAACCCACCCTCCATTTCCACCTCCTCCAAGGCAAGGTCTCCCATGGGGAGTCAGCAGAGCCTGATACATTCTGTTGAGGCAGTTCCAAGCCCTGTGGATAGGGTATTTTCACAAAGCTCTACTCCTAGATGAAAAGCTACAAGTAGCCAGTGACTTTTGTGTCATCAATGTAGCCAATGACTGCTGTGTCAACCAGGTAGCCAATGACTGCTGTGTCAACCAGGTTGCCAATGAGACTGCTGTGTCAACCAGGTAGCCAATGACTGCTGTGTCAACCAGGTGCAAAGAGGGCGCTCAGACAAGAAGAGGGGCCTGGAAGAAATTTAGACAAACTGAGGCACCTGGAAGGGACACTCTCCCATCTGTTGAGTTTCCTTCAGGCTGTGCATTGAGTCCCAAGTTTCACAACTTTGTGAGCTGTCACACATGCTGGGAAGGACCTCCATGATGCGATTGTCTTTGAGTGATTTCTGCTGCTGTAAGTTACCCCAATAGAACTCATTAGTTCACCAAGAGAAAATAACCCCAACTTGTCACACAAATAATACTAAGTGGACTAAATAGATTATGTGTGTATCTATATAAATGAATGTGTATAGATATAACAATAATAATTACATAAGAAAGAAAATAAAGCCTGATAAACTTGAGAAGGAGTAGGGGAGCACATGGGACAAATTGGAGAGAACTAAGAAGAGAAGAGTAGAAATGATAAACCACAATATTGATTTATAACTTCTCAATAAAATGAATGACTAAAAAGGAGATAAATTTCTTGTGTTTCTTTCTTTCTTTTTTTTTTACTAAGTTGTGCTATTTACAAAAAAAAAAAAAAATGGGTGTCAGATGGGGTTGAAACCTGCTAGATCAGAGAAGCTGAGAAACACCCAGCTGACCTTTTGTTTTGGCTGGAGACACAGCGAGAGAAGCATCTCTCCAACGGTCCCAAACCAAACAAGTCATGAATCTCTAAGTCCCTCCCTGCTCCTTCCTGTGTGTCTCTCTAGCCATCTTCCTGGCTCCCCTGTCCTCTCTATAGCTACTTCCTGTCAGTTAGCCACTCGCTCCGCCCTGTGATCCAAGGTTGATTTTAACAGACTCAGAGTTTCACAGTGTGGTCAAATATCCTGTAAGAATCTTGTTCACGGCTGATCATCAAAACTGAACTTGTCAGTCTCTTCATTTGCTGTTGTCCACCAAAAAGAGAAGCTTCTCTGATTAATGCTAAGAGAGTAAAGTTTTCCTATGATTATAAACGTAGATGTAGAGATATAGACTACAGCACGAAGACAGTTTAGCTAAACACAGTCATACATTCTTCCCTAGGTCCTACAACTTCTGCAGCCTTGTGCTTTTTGAACACATTTACAGTACCAAGAATGGGTTTCCTCATATCCAGTCAGAGAGCAGTTGGCTACCTCCTTAACCACTGTGTTACTATTGCACATGTGGGCCTGTATTACTAGTTGTTTTTTTCTCTTTTTTGGGGGGGCCCACCACCAAGCTCCCAAATAAATTACACATAGAAGATTATTCTTACTTACAAGTGCCTGGCCTTAGCTTGGTTTATTTCTAGCAAACTTTCCTTAACATATCCCACCTACCTTTTGCCTCTGGACTTTTCTCACTCTCTTAAGTCTTACTCTTACTCTGTGGCTTGCTGTGTTGCTAGGTGGCTGGCCCCTCGAGTCCTCCTCCTTCTCTGGTTACTCTTCCTTTCACTCCTCCATCTCTTCTTCTCTCTCTCCTCCCAGATTTCTCCTTCTATATGTTCTCTTTGCCTGCTAGCCCTGCTCATCTCTCTCTCCTACCTAGCTATTGGCCATTCAGTATTTTTAGACCATCAAGTGTTTTAGACAGGCAAAGTATCACAGTTTCACAGCGTTAAACAGATGCAACATAACAAAAGTAGCACACCTTAAAATAATATTCCCCACAGGCTTGGCTGGTTGTTATTGTAATTTACAAGGTTCATAGTTCATTAAGACCACTGGTGCCTATTTTGTTTCTTAGCAGTCTCCTATGAAAATAAGACAGAAGAGGAATATTTCATCTAAGTTCCAGTTTGTTTTCTCTGTGTCCTACAGCCAAGATGGGTGGTCTCTTCAAAAAGAGGTCCTTATTTACTTACAGTGGGAACAGAAGGAACGGCAAGAACCTAGTTTGAGAAACATGCGAGGCCTCCCTGACAAACAACTCATATTGAGGCGTCCCACATCTGATACTCTGATTTTTGTTTAGCAAACCCATTCTTGTAAAGCAGTATAACCCAGTAGGCATGCAGGGGAAGTTCCTTCAAACTTTTTAAAAATTTTGTTACTGCTGTATAGTGAAAGAAACATTGATTATGTTAGATCTAGTACTTTATAATGAAATTGAGTATTATATCTTATTTATCATTTCATAGTATAATATATGTGTGTGTGTTTGTATTATTTAAGGGTTATTCATATAATTATGATGGAAATTTTATAAATGCATGAATTAAGTAGTTTCCTCAATTTGCAAATGGTATTTAAAATCAGTTTTCTAAAACTTTTGTCAGTGGAATAAATATTTGTGCAAGAAAATATCCATTTTGTTTTCTGTTTCCAGAGTTATTTTTGGTTAAAAGTTGAAGAACTGACTGAAGAATTTCTAGAAAATACCATTAATATACTTCATGTTATTTTCAGGAAGAGGCCACTAGTCACTTTAAATCCCAGTTAAAGGTGGTGACAGTTGGAAACCACAGCCTTTTGTTTAGAGGAGTTTCTTATTTCCAATATCATGTTAATTACTTAGAATTTTGTTTGTTTGTTTTTCAAGACAGGTTTTCTCTGTGTAGTTTTGGTTCCTGTCCTGGATTTCACTCTGTAGACCAGTCTGGCCTTGAACTCAAAGAGATCTGCCTCTCGAGTACTGGAATTAAAGGCGTGTACCACCACCACCTGGCTTAGAAATTTTTTATTTGATATTTGTACCAATTAATTATTTTCTCAGTTAAATTTTATTTCATTTGAAATACAGACATGATTTAAATATTAGAAATAGAAATTAAAGAAATTTTCTACCAAGTGTAATCCAACAACTATGTCTCATTGTTCTGTTTTTTATTAATATAAAAATGAATTATCCTTATGAAAATCTAAAAAAAAATAAGTGTTATTTGGTATAATTAATTCAATTTATTTCATTCACTTGTGATTCTTATTTATAAGGATATTACTATTCTTATTACAGACTTTATGAAATGTTTTACTTAAAGCTTTTTCAAACTTACCACACAGTCGAAAAGTTTTATCTCTCAACCCTTCTTCTTAGATTGTTATAAGAAGGGAAAAATTAATATTTCTGTAAAATTTATCTGCTGGTTTAAGAAAAGGTACCAGTTAGTTAAATTGCAAAGTATATGGCTTGGATGAAGTTTTCAGTGAACTAATAACCTACTTTGTAGCATGAATTACCATCTTCTTTCCAGGAAACACACAATGATCTGTACATATATATTGTAATGGATCATTAACTATGATACCCCCTGTCTTGGAACTTCTGTGATTTATACATGAAACACCTAAAATAAATCATAGTAAGTGTAACATTAATGAAATACTAGGTGAATCATTTTATTTAAACGAGAGTATGAAATTTGAAGTGGGCAACAAGATCACATGAAGACATATTTAAGCTCTCTTATGGCTCTCGGTTATCAGTCATGAAGGGTGAAAATACAAGACTGAGCATATTTGGGAACTACCATTTTTATTTGTATTTATGTTTTATTCTAGATTTTCAAATGAAAATCCAGCCTTTGGTAGCACAATGCTTGCATGACCTATTGGTGTGTAAAACTCTGTGCCTGACATCTAAGTAAAACGAGAGAAAGAAGAGTCTAGTGTTTAACACACCTAAAAGGTTTTAGAGTATAAATTAGTCATTTATGTCTAGAGAATGAGAAGTAAGAATAGAATGGGGCTATTAATGATTTCAAAGGCTAAGACTGAATGTAATTCTCACAGCACTGAAGAAATGTGGAGAGGCTGTAAGCTTGGAAGTTGCATTCAAAGATTTTTTCTTTAAAACACCATTCTGGCTGCACTATCCAGCCTTTATTTGGCTGACAGAAGATATGTGAATTACTTACTTGGATTAGAACAGTTACCATGGTAATACCCAGAAGTAGAATAAAAATTTATTTGTGCAGTTAAAAGACAGCATCTTCTTCCAGGTTTTATGTCTTGGGAAACTAGTGATAACTGGAAAGGAGAGAGGTAACTGACTAGTGAATGGTTAGGCACATGAGTACCCAAGATACATTCAGGCACAGCTGTCTATAACAGTTAAACCTGAATCAATCTAAAATTAAGATAGGAAGACTCTCTTTGTCAGAAGATTAAATAATTCTGTGATTACTCTTCATTGTTAAAACCTTTTTTTGGTGGACTAAAATATGAGTTATGTAGTCTTAATATATTTTATATGCCATAAAACTGAGAGCAATTAATCAAATGTAACATGAAAAATAATAACAGTAATTGTTATGATTGTTGACAGAGCTGATGAAATAAGTGCTTAGCATTGTGTGTGTGAATTCTATGCACTTAAATAATGTCATTTGCAGAACCGTTTCTCGGAATTTAAAATATTTTAGAACATGACAGAGGTGAAGAAATACTAGCTAAAATTAATGTAATCTATAATTGTTTTTAATAAATGCAAACTCAACAATAGAATGTGAAGTCTTGGCATGATGTCAATTCATGTACAAATGTTGCAGTTAATCTAACTGACCAGTCAATCAAAATCAACTCCAGCACATGGTATAGCCGAAGCTATGGGGAAGGAAAATACATGCCCTGAGCTACACAGATTGTAGCTATTCAAGATGAATGCTGAGAGTTTCATGGTGCAAAAAGTTTCATTATAAAACCACATATTTGAGTCCTCAAATTCTTTTCAGCAGCTTTGTAGCACGACAGGGATTATATGTGTAAGCCCCTAAGAGCTAAATAATAGATTTCAATTATATTACTACTTGAAGTGCTGGGATTGGATAATCTCAAATTCATTCATATTGCAATTATATTTAGTTTACAACTCTAGAAATTAAATTAAATAATCCTAATCCAATATGTATGATATATATGATAAATATATGTATATTACATATATCATGTTTGTGATATATGTATATGAGATATATATATATATATGTATATATATGGCATCATGATTTTAATAACAATGACAAAAGTAGCCATGCTGTAAAATTTGAAGCATATATTAATTACTTACTAAGCTTTCCAAATGAATTAATACATTTATTCTTTGTAGCACTCCCTAGCATTGAATGAAAAACTTCAAGTAGAGATATTATGCGTCACCAGATCAAGTTGACACAGTGAGCATATTAGTCAGCAAGGATTTTTATCTCTCTGTATTTCTAGAACCCGTCGTATATTTAACATATGTCACTGATCATAATCGTATTTTTTAAAATTAACATGTTAAATTCTAAAGGACAAAACATGATCAATTATTTAAAAGATACTCTTATTAAATATTTTCATAATAGAGGGAAAATACTGAAATATAACCCCATATTATATTTAGTGTTTTAATTTAATTATTGCCTTCTCACCTGAAATGCTCTTTAAATTTCTTTTAGGAAAAAAACTGAGCAGAAATTTGAAATAATTGTAAAATCTACAAATTCTCTAAACACTATAGCAAGATAACTTTTCTTTAAAAGAAAATTCTTCATCAGAAGCTGGATTTATCTCATAATACTATTTTTTCCTTAGTATGACCTTGATGCCACAATTTCCTGGTCATCCCCCAGATAGAAAATGTCAACTTTTTTTAATTTTCCCTTAGAAATGCCGTTTGCTTGTTGAAGAGGAAACAGCATATTGTTAAGTCTTCTCCCTCAGTGTCCTTCTTATTAAATCAATGATGCTGTTTTCCATTAAGAAGGTTCCATGAGAACAAAACAATCTCATCAATAAAACAGGCCCAGCTCATTTGGCAAACAGTCCTGACATGTGAAATGGTACCAGATGCTTTAAAGGAAGGCGCAACAGGGACACAAGACTATTTTGAACAGATTATTTGTATCATATCCTTTAATCCAGTTCTGTCTCTAAACAAACATCATTACTTTGTTCAGCTAAGCAAAATTAAGAACACTTCTGGTAATTTAATGTTGATTTTTCCAAAAGGAAGTTAAATATTCAAATCAGATCTACATCATGAAAACAGACCAATTCTATGTAGGAGTAACGAGATTCCTTTGACTTCATCAGACTTGATCACATTACTCACTATAGATAGCACAAGCACATATCCACTGGGGACTTGAGTCAGGTGAGACTTTGCCTTCAGAGGAATGTCAAAATTTTCTTGGTTAAATTTTTAAGTTTGGAATCCTTTCATCAGATACCATAACTTGTACTCTAAAGATCTATCCAGTAATACACAGTATAAGTAGTCTAGAAAGACACTAGCGAACATGGGACTGTATGGCTTCACTTGTATACAATTAGAAGGAAAAATAGGCTCAATGTCAAACACACACACACACACACACACACACACATACATACACACGCACACGCACACGCACACGCACGCACGCACACACACACACACACACACACACACATTCTACCATTACTACCAAAGTTGAGATGTCACCCAGAAATTTTCAGTGCTGCATACTTATACAAGGATCTCCCAAGGGAGATAATTAGAGTAAGAATAAGTGTTGTATTTAAGATATATAATGCTTTCTTACATTGGATCTAAAGCACTTAACATCAGAATCACCTACTCCTAATTCAATTGTAAATATTCTAAGTAACAAAGCATGAAATGACACAGGAGTCTTTCAGTAACTGAATGTGTATACATGAATGGAGAATTCTCTCAGTTTGTTTCTACAATTTATTCAATCAAAATGATTTTATTTACCTCGTGTTTAGGCAGTCATGTTGGTAAGACTTCTAACATTCACAAGAACTCAGTCTCACAGAAAATTCCCTGTTGTTCCCTGGCTGTTAGAATATTTATGGCTCCCCTTCTGCAATGTTCTCTACGCCTTAGATGCAGAATTGTATCATTGATGTATCCCTTCTGACCAGGCTCTACAACACTACATTTTGTTTTGTTGTGAATTTCTGTTATGGTCTCCATCTGTCGCAAAGACAAGGTTTCTTGAGGAGGGGTGAAGATAACATTTACCTGTGAGTAACGGACAAAAATGTAATATGTAGTTATGAACTATACCAGTTTAGTAACAATAGACATGCTAATATGGATAGGTCCAGGAGGCCTTAACCCTACCTAAAGAACTACAGGTGATCAAGGAATGTTGAAAGTGAATCTTCCAAATGGAAGACCACACAAATTGGTTATCCAACACCAAATGGAGAGCGGGGGGGGGGGGGGGGGGGGGGGGGGGGACACGGGACAACCCACACATGTAAGTGTCATTATACAAACTAAACTGTTTTTACTCATATATATGTGTGTGTGTGTGTGTGTGTGTGTGTGTGTGTGTGTGTGTGTGTGTGTGTGAGTATAATGAAAGGTATTGAAAAGGGAACACCAATTTTAAATACCTTAAGAAGGGTTATGTAGGAGGATTTGGTGGTAGGAAAGTGAAGCATTAGGAAGGAGGAAAGTGAAGGGGATAATGATGTAATTATAATCTCAAAGAAATGAAATAATTCTTTCGTTTTTCTTTTTTTGAGACAGGGTTGCTTTATGTAGCCTTGGCTGTCCTGGAACTCTCTCTATAGAACAGGCTATCTTGGAACGTAGAGATCTGCCTGTCTCTGCCACTCAAGTGCTGGGATTAAAGGTCTGTGTCAACCACCACCCAGCTTAGACATGAAAGAGTTTTTAAAAGATTTTATTTTATTAGTTGTTATAATTATATTCATTCTTATAAAAATCTACTCTCTGGAGTTGTGGATTGTAGGTTGGTAGTCCTATACTTTAAACCTAATATCCCTTTATAATTGACTACATACCATGTTTGTCTTTCTGGGTCTGGGTTACCTCACTTAGAATGATTTTTTCTAGATCCATCCACTTGTTCACAAATTTTATGAGGTCGTTGGTTTTTTTTTTTGTTGTTTGTTTGTTTGTTGTTGTTTTTTACAGCTGAGTAATACTCCATTGTGTATATGAACCACATTTTCCTTATCCATTCTTCTGTTGTGGGGCATCTAGGTTGTTTCCAGGTTCTGGCTATTATGAATAATGCTGCTATGAACATCGTTGAACAAGTGTCCTCCACAGCCTCAGAAAGGCTAGATAATATAACATGGAGGGCTCAAACAGGGATCATGGATTTCCCTGGGAAAGAGAAATAGAAGAGATGCCCTGAGTAAACTGGGGCTGGGATTAGGGTTTAGGGGGATGAGAGGATGGGGACTTGAGGAAGTAGGTTAGGCAAACTTGGTGTGTGAGGTTGGGGGAGGGACTTGAGGGGAAGAGTAACAAAAGAGACATCTTGATGGGGATCTATTTCAGGGTTAGAGAGAAGCCTGGTGCCAGGGAATCTCCTAGGAATCCACAAGGATGACTCCAGCTAAGACTCATGGTAAGAGTGAAGAAGGTGACTGAGCTGGCCATCTACTGTAATCAGATTGCTGACTACCCTAATTGTCACCAGAGTGCTTCTCCCAGCATCTGATGGAAGCAGATGCAGAGATACACAGCCAAGCCCTGGGTCAAGATCTAGGAGTCCTCCTGATGATCAGAATCATGCCTAACTGGATGGTTAGCACAGCCTTTTTCCTGTGACAAAGCAGAGAGGCTCCCCCCATGCTGAAAGTCAGAAAAGGATGCTCCAGAAAGAAAGAGTGTGTTTATAATAAGCACTACTGAGTACGGGTATTAAATAAATTACTAAATACCATATTCTGCAAAGATAAATGTCCACAGTTTATCTTTACTGTAAAAAGTTGATCATCAAATATAGAATTGCATAGACAAAAGTTTTACCCACTGTGTTAATTGGTATTCTTTCCCATGCCAAAACAAATCAATATAAAAATACGAGATAAATAATCTAAGGGAGAAAAAAAATTCATTTGGGTTCATGCATTCAGAAACTTCAGACCATCATTGCTTCATCTGTTACCTCTGTTCCTGTGGTGAGGCATTGCCTTACAGCGGGAGCACAGGAGAGTGTGGTCCTACTCCACAGAGAAGGGGAAAAGCTAGAGAGAGAGCACCAGAGCATCAATATCCCATGTGAGCACACGCCTCCTGGACCAAAGGTCCTTCTTTGAGCCTGTACTTCTTAATGTTTCCGGCACGTTCTAATAGTTCCAAAATCGGCCATAACCTCCAGCATACAGAATTTTAGGGGAAAATCCCATGTTCAAAGATTTGTCGTCCTTTCCTCTCACCCTAACACGTATCTTCAGTTATTTCCAATCTTTGATAGAAACAAAATTTTCTCCATAATTGACTCCAGTTCCTACATACCACTTAATGTGAGAGTTATTTTTCTTTTGCTGTGATAAAAGAAAAATAACTTTGGGGTGGGGGGGGATCTCCAAAGAGAAAGATTCACTATTATGGAGACATGAGTATATGTGAAGCACTAGGCAGCCTGTGTCCTTAGGACACTTTCATAAGTAGATACACTATTCACACAAGAGGAATGGATAATCTGACTGAAAAATAACTTTTCTTTCACTAAACTACTGTGACTTGAGGTAGTCTTTGTTTTGTCTTGGAAACCAGCATTAGTCACATATTTCTGAAACTGACAGATTAAAAAACATGTGCCATTTTGAAATTCCACTAGATTAAGAGAAACTATGTGGATAATAAAAATAAAGTATATCAAAGAACAAATGTCAACAGATGTTGGTATAGAAATATTTTAAAGCGATTATATAAGAAAGGTCTATCCTTCCATCTAACTCTACCTAATGATATATATATATATATATATATATATATATATATATATATACTCTTATTATCAATCTCATTAATGGATTGAATAATTTACTACCTGTTCTTTCCATTTGAAAGGCCAAGAATATTATCACATTAGGTAATTACAGCTCTCAATCTATTTATCTATGAATTGAAGAATACTAAACCATTAGTGGCATGAAACAAAGATAGACTTTCTTACTGATGCCAGGATTATTGTTAACTTCACTATATGTTTTGCCTTGGGTTTAAATGACAATACTCAGGTACTGGTTGTATATTTCTATTTGTTTTTGAAACTATAAGTGTACATAGTAGGGAATTGATATAACATATTTAAGTACTCATATTAATTACCTTTTTTTGTCTCCATGACAAAAATCCATGAAGAAACAGCTTAGGGGAAGAATTAAATTTGGGCTCATGGTTTGAAAGGGTGTGGTCCATCATGATGCAGACATCCTTATGGAATTTATACATGACAGCTCACCTACAGCTGAAGCTTACGACTGCTTGCTTATATCTCAAAGGATCAGAAGAAAAAAAGATTATGAGAACATTGAAATAATCTATAACCCATAAGCTCTGTATCCTGGAGACCCAATTTTGTTCAGTCAAGCTCCATATTCTGAGAGTTCTAAAACTTCCTTGTAGGGGACCCACCCTCACTTGACCCTGGGTACTCTTGAGGAGAGAGGGATAAGAAATTATCAGATATAAGGAGAGACCTAGATGGTGAAAAGAAAGACAGAAACACAGGAAAGCTTCCGGAGGAACTGGGTCAATAACCAACAGCCCATAACAATATTCAAAAGGACTTTTAATAGCAATTGCAAAGAGTGAGGCAAAAGACCTCCCCCTTGTTAGATACAGCCAAGGGCAGACCCTTCCAAACACCTAGAAATCACACCTGTGTTCAAATTATCCCCTTATACAACCCTGCTGGGTAAAGCAAGCTCAGATTCTCTCACCTTGAGTAATTTGGGCCTCCACACTTCCCAAACAGTGCTACCTCTTGGGGACTAAGTTGTGAAACATATGAATATATGGGAGACATATATTCAAACTCTAAAACCATTTTTTAGTTATACTGTTTATTTTATTGCATATTATACACCTATATAAATATAAAATATTTTTATCATATACAGTTTATTTATATATGTTTCATTGACTTTAAAAATCAGATTTGGGGTTATAATTTACATGCATTAAAATTTCATAATCATATGAAGTTTCACTAATTTTCACAAAATGAACTCACTTTTAGGCACACCATCCAAAGTAAGCCCTGTGTGACCCTTGCTGGTTATTATTCCCCCCAAAAGGCAAAGGCCTATTTTACTTCTAAAATTTGACATCAATTTCCCATTATTGTTATTCTTTACATAAAGTAAGCCATTACATCACTGTTTGTTTTATTTTATTCGACCATAATATGTTAAATGCATGCATAGTTTCTCATGTGATAATAGTTATTATTTCGATAGAGTAATTATTACATGAATGTATAACAGTTTGGTGACCCACCACTGTATTGGTTGGAATTGGGGAAGCACCAATAACTTCTTCTGTGTTATGAGTTTGAGGAGTATGGAACTTCCTAGAATGTAGGTGTACTGAGGGTTAGCCTTAGTGGATAGAGTCAAATTTCCCAAGATTGCACCCCTCTTTTTTTCCTTTCTTCAGTAATTCAAAGTCCTACTTAGTACCTTGTTTGATGCTGGTTATTACTCATTTTCCAACCCTTATGAGTGTTGGCTCATTGCTACTCTGTTTCTGTGAGCATTCATACGTTTTTAGGATATTTGTGTATGTTGATACCCTTTTCAATAAAATTTATATTCAAGCCTCTTAGCTAGTTTGGAACACAAAAATGCTTGCTGTTTTCTCATGAATTATAGATCTTTTCTACATTCTCCATATTAAAATTTGTGGATTTATGTATTGCAACTCAGTTTTTCTATTTAGACACTTCCATTCTCAAAAGTATCACTAGTTTTGATGAAAGGAAGATTTTATTGTTGTTTTCATGATAAACACTTTGGTCATCCTTTATCTTTCTTGGGTTTAATGGTTTCTGTGCCTGTACTGTACAAAAATAAAATAGTAGATAGAGTATATAAAGAACATATTCATTATTGGTAACTGAATAATATTTAAGAGATATAGTGCAAGTCAACATAAAATGTATGTACTTCTATGGGTTCTTGTAGTAGATAGATTAAAATCTCTAATGGAATGTACTAACTCTGATATCTAGAGATAATTTAGTTCTCTGCATTTTGTTACTGATATGTATTTGGCCAGCAATTTGTATTAAATTCTGATTGAAATATACACTAAAGCAATAATTTATGAGACAGATTCTTATATTTCATGTTTATTCAGAAGCCACTTATTACTAACTAAAAGCGCTTAGAAAACATTCAATATAATTCAGTTACTTTTCAAGATTACCATTATTAAAATGTCATCATTGTAACAGAATGCCTATAAATCTGCTGAAAGTTCATATTGTGCTAGTTCTGAAAATCAAGTGATAACGTCTCTATGAAAATATAATAATGGTATCCAATGCAGACACTCAAGAGGAAGACGTAGACCCGAAGACAAGGTTCCTTTCCTCCTCATTAAATGCAAGCTTATTTCCCTCCTATGGCACAGATTTAGTGGTCAAAACTGACACCAGCTGTTTATTATTCACGACACTTATTCCATTGGTTTTACTCAATGGCACTCTCCATTTGTGTGTGTGCCAAAGATACTTGTTTCTGAACACCTGCCAACCAAATCCTTCATATAGAATAAGGGATACAGAGTCTAAGAAGACTGGCATTAATATTATGGTGCTCTGGATACTTCAATCACTATGAACAATCCAGATGTATTCATCAAGAACAGATAGTAGTTTGGTTTTAATATTAGAGATATAGGTTATGATTCAAAGATAGAACATTTGTCTAATGTGAATGAGTTACTGGATGTGATCCCCAGTGTGAAGATTAGTATAATTCCAGTATACTGGCCTTGCAAAATGAAATATTAGGAAGTATTAGACAATGGATTTCTTTTTAAATATGTGATAAAAAAAAAAAGCAAAACTCTGAATTACTTGTATTACCCCATATTATATTCCTTCCTTTGTCAGACCAGATCACAGGACAAGCCAAAGCTGGCATTTAAAAGTGAAGACTGAAAATTCAGTGGGTTTTAGATATACACAATGAACCAGGTAATAAAGAAATGCTACATGTAAGGAAGGAAGGTACCATTTTCTATATTAATATAACTTCAGGTTTTCATTGTATGATTTTTTTTGCCTTTAAGCAAAATATATTTGTATATTTTGACGTACAGTGATTTGACTTATATTACTTAAAGTTTTTTACTTAAATTGGTGCAAACATGCATTCAGTTAAAAATGCAGATTATGTTGTGAATGTTGGACTTTGGCTAATGAATCATGGAGTGGAAATCCTGCATGATTTGGGCAGTGGCAGTGAGACACAGCTCCAGTCAAACAAAAAATCACAGTGATAATAACTCATACTGTACAGTGCTGATAAAGTACAATGTTCCATAGACTAGGTACTTAGATGTGTTTTTATAAGTCAATGTTCTCAATGCTTCTGTAGTTTCATCAACTTTAAATGAAGTTTCATCATCAGTTAAGAAGCATCTATATAAATTTTTATTGCACAAATTAAGCATATACTACTAATCATACATATTATATTTATGTAGCTATTTTAAAATGATACATTTTAAATGATTATCACATCCATGCCAAAAAATAAAATCTTTCTAAGAAATTTATTTTCAGAAATCATGAATTATCTTTGGTATAAATGCATTCAGTGTCATTTAAGATATTAGATGCATTCTATTTGGACTTCATGAACATGCCTACAATTAATATTGCAGTTTTCTTTTATTAATATGAATGTATATTCTCCACAATTGGAGAAAAACCTTAGTTATGCACGTAGAAAACTCCGTCTGTGAGTTCTAAAACTTTTAAAAATGCCAAAATTTACAGTTAAGTTGATATTTTAGACAATATGCTTAAAAGTAATTAAAGTTGCCCTTTGTATCAGTTAATAGTACCATGTAAAAATGCAGTAAGAAATGCTGAAAAGTCTAAGTTAGATTAGTTAGTACTTCGTCTACTTGTTTTCTGATTTAACTTATTGGAACCTAAAGGGGGAATGTTCACTCACATCTCCACACCACCAAACCCCCAACACATCACTAAACTGTTTTTGCATTTTACATTTCATACCAGATCTTGACATCCTTTTGAATTTATTTTACATACTTAGGGAACATGAATATAACTTCATGCTTTCATCCTTTTATAAAGCATTCATTATGTGCATTAACTGACAGCTGTGAAATTATCTGCCACTTGTCTTAAATAAAAGCAAGAAAATTCAAAATAGATGTGCATTCTGTACTTAGGCAAATTTCACAGATCTTCTTTAATTCAAATTTCTCTAGACACTTCTTTTTATATGAGCTTTAAGTACAGTGAATATGTTCAGTCATTACTACACATTGAGTGTCTGATGGTTTTGAAAGCTCAGGAAGCAATCTACATTTTTCTCACTTGTTTTTCATGTAACTAGGTTTGACAGCTCTATATAAGGGTTTTTAGCTTAAAAATCTTTATACTTAAAGTATTTCTTTGTATATTAATATTGTTGTATTTCAAATTTCTTTTATGTGACCTTTGCCACTTTTATAAAAGATCATTATTGAAGTCAAATGTGAAAAAGAAAAAAGAAATGAAAACATGAAAATTAACTTTCTTTGGGAGAAATTCTCTGAGAAAACGTAAATGGTTATTTCTAGACTTAGATTTTTTTTTTTTTGGTCTTTCAGTGGTAAAAAAAAATGTCATTTGTTTTAAAAGACAAGGAAATGGGGCTTCAAGAATATTAAAATTTTCCAACTAAGCTCTTCTGGAAATTTCAATGTGAAGTTGCCTTCCATCTTCACTTTTCATCATTTTTCTTTTAGCAGCAAATTTTAATAGTCATAGTAATATCTATTCTACAAAAGAAAGAAATGACCCAGTACCAGTGGCAGAACCTTGCTCTGGACCAAACTCACATGATAATCAAACTAATATTCACTTTTATAGACAAGAAATAGATGTTATCAAAGCAATAGACAAACAATGAGATGAGTATTTCTTAAATTATTATGAATTTTTAAAGTTAGTTATCATGAATATTTAATGATTATATATATTTTGACATTTTGTTGTTAGACTTAGAAATTTATGAAGAAAAAAATGTAGCTTAAAAGTTATCTTTAAAAATTATAGATATGCCAAGACCACAGTTTAATTCACTATATAATATTCCTAAAACTTCAAGATTTATATTCATTTTGTGGTCCTGAAGCGTGCAACATGATTTGTTTCTGTTTTCTCTTTACTAATAATAACGTTATAATTAGTGAAAGAAAAGATACAGTCAAACAATCCCAGGAACAAATGTTAACATGAAACTCTCTTTATAAGTAGCAGAACAAAGGAGGAATGTTTAAATGAAAGAATGTACTAAAACTTGTATTTGTCATATAACATATTTCCATTTGGATTGATCACTTGAAATGAGACACATATGATCAATAGTTCTTAATTATTTTAACTTACTACAATTGCAATTTAAAATCTTTACTAGCACTTTTAATAAAGTTTGGAAATGCAGTATAAGAAGAAGCATGCCAATTTTGAAAAAAAAATGCACTGGAGAAATGTGACAAAATATTAGAGTGATATTGATAACAAACTTATTAGTAATGGAATATCAATCAGGGAAGTTAATCCAAATAATGGAAGAGAATATAAAACCAGAAAACAAATGTATAAAGGAATAAAGTACGGCATGACAAGCATTACATGTTAGTGTAAACAAATAGCAGTATAGGATAAATGTTTATGAGAAAATGTTTAAAAAATGTGGACAGAATAGACATCTAAAATCTCACAGAACAACATTATAGTTAAGATGGAAATATAAAACGCTATTGTTATCCAATTGGAGACTTTTTAAAGATAAAGTTAATGACTTTGAAGACTTAAAAAAATAGAAGAAAAAGTTTCAGGTTAAATCAGTGAACATAACCTTCAAGAGATTACAGATTTCCTAAATCTAAGGAAAGACATATCCATCCAGATTTATAAAGCACATAAAACACCAAATGGAAGGGCTGGAAAAGGAACTCCCCAAACTGAATTATAGTTCTTGTACTAAGCACACAAGACAAAGAAAAGGCTCTGAAAGCTGAAAGAGAAACTATATCTCACATGCAAAGCTATGCTTATTAGAATAATAAGTGACTTCTTAACAGAAACTTTGAAAGCCAGAAGAACTTGGTGCAATGTACTTCACATTCTGAAATAATACAGATGTCAACCCAAACTCCTTCACCGTGAAAAACATATCTGTTGTTATTAGTATTTTACTCTTTTTTGGGGGCCCGCCACTCAGCTCCCAAATATATTCACACATGGAGGTCTATTATTACATATGAATACCCGGTCTTAGCTTGGCTTAGTTTCTTGCCAGTTTTTCTTATCTTTAAATTATTCCATCTATCTTTTGCCTCTGGACTTTTCCTATTCTATTCCTGTATACCTTTCTTTGTTTCTTACTCCGTGATTTGCATTATAGCTGGATGGCTGGCCCCTGGAGTCCACCTCCTTCTCTGGCTCCTTCCTCCTCACTCCCTCATCTCTTTTTTTTTTCTTTTCCTCCCATATTTCTCCTTCTATACATTTTCTCTTCCTGCCAGCCCTTCCTATCTCTCTCTCCTGCCTTGCTATTAGCTATTCAGTTCTTTATTAGACTAGTCACATGTTTTAGACAGGCAAAGTAACAGGTTCACAGAGTTAAATGCAAAATAAGCAAAAGTAACACACATTAAAACAATATTCCATAACACATATCACTCAAAATTGAAAGAGAAAAAAAAATTGTTCTATGACTAAAAAAAAGTTAAGGGATTTTATAATCAACAAGTGAATGAATACACAATATTCAGTAATATTTCCAATTAACTATGACCTCAAGTCTCCAATCAAAAGATAAAGTTGAGTAAAACCAGGAAATAAACAGGTGTTATGATTCTAATATCCTATAAAAGGACTAACTAGAAAACAGAGAAGTTCAGTTCAATCAAGGGAACAATCCATCAAAAAGACATTACTATTCTACACATGCACATATCAAACACAAATGCATCCAATTTTGTATACAGGCACTACTTGGCATTAAGTCACAGTATTAACCCAAATATAGTAATAGTAGGTGACTTTAATACACCATTCTCTTTAGTGGACAGGTCATTCTGTCAGGAGCATAAACAGAGAAACTTTGGAACTAATCAATATTATTGACCTAAAGGATATATGCAGTATATTACACTCAAACTCTATAAAATACTTATCTTTCTCAGCATCTTATGGAACTATATTTAAAATAGACCATATATTGGTATAAAAAGCAAGAATTAAATTTAAAAAAGAAAATTTGATCACTCTGTGTCTTCTATATGATCGTAGTGGATTAAATGACAAAGACCAACTTCTAAGAATTATCAACTGAATCACAGAACAACTTCTGTGGTTTTCTTACAAAGTGATTTTCCCCAAAATATATCAAAAAGACGTAATACTAATTTCAGAAATATGCATTTTATAATGTTTTAAGGCTAAATGTTAACAAACAACGTGCCAAATAAATAGACAACCAAATATTTGATTAAGTAATTCATATAAGATCTAAAAATACTTTGAAATGTCAAACTTTCTAGAATCAAAAAGGATTGAATAAAAATCTATTAAGATGTTATTTTATAGAGTTCAACAAGTATACAGAAAAAGAACACCACTATAATTGTTCTGAAGAATCCACACTCATCTCCCGACTTGAGGTTAAAATCTGTTAATTTCTAGAGTAATTTGGCATTTCTATAAATGCCTTTTATCCAGTTATGCCTGTATACACAAAAAGAGAAATAATATGTTGATCACGTCAGCATTTCTTTTGTGTCAAGAAAAATGAAGAATGATTTGAATGGAAAGGAGAAGGGAATGAGAGAAAAAAAGAATTCAAACTCTAAATATAATTTTTAGGGGAAAAAAGCCTTTGAAGCAAGATGGCAAAATATTTGATGCACTACTTCTCTGCCCTTCATAGATAATTCAACTAACAATGATCCCAGAAAAAATAACTTGGAAATAATACTGAGACTCCTGAATAAATTATAGGTTTAGCTAAAAGAAGAAATGTACTATCTTAGTTAGGGTTTCTGTTGCTGTGAACAGATACCATGACCATGACGACTCTTATAAAGGAAAACATTTATTTGGGTGGCTTAGAATTCAGAGGTTCAGTCCATTATCATCATGGTGGGCCATGGTGGTATGCAGGCAGACATGGTGCTGTAGAGGTAGCTGAGAGTTCTTGTTCAGGCAACAGGAAGTAGTCTCAGACATTGGGTGTGGCTTGAGCATATATGAGACCCCAAAGCTCAACTCCACAGTTATAACTTCCTCCAATAAGGCCACCCTGACTCCAACAAAGCCACACTCCTAATAGTGCCACTTCCTTTGGGGGCCATTTTTTCAAAGCACCACATATACCAATTATTATGATGTTCTATCTTCTGAACTACTTCTCTCAAACTGGCAAAGAAAAAGAGATAAAGGATTCATCAGGGAGCTGGAAAGAAGGCTCAGCAATTAAGAGCATTAGCTGCTCTTCCAGAGGATGTACTTTCAATTCCTAGGTCCCATGTGGCAACTCTCGGCTGTCTGGTTCTCCAGTTCCAGGGGATCTGACATCTTCTGTCTCCTCGGTCAACAGGTATGAATGTGGTGAACAGAGATAGATACAATCAAAACACTTATGCAAACAAAAAATAATTAAATAGTAAGCATTTTTAGAGATTCTATTAGGGCTCTTAATTTCCACAAGGCAAAAAAAAAAAAAAAAAAAAAAAAAAAAAAAAAAGAATCAAAAGTGTACATCTCCCTTCTCTAGCAGTTTGTGACGCTTCCCAGGGAAATCATTGTGATCTCTTCCCATTTAGAACAGTAAAGGGAGTAATGCCATTAAATCACTAAACAAAGCAATTAAGTATAATGTGGTGTTCCCAGTGAACAGATGATAAAATAGTGTAAGAAACCCTGTATATCTGTATGCAATCTTGCCCAACCTGAAGTATCAGCTAAGGCCATACCTCAACCACAAAGCCTATGTGGCTGTAATCAAAAGTGGCAAGATGCTCTACTTGAAATAAATCCCCAGAAATGAGCCCGTGGTCCCAACCCACACTCTAGGCTGTACCATAAGGCCCTTTGAGAAAAGAAAAGACAACCACCAAACATCATTTCGGAATAAAAACATCAAAGATCAAATAAGAACTTAAACCAACAAAATATAGGTTCTAGTTCAATCGTATGCTAGAGTTTAATATGTGCTGCTTACCTTACAAGCTTACCATAAGGCTCCATGGGTACAAGAAAGTAAAAGTTAACTATGGACTTCTCCTGAACTGGGTAGATGGTCCTGGCCATCTCAGTAAATCTATCCAACCATGGACCCACACCAGAAACCTTGTACAACTGAAGATAGCAGATAACAAAACTACTTGGAGAAAGAAAGCACTATATGACCAGGCTTTATCAATAGATGCTATAGCATCTACTGTAGTTATGATCTTTTATTGTTATTATTATTATTTGCCCTCATCCCATAGTTCTAACAGAGACACCTGACTAACACACACATACTAATCATAGAAAATTCATCAGCCAAGCTATCATTAGAGCATAATTGAAGCAAACTCTGGCAGCTGGGACTCATTTCCAATAAGCCCACTCAGAATCCTGAAATAAAACAATAAGAAAAAATATTCATCACAAACAACACTTAGGAAAGCATGAAGGGGTAAATCTCTCCTCAAATGTGTACATAATACAGTGGCTAAAAGATTACAAAGTTATATTAAGCAAAACCAACAAAGCTGCCACAGTGGACAACAGAAAACAGATTTCTAGAAAATAACTGCAAAAAAATTCTCATTATTATTCCCTTCAATATGATCCTAGCAAATAGAAAAGATTTTACTGGCGGACAGAAGGCACTATGGGATGGGAATGGGAGGATGGAGGAGAGACAGGGTTGAGTGAGTAAATCTGAGCTGTAACTGAGGGGCATTTGAGGGATGGTATTGAAACTCAGTGCAGCGGGAGCTTCCTAAAATAAATTACTGCAATCCTAAGGAGTCTTCCTAGCAATGGGGGAGATGGAGTCCCAACTAATACCAAACTAGACTTCCAGTACTGTGGCTGGGTTGCATTCAATTGAGTTGTTGGCTGTTGCTAAGGCAGTGGGTTGCTCTCCACAAACAATAAGGGAGCCAAATTGCTGATGCTAATACCCACACAACTAATTGAACATGGAGAAGTCAAGCTGATGCCTACATGGAGCCTTCACCCCTACATTCCAATGTCTTTGGTGCAGCAAAATACTTTCCAAACTGCCAAAAGAGAAATGACAACACAGCAACAAAATCTTTGACCTACAATCTGTCCTCCCCATAAGATGTGCTAGAGCAGCAGTGGCCAGAAATCGTAGGAATGACCAATCAATGTCTGATTTGACGCAAGGCCCACTCCACCAGACAGAACCCATACCTGACACTGCTTGGGTGAACAAGGACCAAAGACTAGATATCCCAGAGTCTCAGGGTAAAACCAAACACTGTTGGTCTAAAACAAAAAAGTGTCAATAAAATGACTACTAATGAGATTGTGCTATAATCACAGATCAATCAGTGCCTTACCCAGTCATCATCAGAGACTGCAGCAGACAAAACGCAGAGATTCAGAACAATACATTGCACAGACAGTGAGTCTTTGGTACACACAACTCTTTTTATTATTTTTTATTATTTAAATTTTTTCATTTTACATACCAATACCTGTTTCCCCTCTCTCCCCTTCTTCCACTCTTCCCCACCTTCCCCCTCATCTCACCCCCATCCTCTCTTCATAAGGGTAAGCCCTCCCTTGAGTAGTTGACACAGGCTGGCATATCAAGTTGGGGCAGTGGGATGTCTCCATCAAATCCCTCTTCTCAAAGCTCCAGAAAGCTAGAGGAAGAGGAGATGGAGACTATTAGAGCAAAAGGGATGAAGGACACCAAGAGAACAATGCCTTCTGAATCAACTAAGCAAGGCTCATATGTGAGTTCACAGAGACTGAAGCTGCATGCATGGGGATTACACAAGCCTCACCAGGTCCTCCGTGTATCTATTATAGCTTTCAGGCTTAGTATTTTTATAGAACTCGTAAGTGTGTGAATGAGTGGGTCTCTGATTCTTATGCCTGCTCTTGGGGCTCTTTTCCTTCTGTTGAATTGCTTGTTGTGATGTTTTTTGTTTTATTGTATTTTACTTTGTCATGTTTGTTTTCATCTCTTAAATGCATGTTCCATTCTAATGAGAGACAGAAAGAGTGGATTCAAAAGAGAGAGGAGTTGGGGAGGAACTGGGCAGATTAGAGGATGTGGAAACTGAAATCAGGATATACTAAATGAAAAAAGAATCTGTTTTCAATAAAAGGATAAAAAATGGAAAAAAGTATGTCTGAAATGGAATGTTAAAACTGAAAATACTATTGTTGAAATTAAAATGTGATGAAATACTTCAATATTGTGCTAAATGAATAAGAAGAATGGATCATGCATATAAAAACAATATATTAGATGCTATCAATTCAAGAAAGCAGTAAAAAAGGAGATTGAAAAATAATAAACAAATTCTATCACAGTGATGGAAACTATATAAAGACCTAGTTTCATAAAAACAATGAAAAGAAACTAGTAAGCATATTTGAAAACACAATGGCTTGAATTCCTTAAATGTAAGGCAAGATGTCCTACACTCCCATTTAAGTCGAACAAAATGAAGGAAAACTAAAAGAAGCAAAAGAGGAGAACGACTGCCAAACATCCAGACATCTAAATAAAACATCTTGTCAGATCTAAATGAAGAGGACAATTACGATACAATCAGAAGAGTTGAAATCAAAATGACCCACATCTAGCAATGGACAGATCATGCAGAAAGAAAAGCAACAGAAACAAAAGGACTTGAAGCTACCTCACCTCGAGGGATCCTCAGCTGACCTTGTTTCCTCAGACTGGAGGCCTCTGAGTCCTCATCCAGAATGGGTCTCAGCTGAACTGCTGCCCAAAACCTGAAAGCTTAACCAGCCAAATGCTTAACCAGCCAAATGCTGCTAGTTTATGCCTTATATACCTTTCTGCTTTCTACCATCACTCTCTGGGATTAAAGGCTCGCTTTCTGGGATTAAAGGCTCGCTTTCTGGGATTAAAGGCATGAGTCACCATGCTTGGTTGTATCCTTGAACACATGGATTTCTGCCTTCTGGAATGTTAGGATTAAAGGCATGTGCTACCACTGCCTAACTTCTATGTTTAATATTGTGGCTGTTCTGTCTCTGACCCCAGATAAGTTTATTAGGGTGCACAATATTTTGAAGAACACGATACCACCACACAATTTAGACCACCTTGCAAAGAACTTGAAATAAACCACAGAAACTTTGGAAAATTTTAAATGCATAGAGATTTATCATTATGTTCCTGTACATAGGTGGAAAGAGCCTTGATGTTTATTAATGGATGACTAGATAATAAAAATATGATACATATACATAAAGAAAAATGGAATTATAAAATTTACAGGTAAGTGAATGCAGCTAGAGGGAATGAAACTTAGGAACATAATATTTTTCATTTATGATGGGTATGTCTATGTGTGTCTACAGATGGGAATGACACATGAGGTACCATAAGAGAACAGGGGATCTCCTGGAACTGGAGTTACTGAAGGTTATAAATCTCAGGACAAAGAATCCAGGGAAATTCAGATCATCTGCCATCACAGCAAGACCTCTTAGCAATGGAGAAATCTCTCTGGGCTTCCAAATGAAACTTAAATAAGAAGTGTATTATACAAGAAGGAAGCTAAGGGAAGAGCAGTGCCTTTATGAAGGGCTCCCTGATTGCCAAGATTCTAGTTTTACAAAGCATGCACTCTTCTTAGTTCTGAAAACAAATTCAAGTGAATATTTTCCTACAAAGGTACACATTTAGCAAAAGATCATTGATTTTTTTTGCAAGTTACTTAAGCACATGTACTCATTTTGATTTCAAAATATAAGAAAGGATAGTTCATTTACAAATTCTTTCTATTTAAAATACTTAAACATTTTCACTGATAATTGCTTCTACATAGAAACAGTGGCAACTTCTTATGTTAATACTGTGTTCTTCCCAGAAGAGAACTGTTTTTCTCTGCATTAGCATTTAAAATAGTCTACACAGCTATAAAAATATTGTTCATCGATCTACCCTCTAACATTCAATTAATGTACTTTAGTCCTCAATTTGATTTTAAAGTTCCTAAACAGAAAGATGATTCATATAATCGTTCATTCATGATTTCTGCTTCATCTTCCTACTCAAAGAAGCAACTGTTCCACAGGCTTCTCGCTGACTGACAAGCTCTTCCAAAGGAACTGAACTCACTTTTGTTCCCTACATATCACACTTCAGCAAGTGCACAATGCCTTGAGGGATACAACAAAGCTTACCATCCATGATGAAGTATGCCATACATCACTACAACTGTCAGGAGGCTACAGTGCTCCAGTAATGGATCTTGGCTGAAAAGGCACAAGCATGATCCATTACTCAAGGTGGGCTCATCTGAGCAGCAGATTCAGCTTAATGTGAATCTGGCCAATTGCTTGAAAACATAAATCTTCAAAGTGACAACTTGTACCAGACACAGTGCCACCTTTGGCATAATAAACAAATACAAATTATGTATTCTATAAAGGGTGTTAGAATATGTATTGCGATACCACATACAACTAGATCACGATGAACAACAGTATGTGAGACCTGAAATTTAATAATGTGATGTATCTAATGAAATTGAAATTAATGTGATGAATATGTTGGGGCTGGTAAACTGTTTCATTAAACTATTTTATTTTTAATCCTTTTCTGTGTTTTCTGCTATTACCAATTGCTCATGCATGTGTTCAATATTTCATTGTAATAAAGAAATGTAGTAAATACACTTTTCATACATATTGTGGCAAACATACTATACTTGTTTCCATGTGATATCTACCATTTGGTTATCAGATCTATTAAATTCACTTGTTACTCAATACTATTAAGTGATGAATATTTATTCTCTCAGATTTTTATTGAACTGTACCATTTTTATAATGTTTTTCATGTATTCTGTTTCTATGTGTGCTGTTGGGTATGCATGCCAGAGAGCACTTGATCAGTTGAAAGGACAACTTGAAAAAGTCAGTTCCCTCTTATCCCATGGAACCTTCAGATCAAGCTCAGGTCACCAGGCTTAACAGTGGGCACATTTGATCAGTACCACTACCATCTTGCTCACTCTGAGCAGCAAGCATTTGGACACCACTTATTTCACCAGACAGGATATATTAAGCAAATTGAAATCATTCACAGGATCCAAGATTGTTTATTGTCACTTTCTGTCAGTTATATTCCTAGTAGATGTTAACATTGTAATTTGAGGTAGAAGTTACTGAAAGAACATTTCATTCTTTCCTGCAGACTCTTGATATTGCTTCAGCAGATGGAGACCTTTAATTAGCTTTCAGACACTGACTTCACCTTTCCTAATTACTAATTACAAATTAAGGCTATCCCAAACACCATGAATATTGGTTGTGTGTAGTTCTTATTTGATTACGGTCTATTTCCTTAGATCTGACACATTTATTTAGAATACTTTTGTTAATAAAAGATTTAGGTGTTACTTTAGGTCAAGAGAATGTTAAACATCAATCCAAAGCTAAAAACTTCAATAAAAGATTTGAATCTCTAGTGATGGGAATATAATTATCCAAAGCCCCCCTGTGGTTCCTCATTGCCTCTTGGCAAACTCTTGTCCTCCTAATCATCTCTACTTCTCACAACTCTAGGACAGAAACTGCGCAAGACTTTAAATGTAAGAAACAGGAGCTTTGGTACATTTCCAAACATATATTAATGAGAACAAAATAGATACAGGCACCAAAGCTGTCAATATTTATACCTATGTTCAGTACATCTCTATTGATTAATAGATCAATCCACCATGGGAAATGCCTCAGATTCTTTAAGGACCTACTAGTTATTATTTTGTTTCTCCCTTTACATTTAACTTATATTGTAGTTACTTGGGAGAGTTAAGACTTTTATCAAAGCATAACTATTTAAAAGTGTGATGAATGTATGTGGTAAATTTTTTTCATCTTAAGTCCTTGAAAAATCCATTACTCTTTTAAAACACTAAATAATCATAAGATTAACCAAATATGTTGTTATTAACTTCACACTCACACAAAATATAAGTTTCCCTTTTCTGGGACTTTTGCTTTGTTCATGATTCTTTTCTGAAAATTGATTCAATATCCTTTGGATAATGTAAAAAATGTGTATATTTTATAGTCTCAGGCTATAGAATTATTGGCTTTTATGTTGTTGTCTATATATGCAAATATATGACTATTACCAAAAGGGTAGGCCTCAATATTTTCTGCTCTATGTAATATTTCTGAACAACAAATGAAATTTGAAAAACTTATACAATAAAAATTTTAAAAGGAGGAAGCTTCTCTGGTGAAGGCGGAACAAGACCCTGATCTGTGAGTTTAGCAGAATGTGATTAGCAGCCATTTTATAGTTACTTTTGTTTTGTATATTAAGAACAGTAGTATTTCTTTTTAACCTAGGCCCATGACCTATCTAGTCTCATGTTATTGGTCAACCAAGCAGTGCCAGGCATGGGTTCTATCTCATGGAGTGGTCCTTAATCAAATCAGATATTGGCTGGTTACTCCCAACAAGCTCTGTGCCACCATTGCCCTAGCATATCTTGCAGAAAACCTCCTCCTGCTGCAGATGGGAACAAATACAAAGACCCACAGCTAGTCATTACTCAGAGAGTGAAACCTTGGAACACTCAGCCCTAAACCGGATGTTTCCATTAAATCCCTCCCCTCGGGGTTTAGAGAACTCTGCCAAAAAGTAGGAAGAGAGTTAAGAGCCAACAGGGATGGAGGACACAAAGGAAACAAGGCCCCCTAAATCAACATGATCAAAGCTCTTATGAACTCACAGAGATTACAGCGGCTAGCACAAGGCCTGCACGGTTCTGCACCAAGTCCAGTTTAAGTGTTTTAAGGGATTCCTGAGTATTTGAACAAGTGGATCTCTGATTCATATGCCTTCTTCTGGGCTCTTTTCTTGTGTATGTGTGTTTTGTACAATTACAATGTGTTAGTTTTTGGTTTTTTTTCTCTTATTTTTAACATTTTCTTTTAGAAAATGTTTGGTTTTCTCTCTAATGAGAGATAGCTAAGGAGTGGATCTGTATAGGAGGTGAAATGGGGAGGAAGTGGGAAATACATAGAAGAAAGAATATCAGATATATTATATGAGAAAAAAATATCTATTTTCAAAAAAACCAAAAAAATGAAAAATGAGATTGTTCATTCCTGTTTCAGGTCAAAAATGAATGAAGAGTTTAATGTTTTGTAAAGAGCACTCAATGCCATGGCATTTCCTCACAGTGCAGATTTAAGACTTTAGAGAGATTAGATATCCTGGCATAATCCCTAAAAAAGGGAAGAGTACCAAGAAGTGGAATAGAAAGAGGGAAAGTGAGGAGTATCAGTACAGACATCAAGCTCCTAAGCCTTAGAAGATGAATTATCTGAAAATTTAGTCCAGATTCATAATCCTGCATTTTACCAGCAACATGTATAACACAATGAGAGAGAGAATCAGTCATAGAAATGCACCTGTAGCACCAATTATTATGACAAGTGGTTCTTCCATTGGAACCAATTAGGGTGAATAAATGGACTTATTACTGATGATGTTTTGAATCACTATGCAGACTTATTAGAAAAAGTCATATTAATTGAAGACTGTTCCTCCCAATTATAAACTTAGGTTTAAAATAATGAATCTCATTATTACTCTCTACAAGTGTTTAGACTTAAGAGTTTATTCCTTACTATCTTTACAAAGAAATGACATTGTTTAGCATCTGATATAATTTTATTCAAAAGAAGTGAGAGATATAACCCCATGCCATAGAAGTATAATTTTCAACCAAAAATAACCCACTAAAATGAAACAAGACAAATGACTTACTGCCTGTTATAGACTGATTTAAAAAAATTGACTTAGTCGTCATATTTTGAATTTGTTTTTTAATTTAACTATTCATACTTATATTTTGGGGAACTAATAATCATTTCACCCCATATGTGCCCCTTTGAATACTGTAAGTAAATGACAGTAACAGGATGTTTTTAAACTCTTGTTAGAAGACACTGACTTCACTAATGTTTGTCTGTCTACCTGTGGTTAGAATGATTGGTAATAGATTACTCTTGAGAACTTTCCAACTAATCATGATTATTTAATAGGGATAATATATTAGTGTTAAACTAATGATGTAAATGGGGAAACAGTTTAAATAATTTATCCAAGAGTAAGAAAACAACTCATTTTAAAGAAAAAATCCCACTCAAGTGAGTGGCAATGGGAAGCATACATAGAGACTTGTGATATAGTTACTTAAATCATTAATGAGGACAGACAATTGACATATCTGCGTGAGAAAAAAATTACATACAGAAAGAAACTGATGAGTACTCTAACTCCTTACAAAATGCTAGAGGTCATAATATTATAGCCCTATCTTCAATCTCTATGATAAGGGAAACATATCATTGTAATTAATAATGTACTATGCAAATTATAATCACATCATGGGACATTATTAGCAAAATGACAACATGTGTCTTTGGAGTAGAAGAATAAATGAACTTAATAAACTGAGAAGAAAATGAATTAGTGTTTAATCATGTGTGGTCTTAATATTTAAGGTCTTAATTGAATTTGCTAAATATTGTCATTATTTTACTCAACAAATATATGTGCAGCATTTGTTATATGTCAGATGCAACTCTAAGTACCATTGATAAGATGACGAGGCACACAAAGTTTTTCCATAATGGTTTTACATTACTTTCATGTGACCGCTGTGGAACAAGCAAATTAAAGTAAGATCACACAATGAAATAAGGGGTTTTGAGTTGAATAAAATAGAACAAAGCAACTGAAAAAGGATCTGACATAGATTGGGTACATGGAGGCCTAGTGATAAGGTATACAATCAAAGATGAGAATGTAAAGAATTCTGTCAAGATTTGTTTTAGAATTAGATATTTAGAATGAGGAAACCTGATACTCATAGACTATGGGTGATAACTAAGCTTTGAATGCAAATACAAAAGACCCAAACAGATAGAAGGAAATGAAAATGACATGGAGACTGGCAATAAATTCAGAAAGTTTGCCAAGTGTAATGACGTCAAAACGTTGAGCTTATTTTCTCCACGTTATATAAGTTACTCAGATGTTTAAGTGACTAAGGAATTTATATTTTTTAAAACAATTGTTTAATTTGCTTTATAGAAAATGGACAGAGTAAATAAATTGATTAATGTGTCTAATTATAGGCTATAGCAGCAAAAAACCCAATAGTTTAAAAAAGACATCTCAGTATCTCATGGATCATATAAAAATTATCACAAATTTAGCAGTCTAAAATTGTACACATTTATCTTCATGCAATTATTGAGATCCCATTACTAAAGTGAGCACCCTGGTCTACAAAGAAGGTGTTAACAGAACTGACCTTCTAAAGATTGATAAGGAGATTATTCCTATACATTCTCCAACTTCTGCAGGGCACCAATGATTCTTAGTTTACACCTGTTTCCTGTTCCTCCAAACCTGTAATGTGAGCCAAGTCTTCCTTACACTACCAGATTTCTAATTCTTCCTCTCCTATGTTTATCCTAATGAATACATTAGTCACAAAAAAAGCAGAATTATCTTCCTTTTTCACTATTTGCTAATTATCCAGTCTCAGTTCTCTCTACAACCTTAAATCCACAATGTTATATGATCTAATATATCTATAGGCTCAAGTAGTTGATATGGGTATTTTCAGTGACATATTCTTGTCTACCACAATAATTCCTGTGGTTGAAATATTGTGAACCCCAATGAAATTATCTGGGGGTCAGAGAACAGAACAGCCACTGTATTAAACATAGAGTGGTAGCATACACCTTTAATCCTAGCCTTCTGGAGGCAGAGATCTATCCAGATCACTGTGAGTTCAAGGCCACACTGGAAACAGCCAGGCATGGTGACACACACCTTTAATCTCAGCCCTTGAGATCTCATATCTTGCTTGGGAAAGACACATGCCTTTAATCCCAGGAAATGATGGCAGGAAACAGAAAAATATATAAGGCCTGAAGACCAGGAACTAGAGGCTTTTTAAACTTTTAGGCCTTTGAGCAGCACTTCAGCTGAGATCCATTCAGGTGAAGACTCAGAGGCTTCCAGTTTGAGGAAACAAGATCAGCTGAGAAGTTGGCAAGGTGAGGTTGGATATGGCTTGTTCTGTTTCTCTGATCTTTCAGCATTCACCGCAGTACCTGGCTCTGGGTTTGTTTTTATTAATAAGACTTTTTAAGATTCATGTTACAAATTCCAGTTCAAATGAGAGCTAAAAGGTGGTTAGATTTCGAATATAATTTTATGTTAGAATCAATGGGAATTATAAATGCATTGGATATGTATCAGAAAACAAACAAAAATTAGTAAGAAACACTTATCTAAATCTTGGTTTAAGTGAGTGATGGGATCACCCAATAAGCAAATATAATTTGAGAGCCTTGGTTTCAGAAGACCAGTTGAAGCATTTGATGCAAATTTAGAAATGTTCTCACTTAGGTTTCTAATTTTATTTAACTATAATTTTTGTGTAAATACTTTTTGAGTTGCCCTAAACAAACCTCTGCTTTCACCAGTCAGGATATCAATGACAAGAACAGAAGGTTTCACCCAAGTGTGGCTTGGTGAACTAAAAGTTTCAGTGAATGAGTTTAATTGAGGTTACTGAAGGAGGAATTGAGAAGGGTTGCTTTAAAAACACAGGAAAGTTAAGGGAGCCTACACCATTGAAGAAAAATTTCTTCTTCAAGTAACTCCAAAGTTATGTACATGTCCTTGAGGAGGAGTGCAGCCTCAGAAGCTCAGGATGACTGGAGCCTCATGTGACCTCTTCTAACTAATCATCAATCATCTATACATCCTTTGGAAGAGGCAGTGTTACTCCAGCCCCCACTCCACAATTTAGAGTAAATTGTTATGATCTTTACATGTCCTCTTTGAGCAACTAGATGCTGAAAATTCTAGAGAGCAATGACCATATCATGCTTGGAGGACATTGTTCCACAATAATATTCCAATCAACCTTCTACCATGCATGCCATAACACAAGTAAGTAAATTATTCTCCCTTCTTTATCATTTACTTGATCCTGCAATGGTTATTTTCTGTGTCTTCTTATGTAAATTTTAATTATTCAGTGCTTAACAAGAAAGTAATTTAATTTGGAAAGAAATAATGTTATCCATCACTCATGTGTTTTGACAGTGTAATGAGAAATCTACTTGATTTGTCATCTCATTCTAATAATGCAGAGCACTCTGCATAAACTTGATGGAAGAGCTGTATTTTAAGCAAGGAGCAGACAATTACTCTTACTTTTAATGGAAAGATTAAATCCCATCATACAAATAAATTCACTTTTAGTAAATGAAATGTGCAGATATTTTAGAACTTAACAGCTCTGTAGAAAGAGATAACTGCTGTGATTTCTTTAAATAACTCATCCAATTTGTTAAAATCTAATAATGTAAACACTGAGAATAGGGAAGATTTGGCAGATTTCATACTTAACTTTGAGGAAATGCATGTGATCAATTAGAAAAACTTTCTCTGATTATTCAAATCAATGTGAGGCAAGAAACTTCTGCTACGTGTAAAAATAATCATTTTATGTGGTTAACATTGTATTCTCCAGTCAATCGATAGAACATCCTGATTGGCAATAATAATTGATATGCAGAATAACATAATCATGAAGTCTCCAGGGTTTGTAATGACCTAGGTCTGTTAGAGTTGATGAATAAAGAGAATGCAGCAGAGGGGTGAGCAGCAAAATGCTTTGGTACTTGGAAGTACATTTTAGGTAGTAGAAAGTTTAAAAAAAACACTTTAGTTTGGAGGATTACTGTGCTATAATCATGGATACTGATTATTGCTATAAACATAAGATCTTTTTACTGCTTTGATTAACTGAAAGCAGTTTTCTGTGTGCATTTGTTTGTTGTCCAGAAGGCAATAAAATTTTATTTATTTAGGCTTAGCCATGGATGAGATATCTTCACAAGTTCAACTACTTTCACTGTATACTATTAACTGTTTGCCAAACTGTATTCTCTCATTTTAAAAGTTAAATCGATTTTTAAAAATCAATAGTAACTCTATTTTGGACAGCTTTCATGAGGCAAATATTGGTGTAAATAAATTATCTCCATAATTGGATCTATTTGCTTTACATGAGTTATCAGACAAAAAGCAGTGTGTAACTTTTTAAAGGCATCATCGCCCTTATTATTTTACATACAATATATAAGAAGACTTTGATATTTAGTGTTGACATACTCCAATCACACACACTCATATGTACAGTCTCATGAACACTGCCACAGCCTACCACTGTGGCTAACATTTACCAGGTTCACTAGTCACATACTAGACATATTCTGACTCACAAGGTAACCATCTCCGACTCAAACTTGCATGATTCTGGACCCTCCCTCCCAGCAGCACCTGAGTGATTGATCCACATGTGTCTTGAAGATTGATTTTTGTACCATAAAGTCCATTTTACTAGGAAGCCTGGCATGGAGAAATCACTCTGGATCCTCAACTCTTTAGCATGAAAGTAACAGTTCATTTTCTTTGACAGGGCTAGACAGTTTCATCCTAAAGCAATGTTATTTTCTTGTGTGCACAGGACCAGAAAACCAATGGAAACGAATGACCAGGTCCACTCTGCCTTGCCACAGTAAAGGCTATATGCCGAGCAATGTGCTAATTATATATTTTATGGAGACTTATCTAATTTTTCCCCACAAAGTTATGGGGAGGGTACATTTATCCCTTTTGTTAAGGAATTTAGTAGATCAGAAGGTAAGTTACAGGTATTGTTTTATTTTTAAATATTTCAATATTTAATGTATTTTAAATAAAAAGCCTATCATCATAACAAATATAAAATTTTGTAAAAGGGTAAGATGAGACATTCATATCAGGAAAACCATTGTCAAATTAGTGAGGGTGAGATACTGTTTTTACTTAAGAATTTAGCCATGTAATCCTTTTTCATTACTTCTTTATTTATTAATAAATTTATCCATTGACAATTTGAAAGGAATACCCAATGCATTATGTGTTTCTCCCCTACCCTTCTTCTTTCTCTCCCACCCTTGCCAGCCTTGTTTGTCTCTTCGACATTTCAATTCCACATTTGTTATTTTTGTTTCGTTTCATGTCCCCAGGATTTTACCACAGTCATACTTGTCATGCTAGATTTGGAACCATCTGTCACAACCTGGGGTATTCCACATACATTCACAAACTGGATGCTAGGTTTCCTCCTCTCCTAGAATCTTTTAGTTGCAAATCAATCAAAATAATAGAATAAGTGGTTCCCATGAGTCCCTTGGTTCCCATGAGTCCCTTCTCAGCCTAGAGCTGACCGTCAGAGGGGCCAAACTTATAAGTCTTTGAGTTAGTAATGGAAGGAGAGAAAAGGGAGAAATTATAGAGGTAGTTTTGAGGAAAACATTACTTAACTTCATAGGCATGGTCTCATTATTTTGTGATAGCCAAGGTATATGTGTAAAATAATACTGAACAAGCTCAAAGATATTTTTGTTTGATTTTTTTCCAAAGAAATGTTCAGTAAGTCTGACCCTGATCTTCCTGAACTTACATAATGTTGGCTTTCTGGCAACTGAGGAAAAATAGAAGAACCCCCACCAGTGTCTCCAAATATGCTCAGTTTATGGTCAGTATTCTTGTTCTGATGCCAGGATACTGTTTCCTACCTACTTTAGTACAATGCTGATTTCCAAGACTTTCAGACCTAAACTCTTAACACATTCTCTCATATAAAAATACATTTAGTTTAAACTAAAGACATGGACAAAGATCTCATCAATTCCCCAGGGGAATAAATACTTAATCAAATCTGTTCACACTGGATTTCCCTAGAGTTTGGAGAACAAGACTCTGCCTTGTAGTTCATTCTCTTGCCTTAGAGTGTTCTAACTTCTGAGACGTCATCATTTGAAATTCTTATTGTTCCAGTTTTCACTTATTCTGGTGTCCGAGTCATCATTTTTCTTAATCATAGCTTTTTCCATAACTCCTTTGGCATTTAGTTTGCTTTATGGTATTACTGATGCTCTGACATGTGGATGTTTTGTAGCTGGAGTTTTCCTGCCTGGCCTACAGTCAGGGCAAATCTCTTTCACCTGCCAGTCCCACAGCCTCTCAGACCCGACCAAGTAAACACAGAGACTTACGTTGCTTTCAAACTGTATGGCCGTGGCAGGCTTCTTGCTAACTGTTCTTACAGTTTAAATTAATCCATTTCCTTTAATCTATACCTTGCCACATGGCTCGTGGCTTACCGGCATCTTCACAAGCTGTTTCTCATTGTGGTGGCTGGCAGTGTCTCTCTGACTCAGCCTTCCACTTCCCAGCTTTATTCTCCTCCTTGCCCCGCCTACACTTCCTGCCTAGCCAACGGCCAATCAGTGTTTTATTGATTAATCAGTAACACATTTGCCATACATCCCACAGCAATGTTTTATATCCCTTCTTTAATATTTGTCCATATAGTCAGATAATCATGATTAAAAGAAAATGCTTGACCTGTTTTGTTTTGTTTCTGCTAAACATAGATTGTTCATAGAGCATTTTGTCAAAAGTAATGGCAGAAAATTTCCCCTTTTTCTCAACACTTATGATGGTAAAAAGGATGATGCTGATTTAATTACTCACAATATAATTAATCCTCATATAACGATAAAGCATTTTCAGTCCACTGAAAATACTACCGAAGCCTTCTCCAATAATTTAATCAAAAACTTCATTTAAAACTTTTTTATTATACTTGTTTGCTTATTTGTATTCGCGTATGTTGTGTGTACAGTTGCTCACGTTCAACAGTACACATATGGAGGTCAGAGGACTGCTGGCAGGAGTCAGTACTCTCCTCCCACCACGTGGCATCTAGGCATCAAACTCGAACAGACAGGCATTGTGTCAAGGGCCCTTATCTACCTAACTACATCACCAGCCTCTCAACTGCACTTTTTACACTATAAATGTATTGTGTTATCCTAAAGAGTGGTAATTCAATTTTATTCGATGAATAGTTTAACTGAAATGAATGAAATATGGCTACTCATTATACAAGGCTCATCTATCATTACAGTATTCTTAACTATCATGTCACCTGTTACATATCACATGTCAATGAAATTAATATTTGATACAAATTTAGCTTTTAAAACATAATAAGCAGAATTGAATTGGGTATGACATTCTATTATGACATGTAAAATATTAATATTTCACTGCCTTTTAATTTGAATTTCATTGTCTATGTTTGTATTCTGACTAAGCAACGCAGACATGTCTTTCTACAGACTGACTAACAGATGGTTCTTTCAATCTGTGAAATTTTAACATGTGGCTGATGGTGAAACAGTTCTTATCATTAAGGATATATCAATAGAAGTAAAAATACATTCTTCATCAGCACCATTGGAGAATTTACATAAAAGAAGTGTTAAGAATCTGAAAGATAGATATGATGTATAATCTCTAAAAATCTTACGAGGAGTAAAAACATCATTGAGTGTCACTTAAGATGCACAACAGAAGGTAAGTTGAGAAAAAGGAGTGTAATTCAATAAAAAGATGATAATCAGTGTTAACTGGAAAGTGATCTATGAGTAAAGACTTAAATAAGTAGAGCAGGTACCAATATGTATTAGGGAGGCCATAACGGGCGAGATACAAAGCTGCGTAGGGGCTCTCACAATTCTCATTTTTATGTACATGAGGTGCATTGGGGAGAAGACCAAAGGACAAGAAAGCGAACAAGGAGAGAGTTGGTGAAGATAAGTTGCAGAGCTCTTCAACCCTTGTAGGCTCTTCTCATATTCTGGCATTTTCACGGAGTGAAATAAGGATGACTTGAAAGGTTTTCAATACTGGAATGGCATGGTCTGACTTATATTTTGTAAGTGCCACTGGAGCTGCTCTGGCAAAATGGGTTGCAGGTGCAAGAATTCACCCCATGCAGCCGGTTAGTAGATGATAATAAACCTCTCAAACGATGACAGTGATTTATTTGATGAAGGGCTCCAACAGTGCTGATGGAGGATGTGGAAAAGTTCTAGTCATACTAGACAAAAGAGGTTGGCTTTGGCATGTAAAACAACAGGGCATCAAAAAGGATTTCCTGTTTTTGAACTGAAAAGTGACTGTGTGACTTGAGGTCCTGCTTTAAATGAGTTTTCCCCTGACAGTCTCCATATTTGAATACTTGATCCACAGTTGGTGGTGCTACTTAGGGAGGGCTAGGAGGTGTATTCTTGCTAGAGGAAGTGTGTCACTGGGAACAGTCTTTGAGGTTTCAAAACCCTCCCTCCATCTGAAACTCACACTCTCTATTTCCTTCTTGGGGTTGAAAAAGTGAGCTCTCAGCTGTTTCTGTCACTATACGTGGAGTTTGTTGCTGCGTTTCCCTGGACCATAAACCCCAAGTTGCCTTGGATGTGGGTCTTCTTTTCACAGCAACAGAAAATTGAGTAGGGTGTTTGTCATTAACTGATGAGAAAAGAGCAGTGAGATGAGCAAGTATTGAGAGGAAGTCTGGCAAAAAAAAAAGTTTATTATTTAAAATTGGAGTTAGATGTTGTAGTAAGTTTGCAAGAAGCTTCTTGCTTTTAAATGTGCATGTGTGAGAGAGAAGCTGAGCTGGAACTAAAAGTTTGGACAAAGTTTGCCTATCGATAAGAGCATTTTAGCTGAATTTACTAAAAAGTGAGTTTGAATAGAGTAGATCTCTGACTCTTTTCATCTGCCTATATTATGATAGTGGGTAAAAAATTGAGACCCCAACAATGACACTGAAAAAAAATGAACAGCAAGAAAAAATTCTAGAGAGGATGGCAGCGTAAAAGCAACATGAAGAAAACACTTTAAAATTAGGATTTGTTTCATCTATTTAGAAAGGAAGTGGGAAGTGGGAAGTGATTTTTAAAAAAAGCTTCCTACAATATATGACATTTAGGAAATATATTACTTAGAGTGGGTTATGGGTTGAATTGTATAATTTTATCCAGAACATGAATTTCTAACCCTCAGTGTGGTGGTATTGTGTTCCCCAAAATATTGTGCACCCTAATAAATTTATCTTGGGTCAAAGAACAGAACAGCCACAATATTAAACATAGAGGATAGACAGTGATAGCACACACCTTTAATCCTAGCATTCCAGAGGCAGAGATCCATCTGGATCTCTGTGTGTTCAAGGATACAGCCAAACATGGTGACTCACATCTTTAAACCCAGAAAGTGAGCCTTTAATCCCAGGGAGTCATGACAGATAGCAGAAAGATATATAAGGCGTGAAGACCAGAAACTAGACACTTTTGGCTGGTTAAGCTTTTAGGCTTTGAACAGCACAGTTCAGCTGAGATCCATTTGGATGAGGACTCAGAGGCTTCCAGTCTGAGGAAACAAGATCAGCTGAGGAAATGGCAAGGTGAGGTGGCTGTGGCTTGTTCTGCTCCTCAAATCTTCTAGCATTCACCCCAATAACTGGCCTCAGGTTTGTTTTTATTAATAAGTCATTTTAAGATTTGTGCTACACCCCAGTTATGATGGATGGGATTTATTTGGAAATACACTGTGTAGGGATCAAACTAAAGATGGAGTCTTCAGAATGAATACTTATACAATCTGTTTGCACCTGTATTTGGAACACATAGATACAGAAGCATACATATAGAAGAAATGAGAAGGTATAGAGCACCATCTATAAGCCAAAAAACCACAAGGCCAGCCTTCAAACTGGAGTATGATTTAAAATAAATTGATAAGTGATTTCTGTTCAAGCCACAAAACATGGTGCTATAGTCACATGTCGGCATCCACAGTGTGGTGGCTTGAATAAGAATGGCCCTTATAGACTTATATATTTGAATGCTTAGTCCTCATAGAGTAGCACCATTTGAGAAAGATTAGGAGGTGTGACTTGTTGGAGGATATAGGAAGCACAGTTTAGAATAAGCATTGAACAAAACCAGGATTATTAAGCAAATAATCCCAGCTTTGTTATGTGGGGACATGACAACCAGCTCTAACCTGATGGCATTGTGTTTTTATCTGCCCAGAAATGAACTATTCTACCCGAATCATTAGAGTGCTCAGACCTGAGTAATAATTTACACAGGTCCCCTGTGATGACTAAAGAACATTAATATGGAGCCAGGCATCCCTTCAGGGCCATTGGCCTTTTGTTCTGGAATCCTGAGAGATCCTAGTGGCCTGTAAGTAAGAAAAGTCTAGGATAATGGGCTGTGAGGTCCTACCAGCTGCATTTGCTTCTGGAAATCCTGCTTACTGCTGTGGGAAAAAGATGAAATAGGAAATTTTTATTATTATATAGTGGGAAAATAAGAAACAACTGAGGGAAGTAAAACAATGTTCCTGTCCAGCTGTGGATTCCATGGATAGTTGTAATACATGTTTTTCTGATGTCTGCCTTGAAATCCCACCTTAACCCTTCTGCACGAAATGCTCTGTTGGCTCTAAGCAGTAAGAATGAATCCTCTACTGGATGTGCCTCCTCATGGGATGCCTTGACTTCTTGTGGGGGGAGTGGGGGTGGGTTGGGGGGAGACTGGGGGGCGGGAGGAAGGAAGAGGGGGATCTTTGATTGGTATGTAAAATGAATGGAAAAGTTTTCTTAATTAAAAAAAAAAGAATGAATCTATTTACTCTAAACTCGAATTGAATCTAAGACTGATTTCTCCCAGTGGATTCTAATGCTTTGCAAAGGAACTTTGACATAGCCACACTGAAGTTTTATTATGAGAATTGTCACATGGAGACTCTTCTTTCAAAAGTTTGTGCTTAAATTTGTAAGAGAATTAAATCACCATACCAGAGTCTCCAGAAATTTTGATCCAATCTGACTAAGCAAGTCCAGCTGTACTGAGTTTTCATTCACATCTCTTCTTGATTTGTTTTCTCATGGGCTGTGATGCCTGTAGGGACCCCACAATATCTGGTGTCTGAACGTTAGGCACATGATGCTCAGAGAAGCTAAGAAAAGTTTTCTTTAAGTAGAAACTAGGGGTTAGGGAAACTCGGTCCTCTTATAGAAAAGAGGTCGTGATCTTAAGTGAAAGAGTAAGAATTAAAATATGTTCTTTTGAGTCCTCTGAGATAAAGCACTTTGTACAATAATTGAAATATTTGTTAAGATTCAAAGGAGCAAAATATTCAGACCAATAGCTCAGCAACTTCTGTATTCAGAGAAACTAATAAAAAACAGCCTATGAAAGGAAAAATAAAATCCCTATCAATGTTTTTTGTTTGTTTGTTTGTTTTCTTGTTTTGTTTTTCAAGACAGATTCTCTCTGATATAATCCTGACTGTTCTGGAACTTACTCTGTAGACCAGCCTGGCCTTGAACTCAGAGATAAGCCTGCCTCTGCCTCCCACTGAGTGATGGATTAAAGGCATGTACCATTATAGCCCAGCTCCCTATCAATTATTTAAAAAAAAAAAAAAAAAAAAAAAAAGATGCAGAGAGTGAGAGAAAATTTTCTGCAAGACAAGTCCTGGCAGGTCTAAGCAAGGACTGGGGATATTCTATGCATCCTGCAGTATGAGTTAGCTGGCCCAGGGTGTGGATTTTGTTGCTGTTGTTCTTCCTTTGTTTATTTGCTGTGGGATAATGCTTTTTTTTTTTTTTTTTTTTTTTGGTTTTTCGAGACAGGGTTTCTCTGTGTAGCTTTGCGCCTTTCCTGGGACTCACTTGGTAGCCCAGGCTGGCCTCGAACTCACAGAGATCCGCCTGCCTCTGCCTCCCGGGTGCTGGGATTAAAGGCGTGCGCCACCACCGCCCGGCTGGGATAATGCTTTTGTACACTGGTTTAATAGAACACTAATAGGCCAGTAGCCAGGCAGGAAGTACAGGTGGGACAAGCAGACATGGAGAATTCTGGGAAGAGGAAGGCTGTGTCAGGAGATGCCAGCCTGCCGTCCAGGGAGCAGCATGTAATGGCACACAGGTAAAGCCATGGAACATGTGGAAACATATAAATTAACAGATATTGGCTGAGTTTAAATGTAAGAGCTGGTCAGTGGTAGGCCTGAGCTAATGGCCGAGCAGTTTTATTTAATATAAACCTCTGTGTGTTACTTGAGTCTGAGCAGCTGCAGACTGGATGGGACACAGGAAAACACCAGCTACATTTATTTGTTTGATTTTTGTTGTTTGCTTTTTGTTTTTCCCTCACAACAAGAATAATTTAATATCAAAAGTTCCTTCATGCTTTGGAAAAATTAAAATGGACCCAACTTCTAGTACAGGAATAATTACAATTAGGACATAAGGCACTTAAGCAAACACTGTCCAATGGCCTGAGGTATTGGTCATTCATTATATGGAGGATGTTCTCTTGTAGTTAGAAGATTTCCTATGTCCCATCCAGCCCACAGTCGGGACAAATCTCTCTTACCTGCCATCCTGCAGCTGCTTATAAAATTATCACTCAGAGGCTTATATTAATTACAAACTGTATGGCCAATGGCTTAATTTCTTGCTGTCTAGCTCTAGCATCTTAAATTGACCCATTTCTATTAATTTATGTTTTTGCCACATGGCAGTGGCATTACTGGTCTGCTGGCATGTTGCTCCTTGGGTGACAGGCTGGCGTCTCCTCCACCTCTCCTTACTTCTTCCTGTCTCTCTTGGATTTCCTGCCTGGCAATAACCTGACTTGCCATAGGCCAGAGCAGCTTCTTTGTTAACCAGTCATAGAAACACATTCACAGCATATGGAAAGACATCCCCCCACATTCTCTTTTCCTGCTTGGTTAATCAATACTTAAAAGAATGTTTAACTCTCATGGTAAATAAACTAAAAAAAACCAAAATTTAAAATTTTGGGTCATATCTTTGTGTATGCTCTTATCTATCACTCCTAAGGCTTTGGCTCTTCTCTTTAAGTTGCTTTCTGGAAACTCTGAGTTAAATGCTATAAAAATGTAACACCTGAAACAGAGCAAGTTATTAGCTCATTAAATAATGCTGCTGCTAAATAGTATCTCCTAGAATTAATCCCTCACAGGTAAGAAGCCAACAGAAATTATTGCTCCACCAAATAAAATGAAGGTTGAATATTTGTCCACACAGATAATAATCAGCAAGTTACATTTATATGTTACTTATGACCTGTAAATAATTACTGCCCAAAAAATTATTTAAGATTTTTTTTAAAGTTACTTCATGGGTATTACCTAAAATTACATCTAACAATCCTTTAGAGTTTGCTTTTAATGCTTTTATGAATGACTTCTAAAAGAAAAGTAGTATATATTTTATATACAAATTCCACATGTTGCACAGAATATAGTCACCTCAGATTGTGTAGCTCAAAAGTCTAAACTTACTATAATCAATCAGCTTTTATTAGATATTTCTCAGCCACTGAATATTTTTACTGATCTCATGTATAAAATAATACATGGAAGATAGAGATATCTATATGTTCTATGTAAACTTTTTATCTTAGGATTTATAAATTCATTGGACATGCATTAAAAAATCTAAAAAAAATTGTTACAAAAATTTAGCTTAGAATTTATAGCGAAGGACTGATAATTAAGTTCCATAGGAAATTATAATTACTACAGTAAAGTACATATATGATTCAATTTTTGTTTAAAAATAGGTATTACATCATATTATATGAAATAGATTTTTTTAAAGATTTATTTATTTATTATGTACACAGTGTTCTGCCTGTGTGTATACCTGCAAGCCAGAATAGGGTACTAGATCTTATTACAGATGGTTGTGAGCCACCATGTGGTTGCTGGGTATTGAACTCAGGACCTTTGGAAGAGCAGCCAGTACTCTGAACTGCTGAGCCATCTCTCCAGTCCAAAAGAGATATTTTTGAATGGCAAGCATGTGGCTTACTCCATCTTGGCTGATACCTCATCAGGATGGAAAGACCATGTGCTGGCAGCCATCTTTACTATGATTAAAGAATGTATACCATATAACTTCATCACCATTGTAGGATGACGACATGATATATAACCAACTAAGGCAGCATATGATGATAACTGTTTTACTTTAATGTTAAGAGACCTTTGATTCAAATTTCTAAGACTCAAACAACTAGGATAAAAGTGTAAAATCCTAATCTTATAAAAGCTACTAACTTGTGAACTGTTAAAGATAATTAAGACACACAAGTTAATGGACAGTCATCTTATAAATGATCAAATGTTTTAATATACTTAAAACTATATTCATTTACAAACACAAGCTTTATTTTGCCTCTGTATACGCTTTCAAAGTTAAGTCTAAAGCAAGTAATTAAAAACCACTAAAGATTGTTTAAAATCAGGTATATTTAATAGATGATCCTCAAACTCCTCAGAGATCTGCTGAACATGACAATTAAAATATTTAATAAAAAGGTTTCCCCTGCCATTTGGAATAGCTTCCTGCTCTAATTTATTTATCTTTATCAGATCTTTGATGATATTGGCAGTTAACTGTAACTTCATCAATTTCACATCAACTAAATAAGTAATTATATTTTATCTTTTATTACTAAAACTTCATTTTTACTTATTCTTATACAAGATAAAAAATTTAAAATAACAATGTAAATAGATGTGAGATGGATTTAAAAGTAATTAAAAATAAATTGAAGTAAAAAAGGTTTTTCAAATATTTTTTCTGGGTAATAAGATGGCTACAAAATGGAAACATAATTGCATGTTTCTTAAATTGCCTTGAAGTTCAAAAGGGGTCTAACCAAAAGTACAATTATGGAAAGCGAGCTTATCTTTAATTTTTCACCTAAAATTATTTTTGACACAACTTGAATATCTGTTATGTCAGACTGTTTACAAAATGTAATAAAATTAGAGCCTTCCAACAAGTTTTTATTTTATAAAACTGTTATACTTTGATATTGTTCACATTTTTGTCTCATTTACAGTATCAGCTGAATGTAAACTTCCATGGTTACATGGAAAAACTCAATTGTCTTCTACAATATTTTCTGTGAATATTTCTCTATTGCTTCAGAATATCCTATTACCTAATAAATTCTTGAGTTCAAAATTAAAATTGTCCTAAATTTTAAAGATCCCAAATTTTATTCTATTTTTTTTTTTAATTCTTATTTTTTCGAGACAGGGTTTCTCTGTGTGGTTTTGGTGCCCGTCCTGGATCTTGCTCTATAGACCAGGCTGGCCTCAAACTCACAGAGATCTGCCTGTCTCTGCCTCCCCAGTGCTGGGATTAAAGGCATGTGCCACCACTGCCCGGTGATCCCAAATTTTAAATTAATAAAACCTTAGGTTTAAATTTTCTAAGAATTAGCGGCCACTGCTAATTAAATAGATTTTTTTTTTTTATACTTTCTGATGGTCAAATGATCAGATACTGGTAGGCATAAGTATTTAACAGTATAATGATATTATTTTCTTTCAGGTTTCTAGTACACAATTAGTAATAAATGAACATCAGCTTGACATCTGAAACTATAGATGTCTGTGTATGGGACCTTCTCTGCTAACAGGTATGTAAAGATCTATGCTAAAATCTATTGCAGACTCATATAGTGCCCTTCTCTAGCTATTCAGCTAGAGAGCACAGCCCCAGATGAGGATTGAGTCCCTAGGATCTCCAGGAAAATACCATTGTATCTTATCTGGAACCGGACTTTGTTGAATAACTCTATGCATGTCCTTCCTAGAACTCTTATTACACCAAATGCTAATAATTGTTCTACTTAAGTTGGCAAATAATTTAGGGAATTTTAATATTAATCAAGTTAGTAAAATTCCTAATTATACACAGCATAAAAAAACATCAAATATCTAATTGGTAAATTAAAAAAAATTAAAGGCAGAGTTTGGGGGCTCTACCCACCTATATCCCTACATACTATGCTGTATTTACTTATTCTGATTCTTTTCTTTTTTTTTTAAATTTCACTTAAAAGGATAATGTTTCACCAAAAGCATGTTGTCCTAAAGAAGACACAACCTAATGCATATGTTAAATAAAAATATCTAGAAAATAATCAACGGAAAGAACCTGATGTTAACATAAGGGCAAGATTATACTTCTGTCTTTCCAGAAAATGAAAGAAGTCCCAGATGGCTCCCACTTTGATAGACCTAACAAGGACAACATCCCAGAAATCTTTAGATAAATGAAATGTTTAGAGATAGACAACAATCCCTTCAAGAAGAGATGCCTGATTTTGGGGGGAAAAAAACAAGGATACAATATGTCTGATCCAAAAACCATGCTGTTATGGGTACTGACTGTATTACATGTTAACACTCAGCTTGTCAGTGAAGAATCCAAGTGCTTTTTTTTTTCAAGGAGGATAAAAGGAACATCTGTAATAGGAGACAGTTTGGTATTATTTGTTCATTATAAGGATTATCTTTATATTTTTAGGGCCAGTTTTCTAGATAAAGATATTTAGTACAAATATTTACTAAATATTTGCTACAAAAATAAATTTATGTACAAATATTTAGTCAAATGAGTGGTAGATATTTTGGTTGTACTAAACTGATCAGTCCAAACACAATGATATGGGTTTTAGTATACTTAAGTACTCTACAAAGTTCTGATAGTGAAACTATAGTTGTTTGAAAATGAAAAAGGGACTAGCTGATGTATTGCTAAACATAGATGATATGATTGTACCTAGAACAGCACTATCTGTTGCCAATGGTTTAGAAAATAACTTCTGGCTTATGACAGTCAACAGAAACAATCTTTTTGCATCAGAGGCCTGTCTATTCCAGGGCTCTTAAAAGAAATTTATATGGAGTCACCCATAAGCATATGCTCAAATAACAGAGGACAATATAGAATCTACCTATACACACATCCATAAGGCTTCCCCCAATATTCTCATCAATGGTGTTTTTTGTTTTTTTTTTTATCATTTTATTTATGCTTCAAATGCACCCATGTCCCTCCTCATTGCAATTTCACTTTTATTCTCACCCTCTTATCTGGTAAACAACTGCCTTCGGGATGTACATTTTTTTATGAAAATGCTATTTATACTGCCGTTCCAGCCAGTTATGAATTTATATGGAATAGGCCATATTACAAAATTTTGCTCAGTAAATGGTTGCAATCAATCAGTAGAATTAAGAATTGTGATGATTCTTTACATATATTGGATCTTCTAACTGTTTCATCTGCAATGGCTTTTTTATTGCCTATTCCAGGAATTATTGCTGGAATACAAAAAAAAAAAAAAAAGAAGGTCTCAAAAATGGCCTGTACAGTTAGTAAAAATACTAATATTATAGCAAAGATATTAGCAAAATGAACCAGGAGATGGGTGAATTAAGGACCAAAATTTTATAAAATAGAGCTACTGTAGATTATTTGTTCTCAAACATAATATTGGTTGTCAACAATTTTCTTGCATGTGTTGCTTTAATTTGTCAGATTTTTTTCCCACACTATTCATAGTCCAATTAATGATCTACATAAAACAATAGAGAAAATCTCTCAAGTGACCTTTGAATGGCCCTCTTGACTATAATGGCTTTCCCTTTCCTTGGTCCTCTGTAGCTAGAGTTTTCCTGCCTGGCCCACAGTCAGGACAAATCTCTGTCACCCGCCAGTCCCACAGCCGCTCAGACCCAACCAAGTAAACACAGAGACTTATATTGCTTACAAACTGTATGGCTGTGCCAGGCTTCTTGCTAACTGTTCTTATATCTCAAATTAATCCATTTCTATAAATATATACCTTGCCATGTCACGCATGGCTTTCTGGCATCTTCACATGCTGCTTGTAATGGCGGCAGCTGGCAGTCTCTCCTTCTGCCTTCCTGTTCTCTCAATTCTCCTCTCTGTTAGTCCTGCCTATACTTCCTATCTGGCTACTGGCCAATCAGTGTTTTATTTATTGACCAATTAGCAACACATTATACATACAGATCATCCCACAGCAGTCCTCTGTTAGCTATTTTTATAATTTTCTTATGCTTACATATATTAATTAGACCAGCCATGGAGGCAATGCATTCAACCATGGCCTTTATTTTTTCTTTAGAATATTAGAAATGGGAGGATGTAGGAAGCACATCTTAGAGTAAGCATTGGATAGACCAGAATTGTTAAGCACACAGGTCTATTTTCTTCAATGGAAGTAATGCCTGGTCACAGGAATGTTGGAGTGAAAATGTTCAAACAACCTGGTGATCTTTTGCTGTTATATTAGGAGACAGCCTGCCCTGAATTTCCCCCAGATCCTGAGAATTGTTTGGGCCCTAATCCTGGCCTTTGTCTCTCCATGACTTGCTATGGGCCGTAGAAATATGAAGTAGGAATTCAGCTGACTATGGCAAAGCTATTAATTGGAAAAGTCAAGGATTTTCCAGAGGAAGCCAAGGCTCAAGGAATATTCGGTGTTATTTTGGCATTTTAAGATATCAGCTGTTTTCTGCTATGAATTTTGTGTGCATTATTAAGACTTCTCCAATTGATTCTTTTTCCTAAGAACTTCTAAATGGTGTGGACTGATCACTCCTTGGGCATACACAATTGGGTATTTGGATAACAGTCACACAGGCAAAGCTTCCTGCTTCCAGGCTTTTTGTTTCTCTTTTTAGCATTAGAATCAGATGTCTGCCTTCTGCAATTATCTCCTTTAGCAAGCATCCAAGGCCAGGGCCAGCTCTGGACAAAAGCATTTTATTGGAGATACATATCAAACATCCAAGGACAAACAGCAGACAGGATAAGCATTCCAGACCACCTGCTAGTCTCCTCAATTAAGGTAAATATCCATATAGAGACACCACCTAGGCCAGGCAGACATTAGGTACACAGATTTGCTTCTTGTGCAGATTAAGCTCAGACCCCTCTTTCTCTCACATCTGAAGTGGCACCTCTAGACTTCCCCTCAAATAATTTACTCAGAACAAAGGGGCCTTTCATACCAGGTTCACCAAGCTGTGACACAGGATACCTAACACCTACTGAGTGCTTTTCCCCAGCCCTGCCAGAAAATGGCAACATATTTTACTAAGAAAAAGGCAGTCTTATTGTACTGATGCATAGACTCTTTTACCTAACCACTTCTATGGTTGTAGTTTGAACACATTCATGATTAAACTCTTAACGTTTCACTTAACCACTTCTAAGAATATAATTTGAGCACATAAATTCCTTTTCAGATTTTTTAACTGATCAGCCCTTAATTGACTCTATTCACTTTCCTTTTGGGTTGCAAATGAAGCTGACTACCACTGCTCTTGTGGGAACCTTGAAAGCCTTGCATTGTATTATAAGTTACTGCTTGTAAGTGTATGTAGACTGGTTCCCCCAGAGAACTGGTGAATTTTGTATTGAAAGAATAAAGTGAATGGACTAAAGACCTCAGTGTACTTAGATTCATTCCCTCAGATTATTTCTCACAGCTAGTAGCATCTTTTCTAGAACCCTGGGAAAAGACTATTAGGGGCTGGACCCCCATAGTCTTTATTAGTGACTAGAACTTGTCTTTATGAAGGAGGGTCTATGTTCTTCGTATCCTTCTTATATAGAACCCATCCTTATGCATATCATCAATCCTTCCTTTAGGCCCTATCCTTGGGCACTGTTGATCAGCCAGTAGAACTCATTATAAATGTCATAGGTGCTTTGCAAGGGAAATTTTGATGTAGTCATCCCTGAAGCTCTGTTATGAGAGCATTGTTACATGGAGACAGAATAAGGTTAGGTGGGACATTCTAACTAGAGAAAGAGAAAGGAGAAAGACAGAGCACACTGCCAGCCACCGCCATGAGAAGCAAGATGTAAAGATACCAGTAAGCCATGAGCCATGTAGCAAAGTATAGATTTATTGAAATGGGTTAATTTAAGATGTAAGATCTAGCTAGTGAGAAGCCTGAGCCATTAGGCCATATAGTTCACAATTAATATAAGCCTCTGTGTGTTCATTTGGGTCTAAGCTATTGGGGACTTGGGGGGGTCCAGCCCCTCGATAGTCCCCTCCCAGGGTCCGGGAAGAATCTATATCCAGCTGATAATTAATCTTTGATAAAAAGAAATGAATCTATGTACACAAAACTCCTTAGTTCATACACTTTATTATTCTATGATAGTTCTCTCTCTACACAGCTTCTATTCTGCTCTCATGTCTAGCTCCTTTCTTGCCTGATTTCTCTATATTTATCTACTGTCCCCTCTAGGTTCTATCTTTATTCCTTCATCTAGTTCTGTCCCTTCTAGGTTCTCATCTATCTAGTTCTTTCCCCTATCAGCTCCTCTCCCATCTCCTTCTCTCTCACCTGGCTCTTCCTCATCTTGTTCTTCCCCATCTGGCTCTTTCTCATCTTCCATCTCGTTCCTCTAGTCCTCTATTTTAGCCCTTCAATCTAGTTCTTCCCTATCTCAGTTTGTTCCTCTCAAGTTCTTACCCATCTAGTTCTTCCATTCTCTTTCCTCTTCTCCCCTGTGCCCTGGAAGTCCTGGTATATAAAGGAAGGGTCCGAGCTAAATTGTATAAAGCTATTACTTAATGTCCACCTGACATAGGCGGTGTCTCTTTGTGGAATTTACCTTAGATCAGGAGACTTGCCTGTGGGCTGCTATCCTTGTTAGTCCTAGGAAGTTGGGCACCCCCCTGGGTGGTGTCTCCTTGTGGAATTTACCTTAAGTCAGGAGATTTGCCTGTGGGTTATTATCACTGTTAGTCCTCTGGGTGGTATCTCCTTTAGTCCTTGAAAGTGGCTAGGGGAGATATCTGATTCCAGAGAAAGCCTTTCCTGAGGCTGTTCTCCAAATATCTGGAATGTGTATGTCTAGAGAGTGATCAGTCCACATTGTTAGCCCTTCTTAGGGAAAAGTCAATTGGGAAAACTATGAAGGCACACATGATTTTCATAACAGAAGACAGCTGATATATAACAAGCCAAGTAACACCAAAAACTCCTTGGGATTTGGCTTCCTCAATTCCTCCAGGTAGTGACTTGGCCATAACCAGCTGAGTTCTTATGATATATTTCTGCGGCCCACAGCACTAAGCTACTATGGGACCATGGGGCTGTGGAAGCCAGGTAGGACCAGGAAAATTTTAGCTACATGACTAAGATATTCGTGTTATAGAAAACCTTAGACATTTATTAAAGAATCATGAGGTTTCAAATCTTAGGAGTTATCCCTTCTTCTTACTTTTCCCAGAGAAACTTACTGACCTTTACTTCCTGCTGCCTCATGATCTCAGAGCAGCCTGATCTTCAAGATGTTCCAATGGACAAACTAGAAATGGCACTAAAGGTAAGCTACACCCCATAGACCACCAGGAGGAGATTTCTTTCATACTCATTTCATTTTCATTCCTCATATAAAGTGTGAATTTTGGAGAAACTAATTCTTGAGAAAACAGGTCCTAAGCTTCATGACCTCAAAGGACACTTGCTGGGAGCATCATGATCCATTATTGCTTCTGTTTATAGCCATCTTAGTGATTTGAGAAATGTTTGAATTTTGATATCTACATAAGCAAAATCATATTTATTATTATTTTTTGGTTCATCTTTTTAATGTGGTAAAGATTTTATATTCCTCTTTAGTGAAAAGATTGTATGGTAAACAGGCTGTGTGCCTTTTAAGGCCACATTGCTAGATAATGGATGGGTCTTGTCATTTCTCTTGAGAGTGCAGGAGCTATTTTTGTCCTTTATCTGCATCCATCAGTTCTAGCCAGAATTGTTGTTGTGCCACTCCCTAGGTATTTTGCTAGCCACAGATTAGTCATTTTAGCTGATAATCAAATTTACATAGAACCACAATCACATCTGGTACCATTAGTCCATTCATAATGGTCTAGATTAACCGTACAGATATGCGCTCACTCAGTTTCTGCAGCTTGTCATTCTTATATTTTTTTAATAAACCAGCATAATCAATAATATGTTTTTGGTATATTCTTATACTCTTGCCTACAATTTTCTCTTTAAAATACACATTAGTAAGGAGCATTAACTTTTTTGTTTATATTTGTGTTTCTAGGAGTTTATACTGTCTAAAGTTTCTTTTTTAAATTTTTTTTTATGCATTTCATATACCCACCACAAATTCCCCTCTCATCCCTCCTCTTGCTTCCCCTCCATGCCACCTCCTTCTCATCCCACATCCCCTCCTCCATCAGGGTAAGTTCTCCCATGGGGGCTCAGCTCAGCCTGGTACATTCATTTGAGGCAGGACCAAGCTCCTCCCCACTTCATCAGGGGTGAGCAAGGTGTCCAACCATAAGAAATGGGATCAAGAAAGCTGGCTCATGCACCAGGGATAGATCCTGATTACACTGCCAGTGGCCCCTCAAAACAGACCCAGCTACACAACTGTCTCCTGTATGCAGAGGGTCGAGTCCGGTCCCATGCAGGTTCCACAGTGGTTGATCTAAAGTTTGTAAGTTCCTTTGAGCTTGGTTCAGTTGTCTCTGTAGATTTCCCCATCATGATCTTGACTCCTCTTGCTCATATAATCCCTCTTCCCTCTCTTCGACTGGACTCCTGGAGCTCGGCCTGGTACATGGTTGTGGATCTCTGCATCTGCTTCCACCAGCTCTATGGTTACAGGGGTAGACCAGTTCAGGCACTCTCACAACTACTGCTAGTAGTCCAATCTGGGGTTGTCCTTGTGGATTCCTGGGAATTTCCCTAGCACTAGGTTTCTTCCTTACCCCGTAATGTCTCCCTCTATCAAGATATCTCTTTCATTGCTCTCCCACTCCATCCCTCCCCTAGCTTGACCATCCCTTTCCCTCATGTTCTCTAAAGAGAAATATGAGGAGTGTGGTGGTTCAACTGATAAATGCCCCCCACAGTCTCTGGAATTCGCATGCTTGGTTCCCAGTTGGAGACATCTTTTGAGTAGGATTGCGAGATGCAGACTCACTGGATATGTACACCTGTATACCGTTAAGGGGTTAAGGGTGGGTTTGGAAGTATAAAGACTCATGCCATCTCTAGTTCATGCTTGTAGTTCAGGATGTGCTCTCACAGCTTCTAGTTCCAGCCATCATTCCTACTGTTTGCTGCCACATTTCTCCGTGATTCTGGACTCTTGATCCTCTGCAACTATGAGCCCAAGTAAACGCCTTCTTCTGTAAGTATCTTGGTCATAGTGCTTTATCACAGCCATAGAAAACTGACAAATACTGGGAGAAGATGAAATCATTGTATAATAATTATCCCAGTTACTGACAAGCGCCAGAAAGAGTGACCTCATATGTACGATTTTAAAGCCAATGAAAGGATGAGATAAGTTACTAAACTCTGGTTTTGTGCAATGTACTATTTTAGACACTGGGAATTAGAGAAGAATAGAATCCCTGTCTTCATCGGGTTTACACTCCAGTAGCATTAATAAATAAACAAAGGGGAAATGCATTATTAATTATGACCATGAAGGCAATTAAGTAAAACATATCTAGAAGTTGTGGGAGCTCCTTACTATATTAAATGATCTGACTATGAATGGATGGTTAAATATCACACCTCAGTGACAGGAAGGAGGCAATTCATAGGAAGATGCAATTCAAATTAAAGAAGAGGTAAAAATGCCTACTTGGCAAAGTTTAACAAATTAGTCCTTTTAAGCAACAACTGTTTAATTAAAGTAAGATATCTAAAGCTTGTTCTGGAGACATTTACATGTTTTAATCCCAAAGAAATATTTTCAACAACCAAGAAGTATATTTTTATGCTTAGAGTTATAGCCATTATGAGTTTATGGTTTATAAAGGAAAAAAAAAGGATAATCTCAGGGGCAATGAACAAAAAGACACTAGAACATCAACATAATTCTAAACTTTTAGGTACATCACACAACCTAGGACAGTATTTGATAAACAAGGAAGAAATGTACAACAAAGAAGGCCAAGAAAATAAGAGTTCAGAATTAGAGTCAAGGAAAAAATAGATATGTAATATAAATTTCCAAGACAAGCAATTATAATATAATCTGAGAGTTTCTAGAGGACCAGGAAAAACTATGTCTATATAATAGAAACCTTACCTTTACCTATATGATTGAAGTTAGAAGGGTTTTTGTTTGTTTGTTTGTTTGTTTGTTTGTTTATTGAGCAGAAACTAAAATATTGCCTTATGGATTTTGAAACTCTCCACTGTTTGAGAAATTGGGAAGATATTCTGGGTTTCTTGCTTTGAAAGCAATAATGATGATTGTTGCACAGAAAAGAAATAAAAATAAAAAGGATGTCCTGGAAGGCAGGACAAAAGCTTTAAAAGTATTAATTGTTGAATTTTTTCACAATAGTTTGGAGGCTAAAGGAGAGAAAGAAAAGGTTAAAATACAGCTACTTGCATTGTAGTATTTTCGTAAAAGAGAAAGTGCCACAATCCTGGAAAAGAAGTACATTTGTAACGACAAATGTCAACAGCAAAGCTTCAGTTCTTTTAAATTACATTTTGTCTTTAATTAAACAATAATGGACAGCATACTCAACAATATTCCTTTCAAAAATGGCATGGTAGGGCTATAGTATAATGGTAGAAACCTTGCCTGGTTAGCTCAATGCCTTGGGTTCAGGCTTCAGCACTGAAAAGCTTTTTTAAAAATTCATTATTATTAATTTTTAAATTTTCATATTGTTTTTCTATACTATTTCATTTTTAATATAACATATTCAAGGGATTTTGAGATCCACAGTCTCTTCAAAATAATTTCAGGAAGGTAAAAGAATATATATATATATATATATATATATATATATATATATATATATATATATATATTTGAGGTTTTTTTCTTAATTTCTACTTTGAAGAAAGGGAAGTTTTAGGTAAAATTTTTAAGAAAGTCTCTCTCTTCCTCTCAGCTTTTACATATTTTTGTGTGTTTTCAATTTCAACTGTATATGACTTTTTTACTTAAGAAAAATTTTAATTCATTTTACATACCAACCATAGATCCCCCCTCATCCCTCCTCCCGCTCCCCCCAGCCCACCCCCCATCCCCTCCGCCAAAAGTGTATGGCCTCCCATGAGGAGTCAGTGAAGCCTGGTACACTCAGTTGAGGCAGGACCTTGCATAAATATAATGCTTTAGTAAAATTCACCCCCACTGCCTCACCTCCAATTCCTCCCCTACCCTCCTCCTCCAATTCCCCTTTCTAACTTTGTAAATGTTTGTGTTTTTGAACCTACTGATTCCACATAGTGCTGCCTGCTTACATGTGCATAAATGTAGGGTTATCAACTGGAACACTGGTAGACAGACTATCAGGAGTAACATGCTGGAGGGAAATTCACTCTCCCTCAGCAGCCATCAATAGCTTTTAATAAAAGTGTCCTATAAATACAGACATGTGTGTTCATGTAATATGGAAATCCATGGTAGATAACTCTATTTAAATAATAATGTAATCCCAATTTTGATAGGATCTCACTTTAGGAAATAGATATTCAAACATTTCAAAATAAATATCATTCTTACTAGAAGTTATCAAATAAAATGACAAAATGGTATAACTGAAAAGAATTGATTTTCCAGGGTGAGAGAGTTCAAGTTCACTTAACTTTGTACTATTTTCAGGACAAAATCGGTACCCTGGTAATTGGAGATTACCCATAAATATTCACTAGAGCTATGATTAAAGGAATAGAAGAATACATCAAATTTTGTGGCTTTCTCTGTCACTCTCTCTCCATATATTATAGTATGTGACACATAATATATATTATATATAATATAGAGACAATACTATGCTATTTATAGTATGTTCTATATACTAATCCATTTAAATTATAGCTATTTTAATAGAAATAATTATACATCTGAGTATATATATATATATATATATATATATATATATATATTTAGAGAGATTCTCACATCTCAGTAAAAATGATATCATGAAATATCAACATTAAAAATAAACAACTATCAATCATTTACCCTAATGTATTTAAAAAATAATAAGAATATATCACATTTATACTATTTGTATCTGAATATGCTCAGAATATGCTAAGAAACATACATGAGTATTTCACCCTTAATAAATTCCCAATAGAGTGATATAAAGCTCCATAAAACACACACACCACACACACACACACATACATACACACACACACACACACACACACACACACACACACACAAATACACAATTATTTTACTGTGTGAAGATCTCTTTTAAAGAAGAAGGCATTGATAGAAAACCCAGGCAACCATTTTTATTGTTAGGCTAAATGACAATAACTGAACAATTTACTAGCTTCAAAATCATAAAGCTGATGAAAAAATCCCTTTCATGCAAGTTGAAACAAACATTATTGAACACTGGTGATACATAGAATGTGCAGCTAATATGTCCAATTTCTAAGAATTTAAATGCAATATATGTCTATTTCTTCTTTCTGTCCAATATTAATCAAGACCAAGCTTCCTTAGGCAGAAGATTTACAGCTACTGAAAGCATTTATTCAATTCTCTAAGTTTGGGCCTCCATCCTTAAAGACTATGTTAGCAACTTCTGACGTTAGGTTCTATTCATGCTTACCACAGAAATTTCAGTACTTTTTGTTAAAAAATATCACTAAAGATTGTATTGGAAGTACTCATGACTGACATCTTGTCAGATAATAATACCATTTTCATGAATTCTACTGAATTTCATTTTGTTTCCTTTCAATAGTATTTGTAACAGAAAAGCACAAGGCACTATGATGCTTTGGTTAAAGAGATAATAGGGGAAGGTTATATCATGACCAATTTCTCTGACAGGTCCTGGAATTTTAACATGAGTAATTGTGTGATAGCAAGCCTGATATCTGACAGAAGGCCAGATTCTCAAACGGATGTATAACTTCAATCCATTACTCTTCAGGCAGAATGGCTTACATAGTTCTATGTAACAATTGCTAGCTAATTCAATGGATTATATTTTGAGTTTTGATAGTTTCTCAGATAGAGGTTCTTTATCTCATGCTTCTTCATTATAGCTGATTTAATAACCATGTTTTTAGTTTTAAAACATGTATGCTTACACACTTGAATTAGTATAACAAATAAAATAATAGAAGTTTCTTTGTTAAAGTAGTATTACAGGCCGGGCGGTGGTGGCGCACGCCTTTAATCCCAGCACTCGGGAGGCAGAGCCAGGCGGATCTCTGTGAGTTCGAGGCCAGCCTGGGCTACCAAGTGAGTTCCAGGAAAGGCGCAAAGCTACACAGAGAAACCCTGTCTCGAAAAACCAAAAAAAAAAAAAAGTAGTATTACATTCAGAGTTCTTATGTATCATATCAAGCGTTCATCCTAGATACATAACAAGAGTTTATAAATTCACAAAGTATTTATAAAAATTAATAATATCTTAGTCAGAAGGACATTATATCACAATTTAAATCTGGGGAAGGAGACATGGTTCAGCAATTCAGAGCACTGGTTGTTCTTCCAAGAAATCCAGATTCAATTCCCAATACCAACATTGCAGCAAACAACTGAAGGTAACTTCAGTTCCAGGGGATCTAATGCCGTTTCCTGCTCTCCACACACTCCAAGCACACATGTGGTGCATAGACATACATGCAGCAAGAAGCACCCATACACATAGAGTAAAGCAAAATCAAATACAATTTTAATCATGTCCCCAAGCTGTTAGGTGAAATGTCATATATTTATTTAAAGTTTCTTTTTGTAATATGAGATTATTTTTTGTTGTTGTCCACTTACATATTTATAACTGTATGCATAGTAAACTGTTAATGCCATTTAGGTTGCTTTTACCATCAAATTACTAATTTACTTTTTATAAAAATTGTAAAAATAGAAACCATTGAGCCTATTTCCTTCTTGTAAACACTTCTTGCTATAGTGACAAAAACCAATGCCAGCAAACATGGACATAGGGACAAAACTAGTACTTCATTTGGAGTCAGAACTAGTATGGATATAGTACTGAGATTTAAACTTTAAAGGAAAGAAATAATACTTGTATACTGTTATGCTAGGTCAGTAGTTATATATTATTTTGTTCTTATACTTTATCAGTAAATTGTTCTAGAGAATTAGTCAGGATAAACCACAATTATTTTATTTGACTATAGTAGCATAGTATGTTAGAGTTTTAAAGAAATCTGTCTTTCCATTTATAAATATGAAAAGTTAGACTATTTTCAGCATCCTATCAGGTAAGCCAAAGAAAATACTTACGATCCATTTGCAAAGAAATAAATACTTTGGAACAATAAGTATTTTGTTCCAAAAATAAAAATATGGATATAAAAATGTATGCATGTACCCATAATGCTATAATGGAGTTCTTGATATTGGAGTGAAACTATCACATTGTTCTTCTTATCCATATGCCTTGCTGTGTGTAGCTGTGGTGATTTGAATGGGAATGTCTGTCATAGGCTTATAGTTTTAAATACTTGTTCTCCAGTTGTTGGAAGTGTTCAGAAAGGATTAGGAGGTGAAGCCTTGGAGAAGGTATGTCCCTGTGAGCAGGCTTTGGGGTTTAAAATGTCTCCCATTCTTAACCATGTACTTTCTGCCTCCTATTTGTGGTTTGAAATATGAGTTCTCAGCTACTCCTGTTAACATGCCTTTGCTAGTAGCTGAAAAGTTTTCCTATGTTCCTCCTGGCCTATGAGTCAGGACAAATATCTCTCATCCGCTGATCCCGCAGCTGCTTGGACCCAAATAAACATACACAGGCTAATATTATTTTTAAACCATGGCCATTGCAGGCTTTTGTTATCTACTTCTTATATTTTAAATTAACCAGTTTCTATTAATCTATACTTTGCCACATGGCAGAAGAGACTGCTAGACATTCTACAGGACACAGAGAAAAATGATTGAGAGACTATGCCTATGGGCTGAATATGGATGCCCCAACAGTACAGAGGTCAACTCTCTCTGTCATTCTACATTTTTGGAAGCTGCTTACAATTCTCTTCCTGTTTACTTAGGTAATATTATATCCTTCTGAGGTCTTTGATGTATTGAAGACTAGATAGTTATAATTTTTTTGGTTATGATAAAAGATAAATTAAATATAAAACTTTAGAGTCACAAATACAGGATAGATAGAATATTTTCTTTAATTTTGCCAAATACAAATAGACTGGATATTGTAACTGTAATTCTTGCTTGATAACTGTTTGTTATATGCAATTTTACTATGTTAAAGTTAAAACCTTCCTTTTTAACTAAACAGACAAGGGGAAATGCTGTGGGATAATGCTTTTGTACACTGGTTTAATAAAATGCTGATTGGCCAGTAGCCAGACAGGAAGTATAGGTGAGATAAGCACACAAGGAGAATTCTGGGAAGAGGAAGGCTGAGTCAGAAGATGCCAGCCTGCTGTCCAGGGAGCAGTATGTAATGGCACACAGGTAAAGCCATGGAAAATGTGGTGACAGATAGATTAACAGAAATTGGGCTGAGTTTAAGTGTAAGAGCTAGCCAGTAGTAAGCCTGAGCTAATGGCCTAGTAGTTTTAATTAATATAAGCATCTGTGTGTTTACTTGGGGGATGCAAGTGGGAGAAATTTGTCTGGACTGCTGGCTGGCGGGACCCAGGAAAACTTTCAGCAACATTTGCTCTACTATTACGGATTATAAACCTGAAAACATAAGCCCAGTTAAACACTTTCTTTTGTAAGCTGTCTTGGTCATGGTTTTTATCACAGTAGAAACCCAACTAAGAGAAAGTCTGTTTGTTACTTGGGAATGGGCTATTGCTATCACATACTGGACCATGAATATTTGGGGGGGGGGAATATGAAAGACTTTAAGACTTTAGAATAAAGAAATATTTGAATACTGTAATCAGAGAAGAATGAGTCATCCTAGTAAAAGTTGTAGACAGTAGTGCTAAGAGACAGGTGGATGTCCATCTCAGTAGGTTTCAGAGGGGAACAATATTAACAACTGTGCTAGAGACAATTACTATATTTTGTCAAAGAATTTGGCTATCTTCTTCCCTTGTCTTAAAAGTTTACCTAAGCCTAAACTAAAAATTAATAGAACAATTTCTTTGCTTGTGGAAATTTCAAAGCAGCTTAATATTGATGCAGTGGCTTGATAATTTATTAGTAATTACTCCTTTGCAGGCCTACAATGAACATGTTGGAAAAAAATATAAAATATGTAGTTCAGAGAGGAAAAGAACTCAAGGAAATATAAAGGAGTCTAGCTTGCTCTGAAAGAGAAAAGGAGAAGAGGGTAGACCTTATTTGCATTTGAATAAAGAGAAAACCTTCCTCGGGAAAATTCCACATAGTCAGGCTTCCAATTTGTGTTAAGAAAGCGCTTAAGGAATTTTCTGCTACTAGCAAGATATAACAAACAAAAGCTTCTGGGAATTGTGATCCAAGAGGGGTGTCAGAGTTTGCCTCAGCAAGCAGCAGAACTTGGTATACCTTCCACCTGGTTGTTGTTTTGGAGTCATGAAGAGTATATGAATAAAGTGATTGTGGAATCTTCCTCTGTGGTTAAAGAAGGGCACTGAGGCTATGCAATGTACAGCAGGGTAGACCCTGCAAGAAGGCCTTGAAAGGGCAGGAGCCTCTTGAAAGCCATTGCATGGAGCTATTAAAGTGGTCTGGATTGGATTGGAGACCCCAAGATTTTTGACATGCCAGATATCTATCTGCCAAAGAGAGTATCAAGTGGGGAATGGAACAAGCCCAAAAGCAAGAAGTGTGTGTTAGGAAGCAATGTAGTAAAGACAGAGCCATCTAGGCTCTTTGACATACATGGGCTATAGGATTTAGTGTGGCCCCTCTGGATTTTGGTTCTACTTTGGTAAAATGTTTCATTACTATGCCCTAATCCTTCAATTTTGAAATGTTAATATACATTCTATGTCACTGTATGTTGGGAATACATATTTTGCTTTTAAATTTTATAGAGGTTCACAATTAAGAGATCACCTTGAGTCTGAGAAGAGACTTTTAAATTTTCATTTTAAGCAGTGTTAAAACTGAGAGGATTGCCAGGCGGTGGTGGCATATGCCTTTAATCCCAGCACTCAGGAGGCAGAGCCAGGTGGATCTCTGTGAGTTCGAGGCCAGCCTGGGCTACAGCGTGAGTTCCAGGAAAGGCACAAAGCTACACAGAGAAACCCTGTCTTGAAAAAGCCAAAAAAAAATCAACCCCCCGCAAAAAAAAAAAAAAAAAAAAAAAAAACCAAAAACAAACCCTGGGAGGATGGCTGGATGGCTACTTTTGAAGTAAAAATAAATGTAGTTTGCATTGTGATATAGCCACAAGCTTATGAGGGCCAGGGAGAGGAATGCAGTGATTTGAAAAAGATTGGCCCCTATAAGCTCCTATGTTTGAGTACTTGGACCCCAGTTGATGGAACTGTTTGGTAGGGATTAGGAGGTCAGACCTTGTGGGAAGAGGTCTGGCTATTAAAATCTTTCTTTTATAAATTGCCTTTGTCATGGTATTTTATCACAGCTAAAGAAAAGTCACTAAAAAAGAAGTAGTAACAGTGAATTAGGTGTTGTTTTCCTGATTTCTTTCTCAGTCCATTTGTCATTTATATATAGGAGGGCTACTGATTTTTTGAGTTCATCTTGTATCTAGCAATTTTGCTAAAAGTGCTTATCAGCTGTAGGAGTTCCCTGTTGGACTTTATCACATCATTTGCAAGTAATGGTACTTTGACTTCTTTGTTTCCAATTTATATCCCCTTTATCTCCTTCAATTATCTTATTGTTCTAGCCAAAATTTCAAGAACTACATTAAGTAGATATAAAGAGAGTGGACAATATTGTATTGTTCCTGATTTTGGAACAGGAATTGGTTTGATTCTCTCTATTTAGTTTAATGTTGGCTATAGGTTTCCTGTTAAATTGACTTTATTATGTTAATGTATATACCTTGTATCCCTAATATCCCCAGGACTTTTATTTAGAAAGAGTGTTGGATTTTTGTCAAAGGCCTTTTGTGCATCTAATGAGATAATCATACCTTTTTTCTTTCAGATTTTTTTTAATGGTGGATTATATTTATTGACTTTTGTATATTGAACTATCCCTGCATCCTAGAATGATGCTAACTTGATTGTGGTAGATGATCTTTTTTATGTGCTCTTGGATTCAGTTTGCAAGTATTTTATTGAATATTTTGGCGTCTATGTTCATAAGGGAAATTGGTCTCTAATTTACTTTCTTTGTTGAGTCATTATGTATTTTGGTATCAGGATAACTGTAGCCTCATAAAATGAATTTGCAATGTTCCTTCTGTTTCTGTTTTGTGGAATAATTTGAGGAGTATTGGTGTTAGCTTTCTTTGAATTGTGGTATGTTTCTGAGCTAAAACTATCTGACCATGTGCTTTTATTGGCTAAGGCTAGAGACTTTTAATTAATGCTTCTATTTCACTAGGGGTTATAGTACTATTTAATTTGATCTTCTGATCTTGATTTAACTTTGGTTAGTGGCACCTATTGAGAAAAATAATCCATTTCTTTTAGATTTTCCAATTTAGTGGAGTACATGTTTTTAAAGTATGTCCTATGATTCTCTGGATTTCCTCGGTATCTATTGTCATGTCCCAATTTTAATTTCTGCTTTTGTCAATTTGGGCATTCTCTCTTTGTTGTTTCATTAGTATGAAGAAGAGTTTGTCTGCTTTGTTGATTTTCTCAAAGAACCAGTTTTTTGTTTCATTACTTCTTTGTAATATTCTCTTTGTTTCTATTTTATTGATTTTATCCCCAAATTTGATTATTTCTTGCAATCTACTCTCTTGGGTGTGATTACTTTTTTTGTTGTTCTAGAGCCTTCAGATGTGCTAATAAGTTGCTAGTACATCTCTCTCATTTTTCAGTGTAGGACTTAATGCTATGAACCTTTCTCTTAGCACTGTCTAAGTTTTATTATGCTATGTATTTATTTTCACTAAATTCTTGAAAGTCCTTAATATCTTTATTTCTATCATGACTCACCTTTCATTCAGTAGAGAACTGTTTAGTTTCCATCACTTTGTATGTTTTCTATTGTGTTTCTTGTTGACATCTAGCTTTAATCTATGGTGGTCTGATAGGATGAAGGGAGTTATTTCAATTTTCTTACATCTATTAAGACTTGCTTTGTGTCTAAGTATGTGGTCAATTTTGGAAAGAGTTCCATGAGGTACAGAAATGAAGACACATTCTTTTATGTTTGGGTGAAATATTCTTTAAATATCTGTTAGGTTCATTTGGTTTATAATGTCTGTTAGCTCTAGTATTTCTCTAGTTAGTTTTTGTTTGGATGAACTTTCTATAGTGACAGCAAGGTATTGAAGTCTCCTACTATTAGTGTGTGAAGTGGAATACACTATTTATGCTATAGTATATTTCCTTTTCAAATTTTGGTGCCCATGTATTTGGGCCATAGAGGTTAAGAATTAAAGTTAGTCTTGGTGGAAATTCCCTTTGATTAGTATGTAGTATTATTTCTTATCTCTCTTGATTAGTTTTGGTTTGAAGAATATTTTGATAGGTATAAAACAGGCAATACCATTTTTTTCTTAGGTTTATTTGCTTGGAATATCCTCTTGCAAACTTCTAACCTTAGGTATTGTCTATCTTTGATATTGAGGTATGTTTCTTGGATGCAGTAGAATAGATCCTATTTTATATCAGTTCTGTTAGTCTGTATCATTTTATGGGGGAATAAAAACTATTGATAGTGAGAGTTATCAATGTCCAATCATGGTTGGCTCCTGTTATGTTGTTGTTCTTGGTTGTGGTGGTTTTGGTGTATGTATGAGTGTGTGTGTGTGTGTGTATGTGTGTGCGCATGCGCGTGTGCGTGTGCGCGTGTGTGTGTGTGTGTGTGTGTGTGTGTGTGTGTGTGCTTCCCTTCTTTTGATTCTTCTGGTGTGAGATTATTTCTTGAGTTTTCTTGTGTGTAGCCAACCTCGTCAAGCTGGAGTTTTCCTTCTACCACTTTTGTAGGGCTACATTTGTGGTTAGTTATTGTTTAAATTCTACTTTATCATGGAATTTTTTTTTTCATCTATGGTGGTTAAAAGTTTTGTGGGTAGAGTAGTCTAGGCTGGTATCAGTCGTCTCTTAGAATCTGCAGGACATCAGTTGGGCCATTCAGGCTTTTTGAGTCTCCATTGGGCAGTCAGGTTTAATTCTAATGTGTGCTTTTGCATGCTACTTGGTCCTTTCCCCTTGCAGCTTTTAATATTCTTTCTTTGTTTTGTATGTTTAGTGTTTTGATTATTATGTGGTGAGGGAACTTCCTTTTCTGGTTCAATCTATTTGGTGTTCTCTATGTTCTTGTACCTTTATAGGCTTCTTCTTTGGGTTAAGAAATATTTCTTTCCTTTATTTTTAAGAAAATTTTTATTCATTTTTACATACCAACCACAGATCCCCCTCTCATCCCACCTGCTGCTATTTCCAGCCTTCTACCCCTCCCCCCAACCTACCTCCCATTCCCTCCTCCAAAAGGATAAGGGCGCCTATGGGGAGACAGTAAAGCCTGGTACATTTAGTTGAGGCAGGACCAAACTCCTCCCCCCCTGCATCAAGGCTGAGCAAGGCGTCCCAGCATAAGTAATGGGTATCAGGAAGCCAGTTCAGATCCCACTGCCAGGGGCCCCTCAAACAGATCAAGCTACACAACTGTCTCCCATATGCAGAGGGCCTAGCCTGGTCCCAGGCAGGTTTCACAGCTGTCGGTCTAAAGTTCATGAGTTCCTATAAGCTTGGTTCAGTTGTCTCTGTAGATTCCCCATCATGGTCTTGACTCCCTTGCTCATATAGTTCCTCTTCCTCTCTTCAACTGAACTCCTGGAACTTGGCCTGGTGCTTGGTTGTGGATCTCTGTATCTGCTTCCATCAGTTAATGAATGAAGGCTTTATAATGATAGGGTATTCACCAATCTGATTACAGGGGTAGGTCAGTTCAGGCAACCTTGCCACTATTGCTAGCAGTCTAATCTGGGATTTTGTTGAAAATATTTTCTGGGCCTTTGAGCTGGGATTCTTCTTCCTCTATTCCTATTATTTTTAGTCTTGTGCTTTTCATAGTGTCCCAGATTTACTGTCAGGAGATTTTTTTTTTAGATTTAACATTCTATTTGACCAATGTATCCATTTCTTCTAACAGATCTCCAATGCCTGAGAGTCTGTCTTCCAGGTATGTCTTGGACTCTGTTGATAAAGCTTGCCTCTGTCATTCCTGTTTGAATTCCTAAAATTTTCATTCCTAGATTTCCCTCAGTTTGGGTTTTCTTTATTGAGTCTGTTTTCATTTTCAGGTCTTGAACTGTTTTATTCATTTTTTTCAACTGTTTGTGTTTTAACAGATTTCTTTAAAGGATGTGTCCATTTCCTCTTTGAGGCCCTCCATCATCTTCATAGAATTGATTTCAAGGTCTTTTTCTTATGCTTCAGCTATGTAGGAATATCCAGGGCCTGCTGTGGTAGGATAACCTGGCTCTAGTGGAGACATATTGTGCTTGCCATTATTAGTTGTGTTTTTATGCTGACATCTAGACATCTGAGTTTAGGATGATTATAGGTCTAGGTGTTGATTTTTGGATTTGGCTTTGCTGGGTGGGTGTTTTGTTCCATGGTTTTTGTTTTTTTCTCTTGATTTTCAGAGAGTGTGATGGCTGTGTGTTATCTGTTTTCCTGGCCTAATCAGCTGATATATTCCAGGGAATGTCTGTCAGGGTTGGGGTATGGGACAAAGCAAAGTAAAAGGTTTCCATACCCTGATATTGGGTTTCTCTGCCAATGCAGTTAATCAGATCAGGCCAAATTAAAAGTCCAGGTTTAATGAGTAAAACACTCTTGGATGATTTTTAAGCGCCCAGATAAGAGACAGGGAAAAGAGATCGGAAAGCCACATGGCCCTTCTCTAGGGGACAGTTTAAATACTCTGTAGGTATGGTCTTGAACATCTCGGGGGGAGGAGCCACAATTTGGAGGGTTTTCTGAAACAGAGCAGGGTTTGGAGAGAGAGAGATGGGGTCAGGGCTTAGGTGGAGCTTCCACCTGAACACAAAGAATTGGGAGGGAGTTTAGAAGGAGAAGATCTGTGGGATCCATGAGAGATGGAAGCAGAGAGCACACTAAAGGTTGCCACAGGTGTTCTGCTCCATAGCTGGGGGTGACTGGATCTGCGGGAACAGTGAGAGCAGAGAAGGCCTCCAGGAAGTGTACATAGTTTTCTAATAGCATTATCATTTGGGTTAGCAGGCAAGCCTGCTAGAGTTATGGGCTAGGATGTATTACTTGTATTGGGTTTTTTTTAGTTTTTTAATTGAGGACATTTCTGTCTCATTGGTGACATGCTTAGTGTGCCAGGTTTCACACCTGGAATCCAGACCAGTTTTGATGTAAAAGGAGGGTTGGAGAAAACACGATCAATTTTATATCCATATGCATCTAAGAACCATCTAATAACACGTTGAACAAGCAACACTCCTACATCAAAATTTTTTTGGTTATCTATGACTATCCTGTCCCTATCAGCATTAGACATGACTCTTATGCACAGTCATGCTTATGGATTAAGTTGAACAGTAGAGTAATAAGAAAGTCTATGATAATGGCAATGAACTATTGATACTATTTAATTGGAGGTGAGGGAAAGTCACTAGAACTTCATCTTAGATTCCAATCAAAATTTCTGTTTCCCAGTGACACATGGTATTGGTGTGTGTGTGTGTGTGTGTGTGTGTGTGTGTGTGTGTGTGTGCATGTGTGTGTGTGTGTGTGTGTGTGCATGTGTGTGTGTGTGTGTGTGTGTGTGCATGTGTGTGTGTCTGTTTGTTTGTCTGTCTGTCTGTTTTTCTATGTGTCTCTGTTTCTGTGTGTATCTGTGTAGGGGTGATAGAGTACATAACAAGTAGAAGATTAACTCAGTTCAGTGTTCCATAATGCAACTTCAAAGATGTCATCATCCATGATGAAATTGAACTGTGCAATGATATAATTGTGGGTCATCCAGGCTTGTATATATCTTTCTTCATCCACGCTATATATTATATTATTTAAGAATACTATATATCTATACTACTAGAAGTAAGCTCAATAAATTCATGGGTTTATCAAATTGGGTGTAAGTATAATCCATACCTTGGTTTGCTTTTGGTATCACATCTAGGTTGAAAGGCATTTGTACACATATTTTGAGGAAAAGTAATAGAATAAAATTGTATATGAAACTTGTCAAATCATTTCTTCTTCAACTTGTGTTTTTAAAGTACAAAGGATCAAAATATCTTGGGACAGTAAAAGTAAGAGTGGGATCAAACTTTTGCTAATAAGATCCAAGAATAGTGAGTGACAGGCAGTTTCAAAACCACAATGATTGCATGCTTTCATAATACTGTCACAGCTTCACTCTAGGGAAAACCAAGATGTTTCTGAAAAACCTCTAATTTTAAAAAGATTTCATGTCAATTGTTTGCATCCTATTTTATTTTACCTGACAAATGTATTTACTTTTTAATGATGAACAGCTTTATCATAGTAATTAAAATGCATAATGAACAGAAATTGGTGTTAAGATAATTTATTTTTAAATTTTTAGCCATGTCTTTTCATTATATCTGTAAAATATCAGCATGTATAAATCAAATAAAACCTCTAATCAAGTCATGATGTTTAGCTAATAATATCCTACAGTGAACTCCATTACATTTTTTAGTGTAAGACATTGATAGTGAAAAAAAATCCCTAACTTGACTTTGGCACGTTTAATATGCCTAAATAGTTGTGTAATCTGAATCATCTTTCTATTTTCCTTGATTAAATGTTTCTATTTCATATTTAGTTCACCATTCTTCTAAATACATACCATCTACCATGGTATATGCAATGGTGCTCTGTTCCACCATCATCACACCAAAAGAAATGTAACTTTGGTCCCTTTGGTAAATGGTTAGCTAGGCTGTAACTGTTACTGTGCTTCTACCATATACGAGAAGATATCTAGTCCCATGGAATAATGGAAGTCTTAGTAAAGCAAAAACATGAAAAGAATCTTAATGTGCCTTTTTCTTAGATCCCAATCAAAACAAATGCAATTGGAAGAGTACTAAGTTACAAAAAATACTGTTTAACTATTTTATATTTGGAATTTTCATATGCATTCTACTACAGTTTGTGGGATATTAATATGTTTAAAAGTTTAAATGTTTAGTCTGTTAGTAAGTTTAAAAGGTTTCAGTAAAAGTAGACTTTTTCAAACAATTTAAATCATTACTGAGTAAAGAATTGAGAACATTTTAAAGAACTAAAGTTCATAACATACTTATGAACTAACAAGTGAGTTTTCCATGGTTTCATGGTTATTGGCAGAACTCGTAACTTCCTGAGTCTGAGACAAATTATTCTACTAAAATTGACTTAGCAGGCAGCCTGAGGATTGGGGCATTTGTGTCAATTTTGGAAGCAACATGAACAAGCTGAATGGAAGAGAGCATGGAAGGCAGGTTCCATCACAACAAACTGGGTTCAGAAAGTAATTTCATTGTGCTGGACAGTAGACATACATCTCCTTGCTCATTAGTATAAATGATATACTATGTCCATCTTACATTTACTCCAGAGGAACAAAGTCCTATGTCTTCCAAGCATGTTCACTGTAGCAAATGCACTTGAAAGATAATTAATCAGAGGACATCCTACATCTCTTCTCATAAATCACTGTTAAATTTAATAGTCTCATGAAGTATTATCTTCAAGCAATATTTTTGATATGAGTATTTGCATCATACATTCATAAATAGTAGGAGGACATTAGAAATCTAAATGGAATTTGTGTTATGAATGAGTATGTGTGATTCTTCCTCTCTGAGAGAACGATATAAATTAAGATACACAAAAATGGTATTATATTGCATTTCAAATGTGGATACAATTTCTCTATTATGTGGGCTCTCATTTGTCACAAAATAACTGATCAAAGTTCAGCAGTTATTTTGATACATCATTTCAGAGGTTTGTCTTATGTTTTATCGGCCTCATTCCTTTAGGCCTATGTAAAAGCAGAAACCTCAGAGAAGAACATGAAAGAGGGACATTCCTTCCTGTAAGATAGAAAACAGAGAACACACAGGAAGACAGTAGGAACCTTCAAAGACAAGTCCCAGTAACTAACTGCCACCAAGAAGTTCCCACATCTTCTTTGTGCATGTTGCTGTGAACTAATCACATCTCACTGGTACCAGGAGCTGAAAACTAAGTCTATATATGTACTTCATTTGCCGATGGGACATTCCTGTGTTCTAAACAATAATAATTTGCAAACAACTTAACATTCCATTGCTGTGAATTTTTGCTTTATCTATGAAAGGAATGGTTTTGTGAGGGTTAATCAAAATATTTACTTAGATATAATGGCCTATATTTGAATCACAACTCCATTTCTTAATGATATGTAAGGTAAAGTGAAAATTATTCTGAATCTCTGAGATTTTCATCTTCAGAATTTTTACTTATGAGTCCATTTTTCAATTAAATGAACTAATGCTTTCAAATAACTTAATATTTACCTGTACATTGATATACTTTACTCTGTTAATTTAAATTTAAATTGTATTGTATTATACTATATTGTTTTGGAGTTTTAAGTAAGTATAAAATAAACATGAAAATTATCACAATATAGAATTTACAAAGCAAGAATAAAGATTTATTTTGGATGTATATATAATCACATATCCATGAGAATGATATTTATTACAAAAATGCCCAAAAGGAGAACAAGAGAGTGACATAACCAAGATAGTGACATAAGAGATGATAACACACGTCTCTCTCTACTACCTCAAACAACCAAGGTGGGTATCTGTTCACTAACTAACACACATCAGAAACCCCAGACATCCATTAAAGAGTGTATGTCAACACAGCGGAGAAGCAGAAGAGAGAACTACATGGACGTCATCAAAGTTGACAAAGTTGGTAATGGCATATCTGAAATGCTGCATACAGCTAGAAAAGTTAAGTGTAAGCAAGGGTAGTCAGTATCATTCATAAAGTGGGCACCATTGTGGACCACAGTTGTCTACTCAACAGAGGACACTGATAAGTTATCCCTCCAAGTATATAGTAGCATTCCTGCCAGATAAGGGACAAATGGCTTTACAGCCCCATCCCATCTCGTAGGTGGCCACCGTTGTGCCTCTTCAACAATATACTGAAATCTAAGTATTGAAATCCTAAGTAGGAAGCTGTGTCACTACCCCTTTTGTCCATTTTCCAAACTGAGCTGCTGTGGATGTTAATGATTCCACCCACATTTCAGAAACCACAGGGATTCCCATGGCAAGCTAGTTGGCATTTTTAACCTTCAGCTAGGATTCAACTGTCTTTAATGGAATAGCAAGAATCAGCTGAAAAACCATAGGTAAACAGGAACTGCCCAGACACTGTAGCAGCTGCAGTACTACTGGTGCCTGAGTTCCCGTTCTAGGCTTCCCAGATATTGCAGAAATCTCTGCTCCCCAAATGAAGCTAAGGAGGACAGTAACATGTCTCTATACCTGGGACTAATATCATTACTGCACTGAATCTCAGAGCTACATTCTCCTTATGAATTCCCCTGCATCAGATGTCAACTCGGTGGTGGCACCACTGCTACCATTCATTAGACAACCAGTGTCACCACTAATAATTGTCCTGCAAGGCAGGCCAGGATCCAAGAGGTGTATCCTCAGTCACAAATCTTCCTGCAGTGAGAAATAGAGATTAAGAAGAATATTACAGTCATTGCCAATGAAAACCACCACAACTAATGCTACCACTCTGGACATCTGTAGCATTGGCAGTTGAAAATCCTTGCCATCTGCCAACATCATCCTTGCATAGATTCTGAACAGCTGCCTTCGCTGGTGTCTGACCAATGCATGTAGCCAACCCTTAAATGTTTTTACATTATCTCATCATGCCTCCGTATGGAAAGTTCTTTGCACAGTGAAAATAACTTATAAAATCTGGAAGAGGTTATTTAATTGAATGCATCAGCATCAGTATAAGACAACAGGAACCATAAAAATTAAACAAGGAAATAGCACATCACTGCAAAACAGTAATTTTTGAGTAGTTGACCATAATTGAGTGCAAAAATATAAATTCACAAGTTCAAAACATTTGTTTTAAGAAAGCTCAATAATGCTGAATGATATATAGAAACAATCTAATAAAACTAGAAAATATGATTTATGGGTATAACACTTACTAGCACCCTTGCATGTTAAATCACCTTGGGTTGAGTCCCAGAATTTCCAATTAAAAAAATCAAGAACAAGTCAACTGTATGAAGTTTTTAACATTGTTAAAATCATCTTTAAAAACTTGGATATGAGAATATAATAGACAGTATCAAAGATACAATGGTGAAAAAGAAATTGCATATCTAAATATATACTATTTGAAATATATAACCATCAACAGATTAAAAATCTGATTTAGAATTTGAAAAGAGGAAAACAAAGTAGGTGATACAAAGAGATAATGGCAGAAAAATTCCAAAACTTTGGGCAAGTTATAACTAATTGGGGCAGGATTGTGAAAAACTCAGAAATGATCCAAATAAGACTACATCAAGCCGGGCGGTGGTGGCGCACGCCTTTAATCCCAGCACTCGGGAGGCAGAGCCAGGTGGATCTCTGTGAGTTCGAGGCCAGTCTGGGCTACCAAGTGAGTTCCAGGAAAGGCGCAAAGCTACACAGAGAAACCCTGTTTCGGAAAAAAAAAAAAAAAAAAAAAAAAAAAAAAAAAAAAAGACTGCATCAAGACAAATCATAATCAAACTGTCAAAAATCAGGGATAAAGCAAGAATCACAAATGTAGCAATAAAAAAAAGCAAACCACAGATAAGGGAATTCCAGTAAAATTATCAGTTATTTTCAGTGGAAACTTGTCAAATGCATAGTATATGCAAAATATGGAAAAAAATTGCAAGAATACAAAAAAGTCTACTTGAAAATATACATACATGATAAAGAAAGAAAAAATGAGTACAAGGAGTCATAAAAATAATTTAAAAATAAAATAAAGTCTTCAAAGAGAGAATAAAAAAAAAAAGATGCACCAGAAACCACCATTTATCAAAGGAAGACAAACAAACTGCTACTAACTACATGTAAAAAATGTCATAGGTTCATTAATCATTAGTGAGATGCAAATTAAAACTATAAAACTGCATTGTAGCATCATCTTATATTTACTTGAACAGCTATTCCCAAACAGAAAGTAAATGTCTGAAGGATGTAGGCAAAAGAAGGGACCTGTACACCATTAGTAAGAATGAAAATAGTGTAGCCATTGTAAATGTCCTGAAAAACTAAAATAAAAATATGCAGTTGTAGTAGGAAATATATATTCAAGGGATATAAAATCATTTTTGAAGAAATATTGCTAAGTCCCATGTTCAGTGCAGTGCTATATTTAGCAAGACTAAAATGTGGATTCAAATTAAACATCTACAAAAAGATAAATGAACAATTATAGTATGTTATGTCATTCAACCTTACTAAAAACCTAAATTCTGCCACTTGTCAGCAGCATGTGAAGTTAGCTGTGAGGTAACCATATGGGTAATAGTCAAAACATACCATGTCCAAAGCACACAGAACAAATGAGTTCACAATGACTATTATATATCATAGGGTATACAAATAAAATAAACACAATGTGTACTCATAAATTGCAAAGAGTTAATTTTTTTTTATGGAGACATACACAAAAAAAAATCAATGTATGAAGAAAATCACGTTAGTCTGGGTAATCTATTCCACGAGGTAGGTGGATTTCAAAATATCATATTTCATATAAGTATGAATGGTCACATTAAAGTGTGTGTGTGTGTGTGTGTGTGTGTGTGTGTGTGTGTGTGTGTGTGTGTAAAGATTATAAGGAAGAAGGGGAAGAAGGGGGAATGTAAAAAAGAAGAATAAGTGAATGGGAAGTGTATATTGGTTGTCAACTTGTCTAAACCAATATCAAATAAAAGCAGCCATGTGGCTAGACATGTCTATAATGGGTATTCTTGATTTGATCATTTGAGGTAGGAAGACCTACCCTAAATCTGGAATATATAAGAAGAAAGGAAGCCTCACATTCAGCCTGTTTGCCTTCACTCTCACTGGCAAGTTCATTTGTCCTGTTGCTGAGGCATCCCTTCACTTGTTTTATAACTAAGTCCATGATTACCACATGGGTAGAAGATTAGCAGCTCACCAGAAATCCTCTAGAAAAAACAAAAATTGGACGGCTGAGACATACAGTCTTGGGGACTGAACAACTCTGAGATTGTCTGCCTTTCCTTCATGAGATAGCCAATGTAGGACTATTTGGGCCACAACTTGAAAAACTAGTCTAATATTCATTCATATTATAATATATAGTCATATATATATATATATATATATATATCCATAGAATCACTCATGCATATATATATATGTATATAATGAATATGTATATAATTTATCTTATATCAGTTCTATTCTTTTAGGGAAGAAAGTGTAAAAAAGCAGAAACTAGACAAAATTTAATTTCAACTATGAATCAAATACAAGATAAAAATTAACAAAATAATGTAAAACATACATTGTTAATTAAATGAACACTTACAAACAGAAAAAAAAACTGTCATCTAATTTATTTTGCCAATAGTTGGGAAGCAGAAGTAAAAGCACCAATATTCTATTTTAAAACCAGTAGAAACCTTTGCAAAGTAAGTTATTAACTTTTTTTCCCCAATTTAGTTGCACACTGTGGTCATGGCGTCTATATTCTTCCCCCATTCTTGGCTCACATTCTTCAAGAGAATATGAAAAAAGTCAGCATTCTAGTTTACATCACCATTATTTACTAATAGTGAATAATGTAATTCATATGAACCATAATGAAGTTAAACTTTAGTTGTATAAAATATGTGGAAATAATTTGTAATTAGAAATCACACTTTGATATTTCATTGTATCTAAACAAACAGAAAAAGTATTTAAACCAGATTAATTTCAGGATACATTAGGTTTGAATTAAAATTGACATGTATGGGATTAGATTAATAGCATCTAAGAGTAAAATTCATACTTAATATTCTCATTACTTGTGCTGTGCACAATCATTACAGTACAACTTTCTGTTTGGTCTTAGTAGCTATTACAAAAGAGAATAGCTTTTTTTCTTTTTTTTTTTTTTTTTTTTTTTGGTTTTTCGAGACAGGGTTTCTCTGTGTAGCTTTGTGCCTTTCCTGGAACTCACTTTGGAGACCAGGCTGGCCTCGAACTCACAGAGATCCGCCTGGCTCTGCCTCCCGAGTGCTGGGATTAAAGGCGTGCGCCACCACGGCCCGGCTCTATTTTTTTTTATGATTGATTGTCTCTGCCTACATATTCAAATAGGTTATGTAGTATATAGTATATTCATTAAAATTATTAATTTTAAGCATTATTTAAAATAATCTTATGACATTTAAATAATCAAAGTTCAGAATACCTTGTCAATAATATCTACATTAATTAACTATTTTCTCTACATGAGCTAGGTTTTTTTTATGTAAAATCAGATGTTGTTACTTGAAATATTTTCCCAAGACCATAGTCAAGACACCGTTTTTTTCAGTTGTCCATGAAGTAAGGTAGTTTATTCATTTGTTTAGAAGTTACAGTGCTAATACATTTAGTACATGGAAAAAGATGGTAACGAATTTAACCTTGGACACTGTGGTAATTGAATGAGAACAGTGCCCATAGGCTTATATTTCTATATATTTGGACTCCAGTTGGTGGAACTATTTGGGAAGGATTAAGAGGGGTTGCCTGATTGTAAGAGATGTATCTTTGGGGGGGGGGGCTTTGAAGTTTCAAAAGATTCATGCCATTCCCAGGGTACCCTCTCCGCCTCCTTCGTATGGCTTGCAATATGTGTTCTCAGCTCCTTCTGCCACCGTGCTTTTGCTCTGCAATCATAGATTCTAACTTTTTAAAACCTTAAGCTCAATTTAAATGTTTCCTTTTATAAATTACCTTGGTCATGGCGCAATATAAAAGACAGACGTTGAGTTTTGGAAGTGTTCCATAAATTGAGTAAGAGCCCAATATTATCCAGATTTAGTGTTTGGGATGTAGCTCTAAAATAAAGTTTAAGTCTTGAAGTCCTCTGTATTCATTTAATAATTAAATCTGTGATACTGATGAAAATAACTTTAAAGTAAATACAAGGAAAATATTTAAACATACTTGGGGAGCTTTAACATTTGATAGGAAGAACGCAGCTTGCAGAAAATGTTGACATTATGTCATCTAGTAGGTAGGAGATACAGAGCGTGAGAGGGTGTTGCTGGAAGGAAATGGACTGGTGAATGTAGTCAGGGATGCTTGGAATTTGAATAAAATGAGGCATGGAAAATGACTTTAGGAGCCAATGATACAGAAATCATAGTGATCTTAATGATTTTTGAAAGAGTAGAGAAGTTCACATGAAACTACATTAAAATAATTATTAGGTTTAGAGAATTAAGACATAGGCTATACTGCAGAAAATATAATGTAAAGGGAAAATTTTTCGTCTCAATAAGGAAAATGAATTTTACTTTATTTATTAGCCAAAATTGGCAATTGCCAAGTATTTCATGTTCTGGGAAAACAGTGGTGTAACTACGAACACTTGGTTCAAAATTTGTAATATGCTTAGTCAAAGCTAAAGTTGACAAAAGCATTGGGTATCTGTAAACAGCAATATATTTTAAGTAAATTAGGATTAATGATAACCAATTTCTCAGTATTGTTTACATATTCAAAATATAAAACAAATAATGTATAGGATACTCTTAAATGTTATAGGTAAATGAACTATGTAAGGCAAGGGTTAATGTCATATGTAGTAATGATGTCTTGATATCTTTGTTTCTTGTCTTCCCACCCACATCCACTCCTCCAAAACTTTAAGCACTAACTGAAGGGTCTATTTACTAATCTAGTGTTCCCCTGAAATGGCTAAGATAATACTGTTTTCATAATGCAGCTTTAAAATGTGTTGAATGGGTTTATTATACCACACATTCAGCTGTACCTAGAGGACTTTTAATTCAGTAGTCATATCTTATAGGGATTAAACAATCTTTACATCTCTTGGGAGGTTTAGAACTATAATCCATTAAGAAGATATATATTTTCAGTGACAACAACCTTGTCCTTTTACAGTACAGAAAACCAGCATCACACATTCATTTATCTAAAGAGAAAATGCTAATGATCAGGAAATACTTGTTTGAGTTAAGCTCCTTTAAGAGTATAATGTCTTTCCTGTTCTTCCATAGCTTTTTTGTTTGCTTGTTTGTTTGTTTTCTCTTCTTGCCAGGTTTCACTAGTGCTAAAGGATGCAAAGTCTTAGCTCAGTCAAACCAAGCTGAAGGCTGACAGGGATCAGCTGAGCCACTCTCCACATTGACGAGCCCTTTATAGGATGCTTTAATGTGCACGTAAAATGTCAACTCTCAGAAATAATTTGTAGAAGATTAGCCCCATGGTGATTCAATTTGATAAGAATGGGTATTAAGAACTTCCTCAGTAGACGTATTTGCACCAGTCTGACTTATTGGTCATTTCCATAAAGATCATTGAAGTATATATGATAAACTAGCTGCAGGCAAAGCTCCCACACCACACCCCTTCCTTACCTGTCAGCCTCTTGGGTGTTTGTTTGCAGGTTACAAGTGTTGCAAGTATAACCCAGGATTCAGACAGGCTGTCACTGTAAGCCTTGAAGCCACAAATTAAAGTGTCTGCATTCCAATTTTGTTCATCATGATTTTATTTTTAGACAACAGAACTCTACTATGATTTCTCATCTCATAAGTAATAAACTGGGGGAAAATATATCTATATAAGAAACATCGTTGCCTCAGAATGGTGGCATCACACCAAATATTTGTTTCATTTACTTTTCTGTTCTGTTTTTCCCTCCTTTTGTACTTTTCAAATTCTTTGACTGTCATAGAAAAAAAATGCATGAAACGGATTTTAAGATGAAGACTTAATACTGATACAATAGCCACACAGGTGATTAAAAACGCCAGAAATATATTGATGGAAAGATGGCTCAATGGTTAAGATGATTAGTTGATCTTCTGGAAGACTCAGGTTTGATTCCAAGCATCTACATATGGCTCACAAGCACCTGTAACTCCAGTTTCAGGAGATATGCCATCCTTTTTGGATTCAGGCACTAAACATGGCTTGTACACAAACATGTACATTGGCAAAATACCTGTACACATAAAATAAAATGTTTCAAAAAGAAAGAAATTCAGAAATAATAAAACAACTTTTGATCAAATACAGAAAAGATCCGCTATCATCATTAGAAGCATCTTCAAACTACAAAAGTTATGCAGAAATGAAGAAAAATATCTAAAATACTAATGCACATAAAGAACACTTCATAATTCACAGTACTGTGGAGTGTGTCTGTGTATTTGATGTGCGTGCGTGCGTGCGTGCATGTGTGTGTGTGTTTAGGCTCTTGCGTGTGACTATGGAAGCAAGAAACTAATGTTAGGTGTCTTCCTCTCTTGCTTCCCAACTTATTTTTGAGACACATTCTATTACTGAACCTGAAACACTGAATGAGATACCATGACTCATCATCAAGTCCCAAGGAGCTTCATGAGTCTGACCCACCAATGTTATAAAGGGCCTGTGTCACAGTGCCTAGCTGATGTGAGTACTTTTGATCTAACTCATGTCCTCCTGCTTTCTCAGCAAGTACTTTACTGATTGAGCCATCTCCCCGCTAACAAGGATTAAAATATATAATTTTATTATATCACTTAATGATTATGATTTGGAGTTAATTTGTGAACTTTTGTATTTTTCCCACTTAAAATATTTAGAACATAATTCATATTCACGCCTTCATTTATTCATTTTATTATCTCTTCCCATACTTTCTTATTCTATTTTTGTCTTCAAAGAACTTCAGATTCTAAGGAACAGCATCCATGTGCACACAAACAAACACCAAGGCATACACTCATATTCTTCTGTTTCAGTATTTTCTATCAACATATTAGATGATACATTGAAACCCTACGTGGAACTTCTCACAATGAAACAGACAGAACTGTACAATTAAATATATTAGCATTTAGTAATTGAGATATAAGACCTAAACAACTAAAGAATGAAAGAAATGAAGCTTATAAAGTTATGTGGCTACCACTTTCATGAACCTAATTGGAATCTATGTAGTGATCATGAGTTTAGTTAAAAATACTCCCTTGGTATAGCCTCATAAAGTACAAAGTCACGTAGAGCATGGAAACGTACATCATCTACTTGGGTGGCCCTGAATGCATCGCATCTTCACTTAAAAACTATATTACATTTCTATCGAAGTTCTAAATCCTTTCTAAACACAACTTATTTAATTTTCATTGCAACCACAGAGGTCTTGCGGTTACTAGCCTCATTTCACAAGCAGAGGAAGCTGTGGGAGACAGAGGTTAAGCAATTTGCTCAATGTTATACAACTACTTATAAGAGAGGGTCAAGCTTTAAACCCGTGCATGCTGAACTCTTAAGTACCCCTTTGAAACAAGCTGCTTTTCTCCTCATGGAAAACGACAAAGTTTCTCATATAAATGAACACCTGGTCAGGCTGATTACACATTCATTTTATCTTCCAGATTAGGACAAAATTGCAGCCCTCTTTGAATACATCATGCTTTTGACTTGGCTTCGGGCGTTAGCTATAGAATTCAGAGTTTCTTCAGATTTTATCCTTTTATTTCATGGCTGGTGCAAATACTCATTTATGTAGGCAGGACTCTTTCTTCTATCTTGAAACATCCCTTTTAAAAACAGTTTGCATTTCAAATATTATTTTGTTTCCTACTCAGTAAACTGTGAGGAATAGCAATATTTTTAAAAGATGGTTTATGCTACAGATTGTCGGAGTACAAATAAGGGTGTCAATTATTATATGCTCTTGGGCAAATTATTTATCCATTTTGATTCTGTTTCCTCATGTGTAAAATAGGAAGATAATATAACTCACTTTATAGGATTAATGCAATAGCTTATTTAAGCAGTATCTAGCATTTAGTGTCATGAGAGCATTAAAGTTTATATAAAAATGTTAACAATGTGTTATCTTCTATACACATGTTTGACCTTTACCAAATGTTGGACAAGCATTCATATATTTTTGTCAATCTAGAAATGCATAAATACTCTGATTTTTAAATCTCAGGTAAGCTAAGAATGAGAACATTGTATATAATTTTCTGGGTTGATTTTATTGCTGATGCAGTGTAAATCCACAAAAATTTTGGTTCTCCATTGAATGTTGTAATTTCATATATTTCTAAATGTAAATTTTGAACTATGTATTAGGGAATTTTATATGTTCACTTTTGCCTATTGAGCACATAGATTTAATAATAAAATTCATTTTAATTTCCAAAACAAAATATATCATTGCACATATTTTCATCAGTAGGTTGACTTTTGAAGTGATTGCCTACTAATTTGAATTCTTACTTACAAATGCATTTAAGTACAGTTTTTATTAACATTAACAAGGAGACATTATTAAATGGTGTTTTGAGACTCTGGTAAACTGATGGGATTAGATTATGTATGATTTTAAATATGCTCACAAACTGAGGTCACCTGTGAGATGATTAGTCAACTTACATCGAATATTGTTATAATCCTTTGCTGTTTAGAAATGTCAACCGAGCAGTGACTTTAAAAACTTGACACTCCATTTTCTTATCTCTTTTTAAATGTCATATTGAAGAGCAAAATGCATGTGGGCCAGAGAATATTTTGAGTTGTTTTCTGATGAAAGTATTTATATATTGAAGTCAATATAGGTTTTGGTCTCATTTATATGATCACATAATACCCACTTTCAATGAAACAGAAACACAGAAAGTTGAAAAGGCATGAATGTGAAAGCTTTAAAGAAGGGACAGTGAAAGAGCATTGAGAGCAAAAAACCATGGGTCATTTAACCTCCTGTATCAACTCCCTAACATATACTAACCAGTTTTACTAGTAGAAATAAATGCCTTTTCACATGTACTTCTCTTTCAAAGATTACTGCAAACTTAGGATTCAGAATCGAGATTCAAATACAGACCTTGTCAGCTGCTGGCATAAATTTACATTTCCTACTGGCATTTTTTTTTCATGTAACATATGTGTAAGGAAATCTTATATATGACTTTCTTTGTGATGGGTTTTAAGCCAAGTATCATGATCGAGACATTTACAAATCAATGAGGATACTAGACAAGTAGATTTGCAATCACAATTAGTTTATCAACAGAAATTTTATGTCAGAAATATCTGTATGTCGTGATAGGAACTCCAGCTAGTTCAAAGGACGGAGTTTCAAAGAACTCAGGAGGAATGAAAACCTATCATTCTGAGCTATGCAATGCTCACAAGATTTAGGGGAGACATTGAAGCGTGAAATAGTCACAAATGTAAGTTTTGGAATAGTTGAATCTCAGTTCTACCTGTAATGGGTTGTCAGACCACAGTGGGAACAGTGTGCTTATTTGACAGTATTCACTGTAAATGTGAAACTAACTTCTCTGGCCACTGGGACACTAAAAGATGAAAATCAGCTGAAGCTTTCACCACTGTCTCATAGGTAATGGCTTTAATTACATGTCTTAGACATGTTTTTCTAATTTGAAGATCCAATAAAGGATACTTACCTTTATCTTGGATTACATATGTAATACTATTAGTCTTCAGAAAGCTGAAGAGGACGTTATAATAGCATATTCTTCAAAGTATTATATGGATCACATTAAATCATTACTGTAATTTCATTTTCATGTATCAAATAAACATTCATTGAATGTTTCAGTAGAAAATATAAACCTAAATGGTAGTTTGAATGAGAATGGCCCTCATAATCTCGCATATTTGAATGTGTTGTCTCCAACTGGTGGAACTTGTTTGTGAAGGATTAGAAGGTGTGGCTTTGTTGAAGAAGGTGAGCTCCTGGGGCTCAAAAGCCCATGCCATTTCCAGGGGTCTCTCTCTGCCTCCTGCCTGTGGATCAAGATAAAATATCTCAGCTACTACTCAAGCAACATATCTGTCTGCCTCATGCTGTCATGCCCACCATGATGGTCATGGGCTCTTACCCTCAGCATTCAAGAGCCCCATATTAAAGGCTTTCTTTCTATAAGTAGTTGCTTTGGCCATGCTGCTTTACCACAGCAAGAAAGACATATGGGAAATAAACAGGAGAGTAGATATAAAAAGGGAATTAAAAGGTCATTTACAAACATACTACTGTAGAAGCTCCTTAAAATATTTGCATAATCATATATAAAAAGATTTAAAATAGAGTCACCCTATAATGGGGATAATAATTCTCATACTAGCCATCCCACAATAATAAGAAAAATTCAGGTGGCAGGAATGTGTTCCTATTTTGGAGTTGTCAGCATCTGAGGTACCATAGATCTATAAACACCATAGTCTATAACCAGTGGTGCTATTACTACTCTCCTAAACTTGACATTGATACCCAATTGCTGAGGACACCACATATATGAGTGATAGAAGAAGAACTCCCAAACAACTCAGGCTATTGCCAAGGCTGTTGGTTGTTCTCCACAAAATAAACATAGGCTCCTATTTCTGAATATATCATCTACATATATAAAATGAGATTTGGTTCAGCTATAAAGAAAAACAAGAGTATGCTACTTGAAGGAAAATTAGTGGAACTGGAAATCATCATGCTAAGCTAAGGAAGCCAGAGTTAAGTAAACACATTTTTCTTTCAAATAGACAAGCTATATTTAAATATTAAATATGTATCATGTGTAATATATATGATATGAAATTTAAAAGGAAACTATTTCAAGGAAAGAACAGGACTAAAGGGAAGTGAAGGGGGAAATTAAATGGTGGTTAATATGAAACATAGTTTGTGTACAGTACTTGTGAAAAGAATATGTTACCAGTTTTCTTCTTGCTCAAATTGAGGGACAATAGGAATGAAAAGTGGGAAGAAGGAAGGAAAAATTCCTCTCACTCTTCCTTTGCTTTTTTGAAGTGATGCCCAGCAGTGTGCTTCATTCCAAAACATCATATAGTTCTCCCTGAGGTTTATTTTACTAAATTAGAACTCATTCTTCCTTAATTACTCCATTCATTAATTACATGCCCCTTTCCTGGATGTAAGTTACAGGTCTTTGCAACCCTTGTAAAGAATCCAAAGTAATAAATTTTAAATATTTTTGTTTTTCCAATCTAGTCACACAGATACATTTTTCCTGTATCCTTTTGTTGCCCATATGCTTCATTATGAATGGTCTATATTTAATATTCTCTGTTGAAATGTCTGATATGGTTTCATTTCACCTACTTGATCAAGATCAATAGAATGCTTGAATTTATTATTTGTTAATGATTTAAATGTTGCTGTAATTCTTACCATGCTATGACTATGAATTCTTTCTATGGATTTTAGAAAAAAATGAGAAGAAAATGCCTCATGCTTTTATTTTTAAATTATCTTAAATTATAAAAGTTCCATCTACCCCAGAATTTTATTTAATCTCTGCTTGTGATAAAGACTATGGCAGGAATTTTAACTGAAAGCTTTTTAAAAATGGCAGAAGAGTGTCATGACTACATTAAACTGCCTTCAGTTAATAATTCTAAGTACTGGTATAACAGAAATATTATTCAAAGTCTACAAATATAAATCTAAGCAACAGATGGAATTAATCTCAACGATCTATAAAAAAAAATACTATTTTTTTATTTCTTTTGGAAATTTGCTAAAAAGTGGTCATAATGGCTCACCATCAGCAAATGATAGATAATGCTATATTCTGAGATGTTAATCAGCTCCATTTATAATATTATTTGGTTCACTACCTTTTACTTTTCTATTTATATCTACATTGATTTATATGGTTTCCTCATAGATTATATAATCTGCTTTAAATCTCTCCTGGAAATAATTTTCTAAATACATGTCAATAGTACCATTGGAACTAGAGATGGAGCATGGTTACTGTTCTCTGAGTAAGCATAAAGTCCTGTGTTCTATCCCCAGAACCCATGCTAAAAATCCATGCCATGTTAGGTGCCATTAGTTTATAATTCCTGCCCAGTTGAGGCATTGAAAACTCGAGGCTCTCTTTTGCTAACTGGTTAGCCAGCCTAGCTTAAACAGTGCACCCTAGGTCCTAAGAAAGACTGTCTCAAAAGCAAAGTGAAACAATGTCTTGAGGAAAGACACCTGAGGTTGTCTTCTAGCACCCACAGCTACACAAGTGCATTTGCCCCCCCCCCACACACACACATGTGGAGTAGCACACATGCACTGCATTTTATCAAATATTTAGTTTCATGAGGATGTTTTTCATTATGAGTATATAATGTAGTTTGACTCTGTTTTGACCCACCTCCCTATTCTCCTCCTTATCTCCCATCCCTCTCCTGTTAATCTCCTTTTTATCAACAGTTTCTTATGCTTTTATGTTATCCACATATGCATATATTTTTGTAACTCTGTAAACTGAGATCCACAGATAAGAGGAAATAAGATATTTTTGTTTCTTATTCTTAGTTCTTTTAATATAATATCCATTAGTGTTCATTTTCCTGAAAATTACATAAATTTCACTCTTCATTGTAGCTGCACCAAACCCCATTGGGTATATATACACCACAGCTTCTTTATTTGTCTTCTTTATTCTGTTGATGGACAGGTGGGATGGTTCTATACCTTTGCTATTGTGAATAATGCAATAAATATGGATGATCAAGTATCTCTGTGGTATTTTGTGTTCTTCAGTTTTACCAAAGAATTGTAAAACTGGGTCATTTAGTAGAACTGTTTATAGTTTGGAGAGGAGCCATGGTGATGATGTCCATCAAGAATGGAATAATTTAGATATCCAAGAGCATCACTGAAACCTTTAGTATTTCATTTTCAGCCATTCTAAAGTGGTGCTATTTTCAGCTTCATTGTAAACATTTTCCAAAGTCTGTCCCTTCTCTAATAACACAACCAGAATTCCCATGGTTCCCAAGCCAAATTACCTGTCCAGCCTTGTGATTCTCCATATTTCTTTATTTCTGAGTATTTCTACCCAAGAATGATGTGTCTCTAGGTTTAAAATATCTTCATCTTGCACCATCTTTATTAAATCAGCCCATTTTTTTTTCTTTTTCAAAGACAAAGTCAGTCCCTACATTTTATCATTCCTTGTCAAAAACCATTGGTCACATTATTTACTACATAGAACCTGTTTTCATATATTTTAATTCATCTGCACAGCTGTATATGTTATAGTGAAAGCCTTATCTATTCATTTTGTAGTAAATTCTTCCTTGGTATTCATCTAGGTAGCATTTCTTATATATATTACATTTCCTTCCAGCTTATAGTAAACTGCTTTCTGTGTAATGCTCAGTAGTATAGGTGTAAACACATTTTTCTCCATTTATAACTTACTTCTAGTAGTTGGCAAGGACTTATTTTTTTTCAAGCCTTTTTCTTTATTCTGATTTGTGATGGATAAATAAAATAGTCTTTGGGAAGACATTTTGGTGACTTCAAAATTAACAAATGAAAAGCCTCAGCAAGTGGTCTTCCACACTTGTTTTTAAGGGGAAAAAATCACCGTATGGTTCTAACCACAACACAGTCTAATTCCAGACCATTTGTGTGCCTAACAGATTGGAGTTTTATCACAAATATGTTGGTTAGCTAATGGATTCATTTGAGTGTGATTAACTTCTGGATTGTAGCAGACCTGTTTATGTATGAAATTATGGCTTGGAATGATTCTTCTTGGCTTGTGACTCAAATAATTGGGTCTGTAGATGGCAGATTCAGTGTACATATGGTGTGAATGGCACTTGTAAAAAAATAATTCATAGGAAATGGAGAGTATAAATTTGTGGTAACTTTGTAAGTTGGCTGGCAACATATTTTGTGACATATGCAAATAATGAATGCTGTAAGTATTCCACACAAGATGATGTAAAATACTACATCTCTCATTTATTTGTTTTATTATTGTTTCAGTGCTACGTACCAAACCCAGGACATCTTTCATGATAGAAAATCAGTCTACTAGATTACTACCCAAAGAGCTCCAAAATCTGAAATCCTATTCTCCTTGATATATATATATATATATAAACCTTAAAACCTTTGGTCTTATTCTCATCACTTCTCCTTTGTAATCTAAAATTAATGGATTAAAAAAGTCTATTCTTATTTTATATTGTTTTGTTTTCTAGTTTTCATATAGTTGTTTTTCTCCAAATTGAAATATGCAACAATGGAGGGAGGAAGATGCTCGTAGAAGCAGAAGTAAAGGATCCAAGCAAGGCTTAGGAAATAAAAGAGATATACAAGTCTCAGGAAGTCACTAAACATTGCATGGTTACAAGGCACCTCCTGTAGGTTGTATAAGCACAAAATGATTGCTGCTAGATGGGAAAACCCACTTTGCCTAGGAGCCTACATGGTTTGTTTTATTATTTTTTTCATTTCAACATTTTTAATAATCCACTGATAATGCCATAAATATATTTTATATTATTCACTCCAACTTCTCCCCAAACTCTTACCAGTTTCAGTGACCCCTCCCTACCTTGTCAACTCCATGCCATCTTTTTAAAATTATTTTTTAATAATTTACTGAGTCCAATTTGTTTTTACCATATACTCATGGGTTGGGGCCATCCGCTACAACATGAATGAACTACCAGGGGCCTCACCTTAAAGAGAACTGATTCTTCCTTCACCATCACCTTGTCTACAGCTCTACAGACAGAGGTGGGGCTCATAAAACCCTTTTCTCTCCATATTAAAAGGTTGACTGGCTTGATCATTCACATGTCTTGTGCAGGCAACAACAGTTGTGAGTTCATGAGGGCAACAGCCTGTCAAATCGGGAAGACAATGCTTCATTCTTATCTTCTCTGATCTCTGTATCCTCCGTCTCACCTTCTCCAACAGCCCCTGAACACAGAGAGATTGATATAAGTGCTCTTTCAGGAGCCACCCAGAGTGAGTTTTACACTGATCCAGCAACCGTTGAGCCATTAATCTTTTTGTAAACAGCCCTATAGCTACGTTCTTGGAATTAACCCCAAGAAACTCAGTGGTTAACTAAGCTTCGTTGGGTAATCATTTATCTGGTCTATTAATAGTGCCTATCTAGACTGAGTAAATGCTTATTTATATCTTTCCAGAAAAAATAAACATTTGAGCAGGATATGACAGAACTAAAACTAACATGAGAAGGAAAGACTGCATGGTCTTTGCAATGGTCATTGAGTTGGGCAACTACGGCTGATAAATGTAAGTGTAGATCACTTACAGATTTGATCCTGATATATATTTATATATAATGTAATATTGGAAGGTATATTCATGCTGGTTAATATGGCATACAAACATGACTGAGCCATCTGATAGTTGAGTATCATTCAGGAGAATTTCAAGGTGACTGGTTTCTTCTGTTTGGTATGGACTGGCGTGCCTCCTCAATAATTGCGGTTTACCATTCTAGTATGGGGTTCCCGTAAGTACAGATGAAGCAGTGAATACATTGTAATCCCTGAAATTAGCATATACATACAAGATACTAAGCAGGCTGTGTTATCAATTGTACGGCCTTTGTGGAGGAAAATAAGACAAGAGACAAAGGATCAGCTCTCTTTCAAGGAACTAATAAAAAACAAAACAAAGCAAACAAACAAAACTTGCCTGAGTGAAAAATTACAACAAAAAGTGTGTGTAGATGCTATTCCCTGATTTGATTTTTTTTAGGCATTGTTGTAAAGAGACATCACAACTTGTGGGGTCCCCTTTTTCCTTGAAGTCCACTGGCCACTAGCCCAAGAGGACAAAGGGGCAGAAGCAAGGACAGAGAGCTTTGGATGGCCTGTGAACACAGTGTAAATAGCTTTCCAAATGATAACTTCAGTGAAACAGCTCAACTTTCTTCAGAGTGAGGCTAGATATAAAAGATAGGGACAGTGACTGGGCATCATCTAATCTGCATTAAAGAGCACATGCCTATCATAAAGCTCCTGGTACAAGTCTTAGTCATTGTATGTGGAAGCAAGGTCCTATCATAAATTTCCTAGCATAATGTCTAATTACCATACAGACAGCAGGGGGAATGTTTCTGTGGGGAACTAGGTCAAGGGTCACACTAGAGATAAGTCAGGCATCCAGCCCTAGAGACATTCTCCAGATAAGGTCAGGTAGAAGGGTGTCCTCCACATTGCTGAGCTCAGAGAGCACTGGCAGGCCATGGCAGGCTGCAACCTCCGACTAGCAGGGCCTCCCCCAAATAACCAAGGCAACTATTATAAAAGAAAGCACTTAATTGGGAGCTTGCTTACAGTTTTAGAGATTTAGTCCATTTTCTTTATGACGGGGCGAGCATGAAGGTACACAGACAGATATGGTGCTAGAGAATTAGCTGAGAGTTCTACATCCTGATCTACACCAGGAAGTGAGACTGAGCCTGGCATGGGCTTTTGAAACCTCAAATCCCACCCCCACCAGACATACTTCCTACAAGGCCACACCTCTCAATCCTAGTAATTCTTTCAGAGTTCCACTCCCTGATGAGTAAGCATTCAAATAGATGAGTGTATGGGGCCATTCTTATTCAAATCAACACATCTTCTGGTATGTCAGAGCAAAATGGGAAAGGAAGAAGATTGGATGAGACGTTAGTTTGCAGCTGTGCATAGTGGTTCACATCGTTAATCCCAGAATTTGGCAGAGGCAGAGGAAGAGGCAGAGGAAGAGGCAGAGGCAGGTAGATCTCTTGATTCGAGGCTAGCTTGTTCTACAGAGTGAGTTTCATGACAGTCACAGCTACATTGAGAAACTCAAAACACACACACACACACACACACACACACACACACACACTCACACGTGAGATGTTTCTAAATCTAAAGCTCGCAGGATTCAAGGGAAGAGATTTAAATTAGATCTGTGCTAAAAAGCTCTTTCTGGGATCCAAAAATTTGGCATCCACAGGCAAGAAGTAGACAGTAAAAAAATAAAGAATGAATGACGTAGAAGTGATAGGAGATATCACTGAGTTTCTAGATTAAAAAATTAACAACAGCCAAATGTTGTTTTGGGGTGTCCTGGAAAGCTTCAAAGCTTGAACAACAGTTCACTGAAGAAAATTTGTTTTGGGGGTAGACAATTTTCCATTATCATGTTGAAGTATGTGGTATAAAATATATGGGGTAGGAGGGATTATTCACACTCAGCCTGTGGCACTTTCAACAGCCAATTGTGGCTGATGGACAGCCAGGGACAGGGTGCTTTTCTGGAGCCTGCCGGAACTGGAGATCTTGCTACAGTGCCAGGCACGGCGCTACTGCGTGGCCTTTGAGCCTGAAGTATAGACAAAGCAGCATATGCCAGCCCCGCTAGGACAATCACTTCCAGGATGAGGCATGACTGCTTTCTGCTGAGAGGCGTGTGAAGAAAGGATGGATGGTGGAGAGCTAGATGTGGCAGTGCTTCCCACACAAGCTGTTGACCCAACATTACTCTTCTGAAGAAACAGCTTATAGAATCAATGGGATCTATTCCTACTCTACTGGACCTTGTTATTATTTCTTTTTAAATACCCTCTCTGTTGTTCATGACTGACTGGCGTGTGCTTGGAGCATATGGAAATAAGCTTTCAAAGATCCTGCTTATCTGGGCATAATGAGTTCTTTATTTGTGTTAACCTTTGAATAATGCCTAGATCTATAAAAACCACGCATCTGTAAGAACTGTTAGGATAGCCCTTAGGAAGTTTGGATGAATGCACTCTGCACTGTTACTGCTGTCAGCCTCATTTAGACATGGGGGGGGGGTCTCTCTTGTGCACTGGGTCATGTTCTGGTGGAAGCTCCATCTCAGCCTCTGGCATCCATATATCCAAAGAGTCTGGAATGTTCTAGTGGAAGCTCCACCTCAGCTCCCTCCCCACCTTTCTCTCCCCAAACCCTGCCTCATTTCATAAAGCCCTCCAAACATGCTTCCCCCAGAGATGCTCAAGACCACTCCCATAGGGTATTTAAACTGTCTCCCAGAAAACAGACACGTGGTTTTTTTGGTTTGTCTTCCCCATCTCCTCTCTGGGGTCCAGAAAATTATCTGGGAGCATTTTACCCATTAAAACTGGGCTTTTCTTAATTTGGTTTGATTTGGTCTGATTCGATCTGATTTGGATTGTTGCATCAGTAGAGAGGCTTATCGGGATGCAGAAACTTTTCAGGTAGCATTGTTGCTACAGAGCTCAAATCTGACCAAGATCTTGAGAATAAGTGAGGATTAGGATGGTGTTTATCCAAATGCTCAGCCGTAGATGTAGTAAAATAATCCAATATCTGAATTACCACTCCAGATCCCAGAAAACATCGTGTAAGAGATGTCAGAAAGAATGTGAGAGTCAGAGTAAGAGGTAGAGTGTTAAACAGCTACTCCTACAACTGAAATTTTGCTTCTGCAGGGAAATAGCAGTTCACTGTACTCAGGAGATAAACAAAACATGCAACACTCAAGAACTAAACACTGTAAATTTCACAGTCCCTCACCTGACAAGAAATATCTACTAATGTTTACCTAGATCTTTAGCTTTAATCTAGATATAGCTCTATAGCATAATATTGAATCAGGGATGTTACTGACTTGAACTATATTTCACCAAGAAAAATGAATATGTTGCCTGTCACTGGATACACACCTGAAATATAACAATGTTCTTGTCCCACCGCTGTTTTCTTTTCCATTAAAGTTGATAGCAAAGTGATATTCTCATAACATTCAGGGTGTAATAATCTTTTATGAAAAGATATAGCAACGAAAAATACTTGGGCTCATCTTATTGAAAAAAAATGAAATAAATGTGGGTTTTGTGTTCTTAACCTTGTGACTTTAAACCTGCCAGTCAGCAAAACTCCAAAATACCCAGAGGTAATTAATTTTTAAAAGTTACTGGATTCTTTTCAGGTACCAAATAGACTCTTGAATGTTAGGCTGTAGTAGTAAAGTGAATACTGACCCACACACTTTCCGAACTGAATATGCATATTGGCCTTTCTGACTTGACTTCTCTGGAGGTATGTTCCACAAATTATCACCAGAAGGCTAGAAACACGATTTTTCAAAGAACTGCAGACCATATCTAGTATAAGGCCAAGGGAGAGCATACTGACCTTGACAAAAATTTAATGTCTATTGTTATGCAGTGAGTTGTAATATTTTCAAAATTATTGTACATATTGAATATCACCAGTATGTGGTAGCCTTTATTTCTTTTACTGGGTACCAGGAAAACTGATAGATTCAAAAATTTTTCTGAACTGCAAAGCTCAAATAAAGGATAATTTAATATATTCAGTGGTAATACCATATAGTTATATAAAAACTTTAAGGTTATCTATGAAATAATATGTGCATGGCCTTTATAAAACTGTCACACTTATTTTTATATTCAATATTAAAGGCAAAGCAAGTTTCCCATTGTAAACTGTAAAGAATAAAGTAAAATTTCAGTCTGAACAAATCATCTCAAACTGTCGTGATGGAGAAATGGGTGACAAAAATGATGGAAAACACATGGTAATCATCACAGTGCATGCTGAGCCAGCAAGGTGGCTCATAAGAGCACTTGTCATGCCTCTCTCAACATCTGAGTTTGAACAGGTCATGTGGATGGAGTAGGCCACCAATGGGAATGTCTGCTCACATGCATAATGCCCCCATACACACACATACACACATATACACATAGTTAAAAATAGTTTTTTTTTAATTCTCCAGAGAAATAACCAATATGTGTATACATGTATATCTATATAAGGAGTATGTCCTTATATGGACATCCTTTATAACCACTTATGAAGAGTATGACTACAAAGGTTTGTGAGTCCAAACTCTTCAGTGTGAGATAAGCATAGATTCTCTAGTACTCTTCTTTTCGTCCAAAAGCCATCAAACTAGAGATGCAAGACACAAAAATCTGCACATATTCTACTAGTAAGGTCTCTGTTATTTGGATGTTAGTACCTGATATTAATTATTACATATACTTAATTTTTTTCTATTCTAACCAAAGCCTGTACCTATGCATGGTATGCTATGTATGCCCATGTGCATTGCATATGTATATGATGTGACTAAAGCTTTGGAGAGCCTGCTGAGCTTTCTGTAACAAGATGTGATAAGATATAGGAAAGAGTTTTGCAAGATGCAAAGTTCAATATAAATATAAGGTGGAATAATAATAATTATTATTAAAAGATATTTGGAGTTATGTCGGTGTTCTTGCTAGATAATTTTATATATATATGCATACATATATATGTATATATATTTATGAAAACCTCATTTTTAAACCTAAGAGGTTTTAAAAATGTATTTATGTATTGTTATTGAGAGGTAGGAAGAGGAAGAGAGAACATATGAACATGACGTGGCTCACATGTAGAGATCAGAAGACAAACATATGGAGATACATTATAGATATTTGTGAGGTGCCTAATGTGGGTGCTGGGAACCAAACTGAGATTCTCTGTAAGTGTGGCAAGCACTATTAATCACTAAGCCATCCTCTCTAGATCTCTCCAGAGACTCTTAATTACTAAATTTTCTTATTATTATGTCTTCCAAACCTTAATAAATACATATGCTGGTTATATTATTTATAACAATGTGTATATGTATAACTGTGAACAGATGCTTACAAATGAAAAGATATATACATAGATATAGCCAGGATCCCTAACAAATACTGTATCTATTGAAATATCTCTGATTTCAGGCCTTTTCCACATGACTGACAATGCTTTGCCTTCTCTGAACACTCTGAAGTAATACATTGACACAGAGAAAGCCTGATGGAGACAGACTAAAGACATCCCCTTTTCCATGAGGCAATTTAAATAAATTATAAGTAAGAAATAGAAAGAAAGAACACAATATTCATTTGTCTTAGTCCCACATTATGTCAGAAGATACTCTTTTCTGCTTGCCAGGTTGTGGTATTTATGATAGTAAATAGAGAGGTCATCCCTTAGCCATGCAAATAAGAATGAAATAGCATAATTAGACATCATCACAGTCAATCATGTTAGACATAAAAGAAGGAGGACATTTCACTCAAGAATACAAAGCTGTGTGCATAGATTGTGTCCCTGGAAATAAAGTCTCATTGTCTTCCCTCCTTACTCATAATATCTAGAATCTAGAGTCCATAAGTTAAGCTACCAGGAGAAAGGATTTCATCATTGTAAGACCATGCCAAGGGCCAGTGTTTGAATTTTTACTCCATTAGCTTTGGTGGAGGGGCAAAAAAGCGCCTCATGGAAAGATATTATCTCAGACTTATCACTAACTACAGCTTGCTGGTATCTCTGAATAGTGAATGAAAGGATGTATTTATTACCATAAATCTTGAGAAATAACAAGAACTTATTGATATTTTCAAAATCTCCTTAAGATAATACAATTATCTTAATTCTAAAATGTATACTGTTAAATGATTTAAACAGTTCATTTGGTTGTTACGTATTTTTTTTTCATTTCTAAACCATAGTACATTTGTTGCTGAGCTGTTTTCTGTCTCTCCTTCAGAAAGTAAGCACCATGGGAAGGATATTTGTTTTCTACTACATTTCTGGACCCCAGAATAAAACTTGACACATACTGGACATTTAATAAATATTTGTTAGATGATTATATATTCTGTTTGGAATAACATTAGTATTTATATCTTATTTGTGAATGAATGTGTATATATACAAATGTATGTGCATATATATGAGTAAATGTTATGTAACATAAGTTGAAATTTTTTCCTTCTTATCTTCATTAGAATATCTAATTTTTATTGCTCATTGAAAGTCTAATGAATAAGCAAACAGAAATGATTATATGATTGTTTTAAACAGAATAATAAACTTTATAAGGTACATTATGGATTCAAGAATTAATTCCTACTCAAATGTCATTCATGGCACCAGGTCACTGAGCAGAGGATATCTGGAAAAAATGTCCTGTATGTGTCAGATTTTATCCATATTAGGATGCCAGAGGTAGAATTTAAATGTTTCAGGTGATGTCAATAACCTATTATAATAGCTGCTCAGAATATAGATGTGACAAATTAATTAAAATACTGAAAATTTGAAACCCTACAATGTTATGTTTCTTTCTGTTTTATTGTTTAGAAAAACAGAATTATTAGAATTCATATTTTATTAAAAATGATAAAGATAATGTTTCCATAGCTTAAGTCCTTAGGAGATTAACATGGGCCAATATTTGTGATCATTGATTTTAGATGCAAGGGAATAAATGGAGAATCTCCAGTGCGAGTCTGAAGAACTAGGAAGTAGGAGTTCTGATGATACAGATTTCAGCCCAAGAGCCATCACACCAAGGACATGAGAAAGACCAATGTTTTCGTTCATATTCAGGAAGGGCAAAACTAGTATTCTACCACCAAACCATGAAGGAGGAATTCTCCCTCACCTACTACAGGGCTTTTGTTATATCAAGGTCTGAGTGGAGAGGTGTCAGTCACATTAGAGAGGGTGGTACACTTTATTCATTTAACAATTCAAATGATAATCTCACAAAAATTTACCTTTACAAGCAACCAGAAATGATGTTTGACTAAATTTCTTGGTGGGAATGACTGAATAAAGCTCACACTTAAAATTATGCATATCTTTCCTCTTAGTCTATCATTCAAATGATTTTTAGTAAGCACATTCATTCACAAGTTTCTCTATGCCAATTCTATAGTGTTTTATGGCTACAAAGAAACTATAATTTGGATTGAGAACATTACTAAAACTTGGGTCTGTGTTTGTCAACCTTGAAATTTATTGTATTTGAAAAAAATCAATAGAATTTCAATTGACTTTGGGTAAATAAGTCCTCAATTGAAAGAAAATAAGAGTGTCCAAATTCTTTTCTCACGCAATTATAAATACACTGTGTCTCATAATTCATGTATATCTCTTTAAGAAGAATGTGTTTAACTTGATCAAGTGCCACTATTTGATGTGTTTACAAATTTTGAAAATAAAGCCATTTCAATTTTATTTTCTCCAGAATTATTAAATTAATTTGTTGGGACACTATTGATTATTATATCGAGACACACAATATCGCATATTCTGAGCAAAAACAATGCATCATATATGATAATTAATTTTCACTTTTAATTCTTTTAATTCTAAACCATATAGGACTATTTTTTTCTTTGTATAATTTTTAGTGTATGGTCACAACCCTTGTGTGATGGATCCTGGGGGGTAACAATTAACATATCTAATGAAATTTAATCTTTCTTTTCAACTAAAGAATATCATTATCTGATTTCAATTCTTTAAAAAAAAATATCAGTCTGTAACTCCAGAGAAATCAAGTTCAGGGAATTGTTTCATCCAATAAACTCAGAGTTGATGCTTGTGAGCTTTTAGAAAGAAACAGGTCAGATTGGTGAAATGTCATTTTTGTTGTTTGTCTTTTGCAGTTTATAAACTTGGAATGCACCAGAAGTTTAAGAGCCAAGAGCAATAATGCTGGCATGACCATAAGGTCACTAGCACTCTAACATATGCCAAAACCAGGATGGTGTGTCCCAAAACACTTCAAGATAAGAGAAAAAATGGTTTTAAAAATGGACATGCTAGTTTTATAACTGAAATAAATGGAAGTATTTTACTAAATTGAGTGCATTCACTTACACCACAGTTATCTGTCTTCTGAGATCTTCTCAAAACATGGAGCACCTGTTTAAATACCACATGCATGCCTTGTATTAAATGCAAATTAAGGACTCTTAACACCTGGTTTCTACTGGAACACTTCAGGTACTACTGGATTTGAAGGATTTGGAAATAAATGGCAGTACCCCTAATCCCAAAGAAAAACAATACAGCATTAATTAATTTATGTATGTTTATTAGATAGTGATGATTTATTCGGTAGTACTATTAAGCAGTGTCAAACAGTTTTTAGGTCTAATGATTCTCCAAGAAGTACTTTCAACTATGATTACAATTAATTCTAAGGTATTCTAGTAGTCTGAGACTATTCCAAAAGCATTGAACTAAAAGTGTGTTAAAGATTAAATAACATATTATATGACTTTGACTATACATTATTCAGAATTAATACAAACTTATTACCTGGTATTATTTGTAAGAACTCTGTACATCTGTAGCTAGAGTTTTCCTGCCTGGCCCACAGTCAGGACAAATCTCTCTCACCCGCCAGTCCCACAGCCATTCAGACCCAACCAAGTAAACACAGAGACTTATATTGGTTACAAACTGTATGGCCGTGGCAGGCTTCTTGCTAACTGTTCTTACAGCTTAAATTAATCCATTTCTATTAATCTATACCTTGCCACATGGCTCGTGGCTTACCGGCATCTTCACATGCGGCTTGTCATGGTGGCGGCTGGCAGTGTCTCTCTCTCAGCCTTCCACTTCCCAGAATTCTTCTCCTTGTCCCGCCTATACTTCCTGCCTAGCCAATGGCCAATCAGTGATTTATTTACTGACCAATCAGCAACACACTTGACATACAGACCATCCCACAGCATACATCTCTGCTTAAATTTCATAATAACTCCACTTATATTGTGTTGTATTTTCAAACTACAATGATCTCGTTAACTGATTCCTTGTATTAGCTTTTCCACTTCAATTCAAATCAAAATTAGTCTTACATGTTGACCATGTAAGTTTATTCTGGCAGTGTCCTTTTTTTTCTTCCTTTGCTTATTTTTCATTAATAATATTTTATTTAATATTTGAGAATTGGCGAGAGAGAGAGGAGGGATTATATGAGCAAGAGATATTGAGACCATAATTGGAAAAAGCACAGGGACAAATAGCCAAATTTGTGGAAATACATGAACTATGAACCAATAGCTGAGGAGTCCCCATGGAACTGGACCAGGCCCTCTAGATCAGTGAGACACTTGACTAGCTTGAACTATTTAGGAGGCCCCCAGTCAGTGGAACAGGGACCTATCCTTGGCAGTGTCCTTTTAAGAGATACTCTAGAAGCAGGACAAGGTCATTGACTAGAAGAAACATTAAAGAACAGATGTTCACCTTAATTGGAGAAACTGTATGCAATTCTCCAATTCTCATAGTTTGTGTATCCTTTCCTATTATTGATATTCTTATTCAGGTCAGGCTAGCTAACTAGAACTTCTTTCAAGATGAAAACATTCTTGAAAAAATAAACATAATTTTGATACCGGTGAAATTTACATCCATGATCAAGTGACCTTGACCTTGTCTCTAGGGCAACAGAGGATTTTAGAGCCTATTGCTAGAGAGACAAGAGCATTCCTGGAAAAGAGTTTGAAATCTGAGGCCACACTGCATCATACCTTTGAGTAATAATTTGTATAGGTTTTGAGAGGTATTGAAGGTCCCATAATACTATTGTTAATCTATAGTTACAATATGTCTTATTGTATAGTCCATACTCATAATTTATCATGGTAATTTTTCTAACTTCAAAAATGTCTACAACCCTTTGAATGCTTATAGGGTATTTCCCATATAAAAGTGAACTGCATTTTCAAGTGTAGAGAATGATTGGGCATTCAAAAGGACAGAATAAAAGCTAAAATATATATTTCTTAGTCTTATCCCTTTGAGTATATTTAGATGATCAAATTATACCTACTGATAAATTTTGAAAGCAAGATACACTGTCAACTGAAAATAGTTATAATTATAGAGTATTCATGTTACTTGTGTCTACTTCATTTCTGACCTTGAAAGATGTGAAAATTGTATGATATTGAAGAAGTAATTACAGTAATTGGCTCTTCTAATAATAGAAAATTAATGAAACATATGAACAAGTCTGATGATAGCTAAATGCTAGCCCTACAAATTAGAGTTTGGTACAGGACCTTATCTCCAAAAGACTGGTCCAGGTACTGTCAGAGTGGAAGTTCCAGAAAGCTTGTCACAGGTTCAGTAGCTCAGGCTCTAGTGCAGAATGGGAATATGGGCATTTCTCATTGTGCCCAGATGAATTTCATGAATTTTAATGAATAAGAGTTACAAATCACTGACCTAGGCATTTTGAATATATGTAACAATTGTGTAGCTTGGTCCTCTTGTGGGACTCCTAACAATGGGAACAGGGCCTGTCTCTGACACTTGTACAGGCTTTTTGGACCCTACTCCTTGTACTAGGTCACCTTGTCCAGCCTTAATACATGGGAAGGTGCTTGGTTTTACTGCAAGTTAATATGACATGTTTTGTTGATACTCGTGGTAGACCTGACCTTTCTGAAACAGAAACAGTAGAGGAATGGATTTGGCAGTGGGAACAGAGGAATGAAGAGATTGGAGGGATTGGAAAGAGAGGAGGGAGGGGAAACTGAAGCCGAGATGTAATCAATTAATCAATTGATTGACTGATTAATTAAAAAGAGCTACAAATAAAATTTTCAATGGAATGTTAAAACATTGGTGCAAAAGATAAAATGCTTACACTGTTACCCAGAATTTTCAATTACTGTAGAATTTGAACTGAATGATATCACTTTAATAGATCACCAAAGAACTACATAATGTCACCTCTGTTTTGTTAGAATTACTTATATTTAACTTTCAAATTTGCTTTGATTAAGGGTGATGTGAGTGGTGGGGTACTACTGTATAATGAAAATTTCTTTGCCTCTCTTGAAACTTACATTACTGAACAAAATGTTTGGATGGAAGTGTAAAATTATTGGAAATAGAGGTAAATTTACAAGTGCAAAAAAGGGAGGTAACTTTCAGAGAAAGACAATCATAGTTGTTAAGATAGCAAACACCTTAAATATAAAATTACAGAGTTTGCTGAGAAGCATTATTTATTTGTTTCCTTCAGAATAACTCCTGGAAACTTTGTCAAGAAGAAAGTATTGAGGTTGGCTACCCTAAACTATTTTCAGAGGATGAAATTTAGCTAGGGTCTGGTCCTATCATTCCTTCCTGTGACTTCATAGAAATTCTGTCTAAACTGGTCCAGAAAGCTATTGGGAACAGCAGATAATAACTCAATTTCCTGCATCTCTCATGCAAACTATCTGTCAACTATTCTCTAGATAGCTACCTATCTGCATTTCTATACCCACTGCTCAGTAATTCTGAGAATAGACAAATACTATCCAGTTAGTGGCTGGGCAAACAAGAAAGTTGTATTTCTGCCTTTTGGCAATTTCAAACAGCAGGCAATAAATATATCTGTTCTAGCTGAATTACAATGCTGGAGACTATATTGGAGTTTGCTACCAATCTATATGCCTGAGTCAAGTAGGCTCCATTTGTACATCTCAAACAATTATCAGTATTTACCATCAGAGAAGACCACATGACTGTTCTTATGAGAACTATATTTGTGAGAAATCAAGATGAACTCTCCTCTTTGAGAAACATGGAGATAGATACGATAGATGATAGGTGAAGATGACATATTTAAACAAAATCACAGTAGATTATGCACCCTTCAAGTGGCTGCATCAGAGCCTGCACTTGGTTGCATGGTTGACTTGACAAAAATGTGAGTCCAAAATATTAATCTTTCTTAGTAGTCATAATATCTGTGGCACCTTGTTTAGAAAGGGGTCCTTTATAGATATAGTCTAGTTTAGGATCTTGAAATAAGATTTTTACTGTTTGTTCTGGTGAGTCCTAATTTAAATGAGTGTACTTGGAAGGGAAAAAAGTAGATGAACACTGGACAGACAGACAGAAGAGAAGGCAAAGTAGCTGAACGGTGGTGGCGCATGCCTTTAATCTCAGCACTCAGGAGGCAGAGCCAGGAGGATCTCTGTGAGTTCAAGGCCAGCCTGGTCTACAGAGTGAGAACCAGAACAGGCACCAAAACTACACAGAGAAACCCTGTCTCAAAAAACCAAAGAGAGAGAGAGAGAGAGAGAGAGAGAGAGAGACAGACAGACAGAAATGTAACCATGGAGACAGAGATCAGAATGACTCAGCTGCAAGCCAAAGAAAGCCTGGTGCCACAAAAGGCAAAGGACGGATGATTCTGTGGAGCACATGGTTCATGATGAAAGCATTTTCTTGTTAGTATCTTGATTTTGGACTTCTGGCCTTAATTAACATACATAATTTATTTCTATGATGTTGAGAACCCTAATTAGTGATTATTTTATAGAAGTTGTGAAAAATTAAGTACTTAAGAAAGCTTCTCAAGCTGAGCATAATGAAATGCATCTATAATCCCAGCATTTTTAATGTAGAGACAAGAGAACAGAGTTCTTTCTTTTTTCATTTTCTTTGCATGTGTCTATGTGTTTCATGCACCAATATATGTACATTCCTCTGTGCATGAGCACAAGTATATATGTTGATGTACATGCATCTGTGTATATGTGCATTTTTACTGACTTCAGGAGTCTTTCTCTATCATCAGTCTCTACCTTCACCATTGAGACATGGCCTCTCAGTTGAACCCAGAGAGCTCACTAATACAAATGACTAGTATAGCTAAACAGCTTGCTCAAACATCCCCTATCTCTGCTCTTCAAGTGAATGAATTATGTATGATGCCCATTAGGATTCCAGTTGGCTCCCATGCTCACCCTGCGTTGACATGGATGATGAGGCTATAAAATCTATTCCTCATCCTTGTGTGTCAATAATGTTATCCTCTGAACCATCTCAAAAGCTCAAGAACTGGGAGTTCTAAACCAGGATCTTCTGCACAGGAGGACCCCTTTACACTGAAATCAATGCGAGGAAGGTAGTTAAGTAGAAGAATAATTGCCTCGATGTGAAAAGTCCTGGGTTTAATCACAGCATGACAAAATAAAAGCTCCCAGAAAGATACATGAGTCAATAATTTTGGCATTCTTTGTTGCATTAAACGAGATAATTATGTGATAAACAAAACAATTCTATGACAATTGTATCTGTCTTTCAGATAAGTATTCAGTGACCCAACCTTGGATCCTGCAGAAGTTCAAACTATCTTTTTTAAATTCTTTGTCCAGTGTTGTTACATATAAGACTTGTTTTTGTTTCCTCTTTGCAAATCACGTTGTTGGCTGTACACATTACTCACATATCCAATATTGGCAACTAAAGTAGTCCTTTCCACAGAGTGAGGAATTCAGTTAATAAACTTCAAAAAAAAAAATCCAAAACACTTGATTTCCTAAGTTAGATGCTGATGAGTTCTGGATTTCTTTGCCAATTAATCATCACATTGGATTCATGACCCTTCAGAATTTGCTGACGTTTCTATGTCTGGCTATAGTTTTTGTACTGTGATAATCTTGTGGATGATGGTCTTAATTATATATTGAGAATGTACACATGGGAGATTTGATAATGGTCAGTATTGCTCAGATTAATAAAAGAAGCCAACTGAATGCTATATTTGATGACTAAATAAGATGGTATTGCAACTAACGTGGTCATTACTTATAGACTGTTCCATGTGCATCTTTCATTTCTGTACATGTACTATATTGCTATGGCAGTCATTTCAAGACGTGAAATGAAATACACTAAGAAAAAGATAGTTTTTTCCTGTGATATAAAAGGTAGATTTATTTATTGTAGGGTAGAGAAAAGGTCTACCTCTAGGATACACTCACACTATTGCAACATTCATGGTCTCCCAACTTGGAGTATCTTCACTGTTCTGTACTTGTCTACATGTGCAGGTGTTGTTAAACTGGCATTGTATTGTGTTGTAGGAATTGTATGTCCACTACTACTATACTCAAAATAAAAAAAAAAAAAACTTTGTTTCTAAAACAAGAATCTCTTTTGTCAAGATTTATAAAAAGTGTAGATGTTCAGTTGTAACTTTGCAAATTCAGTAAAACTAAAGACACCCATTCCCTTCAGAGTCTTAATATGAATTTATATATATAAATAAATAAATATATATATATATATATATCATGATATATATATCATGATATATATATATATGTATATATCATGGTATATGGTTATATGGTATCAAATAACAACAGAAAGAGATAAACTTGGCCTATCTCATTAAAGTCATTACCAGGACAAATGGTTGAGCATCATGACCACAAGTACTTTGAATTGATACTTTTAACCAGTATTTTTTCTTTGTTTTCCTACAAATCAAGGTGTATCTATAGTTTATTATTTTGATTAATATTATTTTATATACTAAGTCCTAATTTATAAGTAACCCTCACCTTGTCTAATACATTTTCTGTACTGTCAGGTTAGGGTAGAGTTACCTACACAGGGTTTAAAGCTTGAATGATTGTATATTCTGTCAAACTACTCTAAGGTAATTGTAGCAAGGGGTGGGTCCTAAGGACAAGGCTTTCATGATGAGATTGGAACTCTGTAAAAGGATTAGAAAGAAGTAACCGAACTTTTACATTTGATTTCCTTACAACAGGTGAGGAGAGAGCATCATCTTTTCTGAAGGACACAAACAAAATTAGATATGTCTTGCAAGCCAGTCTATGGTGATACAAGAAAACCATTAGTGACTTGATCTCTGATATTCAGCCTCTGTAACTGTCAGAATTATATTTCTGTCTTCATAAAGTATCATTCCCTGTCTTAAGAATTTTGTTATAGGATCATGACTAGAGTGAAATATAAATTGGTAAGTTAAATAGTGTGGTGATATTGTGTTCCCCAAAATATTGTGCACCCTAATAAACTTATTTGGGGTCAGAGAACAGAACAGCCACAAGATAGACATAGAAGCCAGAAAATGGTGGCACACAAGCCTTTAATCCTATCACTTGGGAGGCAGAGATCCATCTGGATCTCTGTGAGTTTAAAGCCACGCTGGAAACAGCCAGGCATGGTGACTCACACCTTAAATCCCAGGAAGTGAGCCTTTAATCCCAGGAAGTGATGGCAGAAAGCAGAAAGGTATATAAGGCGTGAGGACCAGGAACTACAACTGGTTAACTGGTTAAGCTTTTAGGCTTTTAGCAGCCATTCAGCTGAGATTCATTCTGGATGAGGACTCAGAGCCATCCAGATTGAGGAAACAGGATCAGCTGAGGAATTGGCAAGGTGAGGTGGCTGTGGCTTGCTCTGCTTCTCCAATCTTCCAGCATTCACCCCAATACCTAGCTCCAGGTTTGTTTTTATTAGTAAGACCATTTAAGGTTCATGCTACAAAATAGCAGAAGAACACAGCAAGACATTTGTTATGGTTTGAATATGAAATACCCAGGAAAGCCACATAGCTTTGTATACTTGAGCCCCAGCTAGTGGCACTGTTTGGGAAGTTTGTAGAAACTTTAGAATGTGGAACCTTTTTGGAGAGAGTCACTGAGGGCATGCCTTAAGCGTTTACTTGCTGGCACACTTCTGCTGACTCTCTACTTCCCTATGGGTACAATGTGACCTGCCACACTTTCTGTTCCCACACCCATGCCTTTTCCTTTTACACCATGATGGACTCTGTAGCTTCTAAATTTTACACCAAAAATCAGTCTTTCATTCCTTAAGTTGAGTGGGTCAGGGCTTTTTTTTTGCAACAATGAGATAGATAAGTAACTAAACAGAGACTAGTGGAGACTACATAGAAGAGCCAGCAGAAGATACACGTTTGCAAATGCTAATCAGGGAAGACTTCTTAGCTCTTCCTACAGTTCTAGCTATTATGACAATAAAACTTAAGGACATATTCTTCATCAAGTCAGCTGTCATTTTAAAGAGTGTCTAATTATGAAAATGTTAAAACAAACCATTTGCACTGGTGAGTTTTTATATCAACTTCACTCAGATTAGAATCGTTTGGGTAGAGAAAGTGTCCTTTTCAGAGGCATTTTCTTATTTAGTGACTGGTGTGGGAGGGTCCAACCAGTTGTGGATGATGCCACACCTGAGCCACAGGTCCTGGTTTATGTAAGAAAACAGGCTCAACAAGTGATGGAGAGCAAGCCAGTAAGGAATGCTTCTCCATGGCTTCTACTTGAGTTCTTGCCTCCAAGTTCCTCCCTGACTTCAATGATATCTTGTGATAGGGAATGATAAGTTTGAAATAGATCATTTCTTTTCCCATGTTTCATTTTGTCATGGTGTTTTATTGCAGTATATCATTATATACTATAGCGACAAATGTGTTAGTTGACTCTTGTAAAAAAATATAAAAAGAGGAAGTTTGAATTCTGTGTAGATTTCAATTTAAATCACATATATATACACACATACATACACATATGAATATATATGTATATATACATGTGTTTATACATATATGTGTGTATAGCTATCTTGATACATGCACCAGTATTCTTTATAGGCAAAAAATTACCTGTTATAGACATGATAAATATATTCAAGACAGTCGTATCTCATGGGAAAAAATACAACTGATATTTCTTCACTTAGCTTTCTCAGCATGACTTTATATCCTGGCAAATGTTACATAAATCAGCTGAGATGCTATTTTCAGAATATGCCAGGGACTAGTATTAATTTTTATATTTTACATAATAAATCATTACAATTTTGCTGGCTTAGAATACATAAAGTGATTATTTCATGTATAATTGTGAGGTCAGAGAGTCCCTACACAAATATCTCCATACTGAAATGAAAATGTTTATATGTCTCAATTTTTTCTGGAGACTATAAAGAATATCTATGTCCTCAGTCTGTTAGATTATTAGTAAAATTCTTTCTTGTGGCTGTGAAACCCAAGGAATGAGCTGAAGTTTGTCCTTCATTTCTAGACATCCTTCATATTCTTTGGTTTTGGTCTTTCTTTGTCTTGAAACTCAGTGACAGTTGCTTGAGACCTTTACATGCCACATCTTTCTTGCTTTCCTTTCTGTCCTCTTCAACCAGCTAGGAGACCTTGTTCCTTTTAAGGACACACACATCTGGGCAAATCCAGAACACTCCCAAGTATCTTGCTTTGCTGTAAGTTGTTCTCATAGAAGCTCATGTTGAGGCCTCATTCTTACATACAGCAATGTCAGGAGGTGGATTCTGACAGCAGTGGGTGGACTGTGGAGAGGTAGAGCTCTCATTGATGGGTTAATGCTTGTCTCTGACTTGCTTTCCTAGACTTTCTCTTACTGCCTTTTGTAGACGAATTTCTGAACAGTCTTATTAAATAAAAAATATGGAGCCATATATAGGGGTGAAAACCTGAGACAGATCAGAGGAATAGGAACAGCCATATACTAACCACACCATACCAACTCTGCAGTTTCGAAAAAGCAAGATACTTCCTATCTACCAACACCTATATACCTTGCTGTTCTGCCATTTGATTTGCTCTCTCTGTCCAGCTACATCACTTCCTCTTCCTGCCCAGCTCTGTCACTTCCTGTCTGTCTGTACAGACCTCCAGACCTCCATGGTTAACTTGTGTTGGAATTGAAGTCATGTGCCACCACACCTGGCTCTGTTCTCAGTGTGGCCTTGAACTCATATAGATCCAGACAGATCCCTGCCTCCCAAGTGATAGGATTAAAGGTGTGTGCTAACATTGCATGACTTATGCGTTTACTTACAATGACTGGCTTTTTCCTCTGATCTCCAGGCAAATTTTATTTATTAGAGCACAAAATGGAGGCAGGAGCTGATGCAGAGGCCATGGTCTAGTGCTTAATGGCATGCTCCTCATGGCTTGCTCAGACTGCTTTCTTATAGAATCCAGGATCACTAGCCCAAGGGTAGTCCCACTCACAAGGGACAGCAACACCCCCAGGCCCCCCACATCATTCACCAATTAAGAAAATGACCTATAGGCTTATCCACAGCCTGATCTTGTGGAGGCATTTTCACAATTGTGGTTCCCTCCTCTCAGATGACTTTAGCTCCTGTCAAGTTGACATAAAACTATCCATCACACACATGCGTTGTGACTTCTAGAACTATGAAATAAACCAAATCTTCTTCCTTTATAAATTACTCATTTTCAGTATTCCAATAGAATACTACAACGGAAACCAGGCTATCATATTCTACACCTCTGAACCCTAATTACATTTGCATTTTCCTATTTATTTCTTCATGTTTTGATATTTAATATATTCATAAGTCCTAGAGATTAAGATACAAACAAATACAAGGAAACTATGTTATTCTGTAGGTGACAGGCAGGACCACAAAAATATTCCTTGGTAACTTACTGTTCATTAAGCACAGAAAATGTAAAGTTTGCATAGAAATAATGGTATTAATAAAATACATTAAATGTCCTCTTACACTAAGAACTATTTTGCACATATTTAATACTATTAGCATTTATAATGCTTGAGAAAAATTAACATAAATAAGAAGCAACCTTTACCACATTATTTTATTTAAACATATTATGTATAATCACTATTGAAATTTTACTCAGGTCATAAAATTTACCAGAACACTCAAGTGAACCTAAGATTAAAAATAATTATAAGTTTAATTTATTAGATTCACAAGTATTATTTAAGTACTTCAGAAGATTTATTAGAGTACTTAATAAGAACACCAAATGCATTAACTATGCAAATGCAGTTTAAAACTTTAGTGAATTTATCTAAGTTTGTGTATTGCAACAAATATTAATCAAAAACACTTAAAGTGATTATAAAAATGTGCATGTTTGGTAAATAAAAAAGTCAAACTCATATGATTAAACAAACACTTGTGAAAAATATAGTTTTAAGCTTAATAATTTGAATTAATAAAATGAAGCTTAATTTTAAATAAAAAGGAAATACCTAAGCAGTATATATTTTCAATTAATAGACTATATATATATATATATATATATATATATATATAAAACAAGTTAATATAAATATCATATAGTTTATTACATACACTTATGAATTGGCTGTGTGGTAGTATATATGTATGGAAGAGTCATTGCACATCCCACAGTATGTATGTAGAATTCTGAGGACAAATTGTGGGAGTTAGCTATCTTCTCACACATGTGTGTCTTTGGGAACAAGCTGAGGGTTGATAGCATATACCTTTTCTCATTGAGTCATCTCAGTAACCCCCAAATTTCATTTTTGGGGTTTTATTTGGTTTCCAATAAACATACACAAAGCAACAAGGAATGATAATAGTAATGTACTTGGCAATGGATACAAAATGTTGAGTATTTCAAACAAGCAAAGAATTTTACAGGAAGAAATTAAAATGTAAATGCTTGAAATGTTTGTTATATTATGCTACAGAGCTCTGATTTGGAGATTGGTTAATTCAAATAACGTATTACTGTAGAAACTGTGATAAAGAAAAGATTATTTCTAATGGGATCTGGAGATCCCCATTGTCTAGAATTGTTGACAAGAGAACCTCTTGGATTCACCAGTCTTGCTTCCCTGGCCTTTGTGTTACAGTTGTGTACCACAATGTCCAGCTTTTTTTAGGATGACCTACAAAGCAATGCAATACTAATATTGCATACATGTAATACAGAGCACTATAACTTTACATTCAGATTTTTCTTCTATATATTTTATTGCATATTTCACTTAATTTATGAACTCAGCTTTGCTACCTTCTACTACTTTTTTCATGGAAATTCAACCACTCTTCTACCTATTTTATTTGTTAACTAATGGATCATAAAATTATAACAATATCAAACATAAGTACATAAAATTTAAAAATGAATATAACACATTTTTGAATTTTCAAAGGATCAAACTCATGATATAAGAGAAGAATTGTTTTAAAAGAGAAAACTTGACAAAAGTATGGTCTCCTGTAGTCATAATCTGCATAGAAAGGAAAGAAGCCTGGTTAGCTAAGGCTGGAGGTGATATAAATGTCAGTTTTATAAGAATCCATGTTATCATTCATATGGCAGAGTTTGATAAGGGAAAGGGAGTTAATCACAAATCAGTCAAGTGGAAGTCATGATAAATACATGAAATTGGAAGGAATATCTTAATGTGTTTTTTCTTTGTATCATCTTGAGTCACTAGCTCAGTTTTCTGTGAAAAATATTCTAAAAAGTTGTTTTGCTGTCCTTAATATAGTACATTCCACCAAGACAAGAGAGGTTGGACAAGGCATCCCTTCTATAAGGCTAGAATATGCCTAAGAGCTCTGAAGAACTACTGAAGCTAACAACATGTGCTCACATTAACTTAGCCATGCTAACACCATGTGCTCATAGGAACATAGCTATGATTACATCATATGTTCACAGTAATATAGCCATTTGAAGACCATGTGTCATCTCAGATGCTTACATGTTATGAAAAATCTTCTCTCTCCAATAATCAGAAGTGGGAGCTAGGGATGCAGCTTCACTTGCATGAAGGATTTGTGAGTTTGATTCCTAGTCCCTGAAAAACAGGGCCAGATGGCACATGCCAGTAATATCAGCATTTAGTAGTTGAAACAAGGCAACCTTGAATATGTATTTAGTTAAAGACCAACCACATATATGTAAGAACATGTTCAAGAAAAAAGAAAGGAAGAAGGAAGGAAGGAAAGAAAGAAGGAAGGAAGGAAGGAGAGAGGGAAAGAGAGAGAGAGAGAGAGAGAGAGAGAGAGAGAGAGAGAGAAGAAAGTGATGTTGAATACTCCTTTTCTACACTATGAATATGTATTACTCTCATTGGTTAAAAAAAAAAAAAGCTGACAGGCCAGTAGCTGGCCAGGAAGTTAGATGGGAAAATCAAACTGAGAATGATGGGAAGAAGAAGGCTGGAGTCAGGAAATTCAAGCCAGCCACCAGGCAAGCAGAATGTGTAGAAAATGAGGTAAGAAGCCATGAGCCACTGGCAAAGCATATAGAAATATGGGTTAATTTAAGTATAAGAGTTTTCTAGTAACAAGCCTGAGCTATCAGCCAAGCATTCATAAGTAATATTAAGCCTTGAAGTCAATTCTTTGGGAAGTGGCTGCCAGGTATTTAAAAATAGACATGTGGAAGAGAAACGTCTGTGTACAAGAAAGGAAGAAAACAGAAGTACAGAAGTGACGTGAAATTCAGATACTTGAAATTCACTAATGAATTTAATAATATCCACCTTGTTTGTTCTTTAAAAAAATATTTAGTGCTTTTAAATTATAATTACATAATTTCCCACTTCACTTTCACATCGACCTCTCCCATGTACCCCTTTGTAGGTGAAAGTTTTCCTGTGTGCTGCCTGGCCAACTGTCAGGACAAATCTCTCTCACCCACCAGTCCCGCAAGTAAAAACACAGAGGCTTATATTAATTAAAACTGCTCAGCCATTAACTCAGGCTTCCTACTGACTAGCTCTTACACTTAAACTCTGACCATTTTTGTTAATCTATATGCTGCCACGTTTTCTGTGGCTTTACCTGTGTGCCATTACATGCTGCTCCCTGGATGGTGGGCTGGTCTCTCCTGACTCAGCCTTCCTCTTCCCAGAATACTTCTTGTCTGCTTATCCTGCCTATACTTCCTGCCTGGCTACTGGCCAATCAGCGTTTTATTAAACCAGTGTACAAAAGCATTATCCCACAGCACCCCTCATTGCTCACAAACTTATGGCTCCTTTACATATCTGTGTGTGTGTGTGTGTGTGTGTGTGTGTGTGTGTGTGTGTGTGTAGTCATTTCTTATATTGATCTACCTGGACAAAATTCATATATCTAAAGTTCCACACAGCATCTAATCCACAATACATACCAAAATTAGTCAATTTCCCATGAACTAAGTCTGAAGCAAAAAACTTAGCTGTCTCTTTGTATTCAATGGGGCTATAGGTGTGGACTGAAAAGGTGTAAACTGGCAGAAGTGTCCCTGAAAGAATAGCTATGTAAGTGAATTTCTAGCATCTGGTTTATTTTTAGCATATATAAAAATCTTACTATTTTGTGCATTAATTCTTCTCAGAGATTTGTTTCCCATACATCTCACATGAACTGATGATAGCACTACTAGAGTAAAACAGCCGTCACATTGAAGCATAAATAAAAGATTGGTGAGAAACTGAAAAGAAGAAGAACTAGAAATGTTCAAAGGACAAACATAAATTACTTCATGTTAGAATAAGTTTTTCAATTAGCTCTGGTGTTATTAACAGTGTCTCTTTCAGTGTACCCTATCTTCCGTTCTTCCTTCCTCTCCCCTTTCTTTCTCCCTCATTTTTCTCCTCAATAGAAGTAAATTATGACTGGTCTTCTTCTCACATGGCTGTCACATGTTGTCCGGTTGCAATTTCCTCATGGTTCATACTAAGAAGGACTATTCAATTTCATTAGGGATTGCTGGGTATTCCATCTACAATTTTTCAGCTTCTCTGTTCGTGGGAGATTTTCTTTTCAAACTAAAATTTCTCATCAAAGAATATTTAAAATATTTCAAACGGGACACAGCAAGTATTCCACAGCTGATTATGTAAAGCCAAGTTTATGTGCAGAAATATTCTGCTGCTATGTCTTAATGAGTATGTTGCAGTCTATACGCTAACACCCAAATGTTTGTGAGAAGAGTATATTTGCTGCAAGCAACCAGGATACTTCTTGGTAATGTTTTTGTTGAGTTTTAATTGTATGCAAGGCTCTGCACACAGAACGGCAACCCATAATATTTTGAATATCTTCTATTATTCAGAACAAAGAAAGCACATTACTTTGTGATAATGCCACACAGATAACTTTTATACACTCCCACAGAGTGTTGATCTTCAATTAAATGTCATGGAAGCTCTTGACTGGGAATACTGCAGATTGCCAAGCGGCCCCCACTCCCCAAACTGGCAGCTGGTTTTGTCATAAGAAATGCAAACAGTCCAATCCCATAAACTTAAGGAAAAAGAAAAAAAAAAACCTTTATGTGAGAGATTGCCCTCTATTTTCTTTCCAAATAATAGCATTTCTCATCTTGTACTCCTTATAGCCTCGCATAATTTATATGCAAATAGACGCATTATAAACCCCGATTCCCACTCAGATGAAGCTTACAGAATACTTTAAATGTACTTTTGGCTTGCTGACAACAAACATTTAGGAAAGAAAGCCTGGAACTCACAAAAGCGTCCTTACAATAGCTGAATTGGTTTTAAAGGCCTCCAAACTAATCAGACAGAACTAGTAGGAAGGAGAGAGGAGATGAGTGAGCACCGTGCAAAGTGTTAGGAATATCGTGATGCTTGACTTCCTCCCCAGACCTGACATCCTTGATCGGCTAATTACGAGACTTTTACCAAAACTCGTGTTAATTTATTACTTAACCCACATGGGAAATTTTCACAGCTAGGAGTCATACATGTTAAAATGTGGAGATACTTAGTTTGAAACAAAAGGAAACTAGAAAGATATGAGATGGTGACGGTTTGATTTCCATTCGGTTATGTTTTTGATACAATGTACCTCATAGGCATTGAGCTTTAGAATAAGACACTTTTCTGTGCAGGGTGTCAAATTCTGCTCATTTGACATGTAATGTGAGTCATGTGGCTGATTAAACCCATCTTCTATTCTAAACTTGGAACCTAATTATATCAAAAACGTCCATGTACTTCAGACTTGATTGACAGGGACAGCACTTACTGTCAGGTTCCATTTAAGCCTGGCCCCTCCGTGCCTTGTAGTTTTCATGTATCAAGCTATGTAAGTGTTTCATCCTGTCTCTTGGGATGGAATTTTGTTTTCTGAAAAATACTGGTCGAGTTTGCTGTTTCATGGTTTACTTACGTTTTTGAAAGCTAACAGTAATGGCATTGCTCAGGAAAAGGTAACTGCTGACTTAAGAAAATTATCTCTGACTTTTATTAAACACAATTTTAAGGTAGTAGCAACATTTTTTATCACACATTGTATTTATTTCTAAAGAAATAAAAGCAAAACTCACATTCTTAGAGAACCCTGGTATATCAATCAATTCCAGAAATCAATCAGGTGTAATCAATTCAAATGTTTTTTTTTTTTAAAGATTTATTTATTTATTATGTATACAGTGTTCTGCCTACATGTATGCCTGCAGGCCAGAAGAGGGCACCAGATCTCATTATAGATGGTTGTTAGCCACCATGTGGTTGCTGGGAATTGAACTCAGAACCTCTGGGAGAGCAGCCAGTGCTCTTAATCTCTGAGCCATCTCTCCAGCCCCCCCCCCATTTTTTTTAAAGGATTGGTGATTTTTATTTATTTATTTATTTATTTATTTATTTATTTATTTTTATTTTATGGAGCTGAGAACTGAACCCAGGGCCTTGTGCTTGCTAGGCAAGCGCTCTACCACTGAGCTAAATCCTCAACTCCTCAATTCAAATGTTTTTAAGACTTAAAATACATGTGTAAGTATTTGGGGGACTGGAGGGACAGCCCAGAGGCTATTGCCACTTTCTGCCTTTCCAGAGTCTGTGATTTTAGTTCACAGAACTCTGATCAGACATCTACACCTGTGGGTAACTCCAACTCAAAAGGAAACTGAAACCCACTTTCAACCGTCTTTGGTACCTGTATACGCCTGGAATACACTCACAAAGATGCATACAAATGTACTCAAGTAAGTAAAACAACTGTCTTTTGGCAAACTGGAAAAAAAAAAAACACTTATTCTTAAAAAATATTAAAGACAGTAGCCAATTAGATGGAACATTGGATAAAGGTGCTTGCCATCAAGCATACTGACCTGGGTGGGATCCCAGATCCCACACTGGCGAAAGAGAAAATCTGCTCTTGCTGGTTGTCCTTGACCTCCACAGGCATGCTGTGATAAGCATGGAGCCCTACACATACAAAGGCACACAAATCCATTTTATTTTTAATAAAATTATACTCAAGTAACAGAAGTAGTCAAGTAAAACTTTGGTTATGTTTATTTCCTAAACAGAAATAAATTCAAAACATGAATAATCTAAACACAAAAAACATTAAAAATTAATTTATGACAACTTGACATTTGCAGTGTGTAATAATGGAATAGAAACTGTTGCATGTTTCTCAATTATTTTATTGCAGACATTGTTCTAACATTGGATGTAGAAATCAACTAATACTACTACCATGTGAGGTAGTAGGCTCTTTATTGTCTATCTTATGTAAATGAAGAAATAATACCTCAGAAATTTTAACTAACTTTTCCAAAGTCATGTATAAGCAGGTGTTTGAAATTATTTCCAGTGCCCAGGCTCGAAAATGGGTTTGAGGTTAGTATATCAGACATGGTTTGCAATTATCATGATCATTCCTTCGTGTGTTCATTACATCTTCAAATAAAGTTGAATCCATTTTTTAGCTATTTATATAATTATTGCTATAGTCACTGCTCTCAGCATGGACCGTACCAGTAGTGTTGAACTATTCCCCTTCCTCTGAAGCTAAACAGACAATGGACAGACAACAAGAAAAAGGAAATCCAAACTTCATTAAGTACTTAATAAACACAAAATATTAGACAAAGAGTGTAAAGATCCTGAACTTAACATGAGTTAAGGAAGAGTCACAGACTTAGACTCCTGTGGTGAAGCGAGTTGGATCAAGGTACCATTAGTAACATCCACATGTGATCAACTGCTTCTAGGCCAGAAGTCATGTCCCATTTTGCTGCGGAACAATGCTTTTCTACACTGGCTACACCATTTCTTCCTTCTTTATAAGATCCATTCTATGCGTAAAAGGTACAGTAGAGGAGACATCAGATAGAAAACTGTGTCCACTCTATACTCGATAGATAGATAGATAGATAGATAGATAGATAGATAGATAGATAGATAGATAGATAGATATAAATATGCACGCATAGATGTGAACATAATTCTACATTTAAGTTACACTAAAACATTTCTGTAGTAGATTTCTTATCTACAATGAGATATGCATCCAAATCTGAAGTGGATGTCAGAACCTGGACCTAATATCAAAGCTTATCAATATTGCTGTATATAAACAATGACATCATGAGGTTTGCAGGCAAATGGATGGATCTAGAAAAAATCATCGTGAGTCAGGTAACCCAGACTCAGAAAATGATTTTTAAAAATATTCACACACATGGTAGAGATTACAGTTAGCATGGGATCATATTTAAAGCTCAAACTTTGGTAGTGAAGGAAGAGCTGATAATAGCAAAGGGGCAATAAGTGTCACTCCTGATAGAATGAAGGTCTGATAGGCTCCCACTGTTTTCTGCAAGATGCAGAAGGCTTGCTGCAGACCTCAGGGAGACGCTGTTTTCTGTATGAGGCAAGAAAGCAAAGGAAAAGTTCAAAGCAGGAGGACAAGAGGATTTTTACAAGGTCAGACTTTAGAGAATGATGGGAGACCTTTGGGATTTGGAGTGTATACTCTAACAACAGAACCAAGGAACTTAGTGTACATCAGGACGGGACACATTCATTTGAGTAAACAGTTTAATAAAATAACTATGAAAGCCTGGGAAAGCTAGAGGGAAACTGCAAAGGACAGGGATGAAAGGTTAATACTTCTTCCCACATTCATAAGAGAATAAGAGGAAGACCCCAAAGATTGAAAAAGAATTGCAATTCAAAGTTATTTGACAGAAGGTCAGTTTTCTGGGACAAAGTCCAGAACAGGGAAATCTGCAGAGTGAATTGGAAGGAAACTTTACGTTAGTCAGTTTTCTGGTACTGCAACTGAATGCCTGAAATCATGGTTACATGAGGTAAGGTGTATTTTGACTTAGAGTTTCAGAGGTTCTGGCCTGTGGCCAGTTACCCATATTGCACTGAGACTTTGTTCTAAATGCTTTTTACTACTGTGATAAACACCATGAGCAAAAGAAAGGAGAGGATTAAAGCATTTATTGCATTTTCTTTCTTTCATTCTTCCTCCTTCCTTTTTTTCTTTCTGTCTTTTGTTTTTGTTTGTTTGTTTGTTTTTTGAATAAGGGTTTCTCTGTACAGCTTTGGCTATCCTGGAACTCAGGCTGGCCTCAAAATCACAGTGATTTACCTGCTTCTCCCATAATACCTGAGTGTTGAGATTAAAGGTGTATTGTGGTGGTATTGTGGCTAGAAAATGGTGGCACTCACATCTTTAATCCTAGCATTTCAGAGGTAGAAATCCCTCTGGATCTCTGTGAGTTCAAGGCCACATTGGAAACAGCCAGGCATGGCGACACACGCCTTTAATCCAAGAAAGCGAGTTTTTAATCCCAGGGAGTGATGGTAGAAAGGAAAGATATATAAGGAGTGAAGACCAGAAACAAGAAGCATTTGGCTGGTTAAGCTTTTAGCTGGTTAAGCTTCAGGCTTTCGAGGATCAGTTCAGCTGAGAGCCATTGGGATGAAGACACAGAGGCTTCCAGTCTGAGAAAACAAGACCAGCTGAGAAGTTCGCCTGTGAGGTTAGCTGTGGCTTGTTCTGTCTCTCTGACCATCCAGCATTTCACTCCAATAACTAGCCTCAGGTTTGAATTTATTAATAAGAACTTTTAAGATTCCTGCTACAGTGTACGCCACCACCGCCTGGTGAAATTACTTATTTGAATTATACATCCACTCCATGTCCCAGTCCATTATTGAAAGTGGTAAGAGCAAGAGAAACTCCAGAAGGATCCTCTAGGCAGATACTGAAGCAGAAAACAGCCTCACACTCAATTACTTCCCCTTCTTCCCCATGCCCACTTTCCTACAGATGGTACCAGTCACAGTAGTATGGATGGGCCACCCTATGTCAATTAGCATATGACAATGCCCCGTAGAGATATCCATAGGCCAATCACGTGGGGCACGTCTTTAGTTGGTCTTCCATCTAGTCTGGTATGTCAAGTTGACCACCAAAGGCCTGTAGAAAAGCAGTAAATGCATCGAGTCAGGAGGACATGATGAAAGAAGACTGTGGAAGTGTTTATATAATTATTCTTTATCAATAAAAAATCTGGAGTCAGATTTACACTGTTAAATGAGCTGCATAGGTACAATACCTTGAACAAGAGTAGAAAAGTATGTACAGTAGGTTTTAACAAAAATATTCTTAAATTTGTATTCTTACACAAAAATATCTTAAACAAGTAGAAACATATGTACCATATAACAAAAGTAACCTCAAATTTATATCAATATACAAAAATCCATACCAATGTAAAATATTTAAGACTAGTAGAAGCTTTTCTAGTTTAAAAGTAGATTCAATAATCTACACTTTTATTCTATCCTTTCTAAATCCCTGCTTTTTCTTTTCAGAAAAAGATCTCTGAATCAAATTTCCTTTATGCAGCTTTCTTTTTCCTGACCATTACCAATAACAACTTGTAACCAACCCCCCTAAACAATGATAAATATCCATAACTCACTGAATCACCAAACACTGCCCACCCCACCTATTGGGAATGTGGGCATCATGTTCTTAAAATTACTTCCTTTTGTCTGGGGGGTGACAGCATCTGTAGGGACCCTGAAAAAAAATGGGATAATTGTCAAGTCTTGGGAGAGCAAGCTGTATGATGCCCAGTTTCTGTGTAACAGAAAGGTACAGGGCTTATCTCAAGTCCTAGCTAGAGTACTTTGTGAGGCTGGACTATCTCAGCTAACCACCTTGAAATTGTTCTGAGCAGTTTGTAGTCCAAAGCCAATATTGAGTGGTGTTTGCCAGCTTATTGGCATTTCCACGATCCAGGTGTAATCATCAATGTGGGGCCCCATTCTTCTTTTGGAGACTTCAAAGGTCTTTGTTACGTATAGTCATGGTTCATTGCAGAAAACTTAAATATTTTAAATGTCGTATGCAGCAGATTTTGAAGAGGTTAAAGGACCATAATTTGCTATATATATCCAGAATACAAAAACTTAAATCCTAATTACCTGATACTCAAATCCGAAATCATGTACAGGAAGCTAGATGAAGCCTTTGTCTAGAATGAGTTAGTACTCTGTATGACCATTAATATAATGACAAAAAGTTTAATATATATATATATATATATATATATATATATATATATATATATATATATATATATGTGTGTGTGTGTGTGTGTGTGTGTGTGTGTGTTAATTTTATAAATTTTGAAATAATATTTTTACCTTAAGAAGAAGGTGAAAAGTTGAAAGAGCCAAAATAAAACCAAGTAATTATGAGATTAGTGGCAATAGAGTAGTCCCTTAATTTTTTTTTGTCCCATATAAGTTTTAAAAATTGGATACAAAACTTCCAGTATACACACACACACACACACACACACGTGCTAACACACACACACATATATGTGCTAACACACACACATACACACACACACATATGTTAATTTTATAAGTTTGGATGGTACACAGCCTGGCTGAGGGCACTGCTCACATATAGCTGTGAGCTGAGAGTGTGTGGTAGTTGTAACAACAATAGGAGCCTGGGCAGGTATCAAGGAGGCTACCTAGTGTGGCAGCAGCCCAAGGAGGGGGTTCATGGGGAGAGGAAGCCAGCTGTCTGAAAAACAGACACAGGAGATCATGTGGAAGAAGCACACGTGGTGGGAGCTGCCTGAAGGCAGAGCCAGCCAGTGGTGGGCAGGTGGGTAAGTCCGGCGGCTGCCAGAAGCACCAAAGCCAGGGGCAGGTGACTATCTTGTGAATTTGTGGCCCGATTTGGACACCAAGTGAAGTGTTTATCTAATTAATGAAATTAATTAATCAATTAATAATCTAATCAATAAAAATTGGGAATCAGATATCAGGGTTAGAACCTGAAAGATCAGAAAAGCAGGGAAGCAGCCACCAGTCCCCACCTACCTCTTCCATTCTTTCCCCCAAAATGGCCGAGATCCTCTCTCAGCCTCACCTTACCACTTCCTGTCTCCTGTCTACGGTTCTCCAAATCTCTATGGTTAATTTTGGCCAACTTAGTGGCCAGCTGCACCCTCTGACTTCAAGCAAGCTTTATTTGTCAGAACACAATCAAAATATCCTACAGCAGACTGTTGCATAAGTATTGTGCTAAAGAGAGAGCAAGATAAATTGATAGGGCTCAATACCCTTCAATGTGAATCACTAAAAACCTGAATACTTTCAACCACATAAGGTTCTGTAAATTTCTAGTGGCCTCAATGCTTGCAACCAAATCCTCGATACACTGGTCTTTTGCGGACATTGCAGATAAGAACTACAACCTTAAGCCGGGCGGTGGTGGCGCACGCCTTTAATCCCAGCACTCGGGAGGCAGAGCCAGGCGGATCTCTGTGAGTTCGAGGACAGCCTGGGCTACCAAGTGAGTTCCAGGAAAAGGCGCAAAGCTACGCAGAGAAACCCTGTCTCGAAAAACCAAAAAAAAAAAAAAAAAGAACTACAACCTTTCAGTTCCTGAGAATATGTAAGATGATCCAGGAATTCTAGCACTATATGTGACTTACATGATTGGGAACAAGCAGTGTTACAACAACGAATCTTATGTCCTATGGCAGCCTTGACGGGGTGACATTGTAGGAGTGGAGAAAATGTCGAAATGCCCATCTTTTCATGGAAAATACGGAGCAGAGGTCCCTCTCTTCAGGTTTTCATACTCTGTGAATGCTTTACAAATACTTTCGAAAATTGTTTTTATTAATTTCACGTGTAAAAATTGAACATAGTACATAAAAATGTAATGGTTGAAAACTGACATATGTTTTAGCACTTCCTATGAATTATGCAGTATTTCATGTACAATGTTAATTCATGTATATTTCATGTCATGCCCTATGAAGTATGTAGTGTTGCTATTTGTTTTCTAATTGAGGAAATAGATGCAAAAGTAAATTTTAAACAACTTACTCTATTTTACAGAGGAAGTCAGTAACAGAGACATAATGCAGGCCATCTTTGTATCCACTGTGATCAACTCAACAAACCTACCTGAGAAAATAATACGATACTAAAAATTAAGTGATGACAATTGAATTATAATACATTCAATATTCACAACTGATTTATATAATTTACTGTCTAAATTCATTTTTTTAAAAACATACATAAATAATGATATAATCAAAGAAACAGAGGCCATCAAATTGGAAGGGGGATAGGAGATGTTAAAGAGAATAGCTGGGAGTAGCTGAAGATTAAAAGATGGACGGGAAAAGTAATGTAATTCTATTTCAGTTAAAATAATATTTTTTAAAAAAGAAAAGAAAACTGAGTCTGTACCTAAAAAGAATGAGGAAAGTGGTTATGTGTTCAACATACAGAACGTATTGCCCAGGAATCACATCCCAACCATGACACAGAAGAAGGAGTTCAATAGGTCTTTCTAGATTCGGTCTTGTGTCTGCAATAGAAATATTAATGACAGCGAACCCATGAAGATACTAGGAGGGCTCGTTGAGAACTATAATTTCCTTAAGAGTTTAGCCATAGAAATTTCACAGTACAGGCCCTAATTTGTTACTTAAATGCAGTGCAACTCTGGAATGGATTAGTGTTAGACAAAATAATATACTAAGGCATTCATATTTTCAAGGCACGAGGGGAAATCCTACAGATAATGATATCAGAGGTATATTGTCCCTTAATAATTTATTAAATCCATCAGTAAGAACAGAATCACTGCTAGAGTGAAGCAATTTAATGGATATCAAGTATATAATTATCTGAATTATCAGAGTCTCCATTAATTAAATTCTTATGTATGTGATCAGTTTATATTATCAAACAGTCTGAGTTATTTCATGATCTTTTTGCGAAAGGTGAAACTATAAATTATCACCAGGAAAGATTGGCACACTAACTCAAAGAAGAAAAAGGTACAGCTATCTCACTTAAACCTGATTTTAGCTCTTTCTGCATTTTTGTTTCCCAGGCTCGAGTTTCTAAGATAGGAGGAAAAAAGACATCTAGTAGAATGAATTATCGGGAATCTTAAAAATTGTAGTTATGGAAGCATGCAAACTTTAATGAACTGTTCCTTAAATTTTAAAAATTGGATGCAAAATTTCCAGTACTTCTAACTACAGATCCTTCAATGTATGCACCCAGTTTATTACTGATGTATATATGGTCTTTACTACATAATATTATTTAATATAACTCATCAATGACTGTGAATATATGGTATTCAGTGACTTTTAGGTCCCAGGCTGTAGGCTCAGTTAGTCCCTATTTCTTTAACTTCATCTCCCCCATGATAAACATTTCAAACTTGGGTCCCGTTGCTGCCTGATGCTTCAAGAACCTGTTAGCTTCTAATTTAAACAGCAATTGGATTCAATTTTCCAGAACACAGAATAAGTAATCAGAAGAGCTCAGTGCATGTGGTTAATGGTTTTTATTCCAGAAGCGTTTCTTATTAACATTTTCTGTATGCATTAACATCTTATTTTTTATTGCTAACTCGGTTCCCATTTTTATGTAAATAGTGGCTGACCTCTGTTGCTCAATATGTTATTAAAAATGCACACTTGAAAGCATGTGTATTTACTAATTAGAATCACTCTAGGTTGTGCAGGAGCAGTAACAACAGCATTCTGGATAGTTAAGTTTTTTCACTTCGTGCTGTTGCTTTAAGTTCAGCTTGACTTTTTGTTGGAAGGGTCTCTGTCTGTGTTTTAAGTAACATGAAAGATGGCAAACAATTTAATGAAATATTACTGAAATGAAATGAAAGATTCAGAGCTCAATAAATCTAATAGAAATTGGAAAAATGACATTTTGTGACTGATGACTATTTGCAGAACTGAAGACATTTTTTGACTGATATATGGAAGACTTAAGCAATATTTAGAAATAATATTAGTATAAATTAATTTTGTAAGATTGTCCTATGGGAGTTTTCTATTTAAATTGATTTTTTTGTATTGACTACTGTTTATACATTAAAAAAAAACGTTTTTTATTATTTTTGAACATCTTGTAGAAAGATTGCTTATTAATTTATCTACTTATGTATTTTATCAGATTTGCTATTAACAAATTGGAATTTCTTCAGCAGTTATATATCATAGGATTTATTATTGAACAAAAACCTCTGAGGGCATCCTGTTATTGATGATTGAGGTAGAATGAATTGCTTTTGGTAGGGTGATCTTAATAAATACTAAGTTTCTTTTTAGGTTTGTTTTGCTTTTTTTAGGATAGGGTCTTCATTTAAAAAAAAAAGGAAAGAAAAAGAAAGAAAGAAGAGAAAGAAAGAACATTAAGAAGAGAAAGAACAAGCAAGTTGGTCTTGAACTTAGGAAATCCTCCTGTCTCAGCCTCCAAGTTCTGGGATTAGAAGCATGAGGCACCATCCCTGGAATGCATAGGAGTCTGTTACAGACATGCTAAAAATATATTTTCTATTATCAAAGAAACATAACAGATACTAATAAATGAATCCTAATAGATTATAGGTCATGCGTGGTAGTTAAAATGAGAAAAGTATGAAATAATGTTTTTTTTTTCTGATAAAAATATACCATAATTTTATGGTAGTAGAAAACATAGATTATAAATTTTTAAGGAAAATATACCCCAAAACTAGCCAACCAAAGATAACTCTTTAAATGACACTTTGCACAGTCTTCTCCAATTTCATCTACATATCTTTTGAGCACATTTACATGCCCCCAAATGGGACCAAACACACATAAAACATTATAATATGTTTACTTTAGATTAAGGTACTCAGCAGCACTATTGTATATATAGCATGTCATGGCAACAATTGTGTATGATCATAAGGAACTATGAAATTGCCATTAGTTTTATTATGAATACATAGGATTGTGTTATGTTGCCATTTTAATGCCATAAAAAATACTGTGAAAATGTTTTTATACGTCTTTGTGTTTCTCCAATTATTTTCTTTCCATAAATCATTAGAGGTGAAATTACTAGGTCAAAGTATATGCACATTTTTAATTTTCATGCATATTGCCTTTCAGAAAGGTCAGAAAAATTTCTGCCCTGGCCAACAGAATATGATAGGGCTTATTTTCTCATGACCTCACTAATTAAATGGGGGATAGCATGCCAATCAGGAGAAATGATGTCCCAGTGGAACTTGCTTTTTAAATTTTACTGATATTTCCTGTTGTCTTTCCATACATGTTATAGCTTACACTAATTAAAATATACATTTATTTTCCATATGTGTGGCAAATGTATATCATCATATATTAATTACAATAATGGGTTTTATTGTAACACCTTTATAGATGAATATTATACATTTTTACCACTGTAACCCCTTATTATCTCTTCCTGCTTTCTTGCTGGTCTACTTCCTCTTCCTAAGTAGTTACCCATTCCTGTTTATATGTGTCCATTTAGTTAGTTAGTTGGCTAGTTAACTTGTGACACAAGGAGTTTATCTAGGGTTGTTTATAGGATGATTGTTTACAGAAGCATGGACAGCTTCCTAGCAGCTATACTAGTTAATAAAATGACTCTTTTCCCCTAACAGGCATCAAATGTCCATTTTTCCCTGGGAAGGAATGAGGCCTCATGTGACTCTAGCCCATCAGTGAAGGAATATTTATGGTCCCAATATTGTTCAAGCCTTATGCAGATAATCAGGCAACTGCTGAGTCTATCTCTGTAACAGCCCCATCACAACCAGACAGTAGCTCACAGCAACTTTATCTCATCCTATGATTCCTACATTCTTCCATCCCTTCTTCCATTATGTTTCCTGAGCCTTGGAGTGGGAAAGGTTGATATTCCTTTAAGGATAATAATGTTACCATCATTTTCTGTCAGCACTTTGACCAGCTATGAGCCTCTGCAGTAATAGTCACCACCTGCCACAAAAAGAAGATAATCTGACCAAAGCTGAGAGCACCACTAACAGAATATGATAGGTCCTATTTCCACATGACCTTGAACAATAAATAAAGCACCATAATGTAACAAAATATTTAAATATTTTTATTGTACTTATGCCAATTTTAAACTGATATAACCTGAAATAAAGATAAGGAATCTCTTGTCCTTGGCATTCATTGCTGTTTTATAAAGATATTTTTAATGATCATCATTATTTTATATTTATTTGTGAGTGACATTAAAAATAAAATTTTCTAATTTCAAAATAGAAAAGGGGATTTTTTTTTGTTTTTTGTGACAGGGTTTCTCTGTGCTTTTCCTGGAACCACTTTGTAGACCAGGCTGGCCTCAAACTCACAGAGATCCACCTGGCTCTGTCTCCTGAGTGCTGGGATTAAAGGCGTGCACCACCACCACCCGGCAGAAGAGGAGATTTTTATATTTTAGTTTTATTCTCCCTAATTACATATATGAGTGGGTTTCTGAACATTTGCATATGAGTGTATGTGCCCATGGAGAGCAGAAGAGAGGCCTGGATCCCCTAGAGCTGGAGTTAGAGCACTTGTGAAACCCCAGACAGGGTCCTTAGAACCAAACTCAGGCTCTCTGCAAGAGCACTGCGTGTACTCCAATCATCTCTCTAGCTGCAAAGAGAGGGCTGTCAAAGGTCCCAATCATTACTAAAAGTCAGAAAGATATGCCAACTAGCATCTTGTCATTACACATTGTATATATGCACGCAATAGCTACATGTAATAGTTACATGGCATTTCAAAAACTTGGCACATGATTCATTTAAATACTGGAATGATTCTTTTTTTTTTTTTTGCTATGTCAAATGGACTAATAATAGAGAACTATAGTTTCACTTCTTCAACATTGCATTGTAATTTGAAAATACCATCAGTGAATTACTGAGGTGTATGACAGAATTTCTTATGAGTGCCGTGCTAAAATGACCCGTGTGTAATACAAGCAAAATAAAACTAAAAACTGGTAGCAAATGTGTACCTGCAAATGAAGGAGGAAACCATTTAAGAAAAAGTCCTGTGAAGCAAGCAATAAGATGGATTAGAGAACTACATTTGTGCTGGAGCAGTGGTTCTCAGTCTTCCAAATGCTGTGACTCTTTAATACAGTTCCCTAAGTTGTGCTGACCCCCAACCATGAAATTATTTTCTTGCTATTTCATAACTGTAATTTTGCTACTGATATGAATCATAAGGAAAATATCTGGTATGTGAACCCAAGGGGGTGGCAACCCTCAGGTACAGACCCACTACGCAAGTGTACAGAGAAGGCAGAGCTGCACCCAGTATGAAGCAGGTGAAAAGGTTATAGTGGTGGGGTTGTAAAATGAAGAAATGAAGGAGTTTCTGACAGTTTTACCCTTGAAGACTACTACATCTATGCAAAAAAGAAGCTGCAGTCAATTGCAAAGACAACAGGTAATTTCTAGAGAACTGTAAATATATATAAGAGCCAAAAATATATAATGTAGTCCTTGATTGTTAGTAAATCATTTATCTAGATAATAATTCTTTACAATTATTGACTCAGTGTGACAAAATCATTATGTGGGATAACAAGAAGGAAATCTGAATGTTTGGTTGAATGTGGTGTAAGAGGTCCTTCACATCATAACAAAGTACAATGTAAATGTATGCCAGTAGTGAATCAAGAGAGGGTGGAAAGAATGTCAAATGATAGGGAGATGTGCTGCAACATGATGCCTCCTAAGCCTGATAATGCCCTAATCCTCATGATCTCACTGGAGCTGCAGCGAGCTGCATAGGACCTGCACAGGATGGGAGTCCTCAACATGTCATCATAATTGGAGAGAGGCACATGAGGAAACCTAACAGCTTACCACACAGAAGGCAGCAAACGAGTAACACAGAGAAACATCCTAAGTGGTTGAAGTAGTTTCCTGGGAGAAGACTACAAGACCACAGGCCAGAGCTCCACTCTGCTCTTACAATCCTTTTTTAGTTATTTTTCAAAGTCTACATGCCTGTTTTACTTTGATACAAATTATTTTAAAATGTCTCATGAAGAAAAGAATTTGTAAACATGACCTTAATGCATAAAGTCTTAAGCCATCTACTGCTCAAACATTGAAGTCTGTCTGTGTGGGTAAGAGGTAGGACCCCTAATCACAAAAGTAATAGGGAACTATTGTATGTTAATGTATGCATTTGTAAACAAATGTGCTGCTGATGTGTGAACACTGGTTAACATGTTACTGGTATTTGGAAAATTGACATATTTTAATTTTGTTTATTTTTTTTCACAAAATATTTATTTGTTTTAGTTTTGTGTGTGTGTGTGTGTGTCTGTGTGTGTGTCTGTGTCTTTGTGTCTGTGTGCTCCTATGCCTGTTTATCTTTTTTGTTATGTGTATCAACAGCTAGCAGGGGCCAGTGGAGACTAGAAGAGAGCACCAGCTACTTCAGAACTGAGGTTAGAGAGTTTTGTGAGCTACCATATATGGGAATTGAACTCGGACCCTCTGCAAGAGAAGCAAGTATCTTTAATTGCTAACCCATCTCTCTACCCATAGAGCCTTTCTTATAGTCTGTAAGTCCATGTTCCCATAACTATCAGTGTATTACTTCATATTTCTATCTGAATAGAATATTTTTATCTGAAGGCAGTTTTGAAGGTAACAGGGTTTATGCTTCTAGAAAAACCAATTATGGAAAAGATGCCACTGTTTCAGACATGCAGCCAGCACCCTTGCTGCCACACCAGGGGTGTGCTTTGGCCACCAAAAGCTGTGAGTCTTCTTCTTTTCCTAGACTTTTACTCTTTTGTTTTAAACTGAATTGAGCAAAGTCGAGGGACTCTAGCTAGAGCAAAGCCTCTAAGCACAACCTTCCAGAACATCAACTCCTCGCAACACTGGGGATCACAACAATCAGAGAACTGTGTTCAGAAAGAGAACAAAAATGCGATTTAGAGCTACTAAGTTGAAAGGAAGCTATCTCATATTTCCCAGTATGTTCTCTATTTGAGTATGTTGATACAAAAAGAGCAACAATAACAACAACAACAAAATCCAACGATTTAGCCAGGCTTGGTGGTACACAGCTTTAGTCCCAGCACTCAGAATGCAGAGACAGGGGAATCTCTCTGAGTTCAAGGCTAGCAAGCTCCAGGACAACTAAAACTGTATAGAGAGATCCTGGATCAAAACAAACAAACAAACAAATCAAAACCAACCAAACAAACATAAACAACAACAATTTAATTTTATGAAAGAACATTGTATCATATTTTCCAACAATGTAAATCAATACAACAGATTAGTGACATTTTCTATAAAAATAAAGAAACAAAAAGACCCTAAATGTTTTATAAACTATAATAAAGCTCTTTGGGTGTTTGTTGGTTGGAAATTGAGACATGGAAAGTTTTTAATTAGAACAGCTATGTTTGTGCAGACTTTATTTCCTAAATCATTGTAGAGAAAAATGAAGGCTAATAATGTAAAGCAAATTAAAAATCAGCTAACTTGTCAGTACATTAAGAGTACATGTATTGATCATGAGTAAAGGCCCCCAAAGCTCTCCAGCACTTTGGTAGCACACACAGCATAGCTGGGCAGCTTAGCTTGCGAATCAAAATACTTTCAGCTTACTTATTGGATACAATTCAACAGCTGTTGAAAATTAGCCACCGGCTTTCATGATTACCAATAATAAGATTTTGCTATGTAACTAAAATGTATTGATTAATGCAGCCAAGGGTAGAAGTACAAAAGTTAATCTCTATTATACAGTACTCACTAAAGAAAAGGACTAACTGGGATGGTAGAGAGATTTACAAGTTAAGGTTTTTCCTAAATGCAAATCATTCATTACAATACCAATTTTCAAATGCTTTGCAGAAGTTTTAAAATTACACTATTACAGAAATAAAGCTAAGAAGTTTCTAGTAAGTCATAATCTTAAAAATTTAAACAATGGTGCTCGTAAGCTCCATTTTATAACAAACTAATGAAACGTATTTCATTGAATGAGTATGTTTGCTATCAAGACTTTTAAAAATAGCTTCAATTCTTACTTCTGGATGAAGGATTGATCAAATTGTGCTTTAATTTTTAGTTCTCTCTACTTCAGTATCTTTATGCCAAAATTTACTGAACATTTATATTTGGATAAAAATATGTTTGTAAAATGAGTTTCAGTGTTGTTTTCAAACAACTATGGAACTCAGAAGCCTGATTTATACCTCTCTGTTTGACCCTGCTAATTAACGTGTTAACTCTTTCAAGAATGCTTCACTTTCAAAATATTCCCTTATTTTATACTCCACTCTTCTGAGGACTAATGCATTTATTTTATAAGAGAATTTTTGTTGGACTAAGGAGATGCCTCAGTAAAGTGCTCGGGACACAAGCATGAAGACATGCTTTTGTGTTTCCTCATGTGTCTTTCACAACTCTAGTTCTACTACTGCAGAAAAGGAGACAGGAGGAACTGGACAGATCATTGGCCAGTTAATCCTGCAAACTGCAGAAGCTCATGGTTCACTCAGACTGTCTCAAAAATGCGGAGCAATAGAAGACACTCAATATTAATTGCTGACCTTTACATCCATGTTTACATATGTGTATGCACATAATCAAACATGAATACATACATTACATGTATATTACAGATATATGTATATTACATACATAGACTCACACAAAGACAGAGAGAGAGAGAGAGAGAGAGAGAGAGAGAGAGAGAGAGAGAGAGAGAGAGAGAGAGAGGCAGAGACAGAGCTTGTTTTCTGGACATGTGTCCTGTAAATTTCATGTGTCAACTTGACCAGGCCATTCTATCAAGATATTTTGTTAAATATTATTCTGGACATTTTATCAAGGTATTTTTTACATTTTTAGATTTTAAGTAAAGCAGAATGCCTTCCTTAATGTACTAGGACCTCATATAATCTGTTGAAAGCTCTAACAAAACTCGTTGACTTTTCCTGAGCAACGAGAAATTCAGCTAGTAGAGGGAAGCTGCTCCGCTAGGGTCCAGCATATCCTTTGCATGAGGTATCAGTAGAAGACAAATGGGTCTTTTTTCTATGTGAACCATACTACAAATCCTTGAACTGAAAAGCAGAGTGCTATTTTTCTTGGGGGAAAAAAGCAAACAAAACCTAATGTGCTTTAAAGAAAGCTTTGGTGCAACTACCATTCAGTAGAGACTGACTATTTAGTCATGGACTACTAGGTTGCCATATGACCTGAACTGCTGAGGAACTAGTTATTGTTTGACCTACCAAGTGATAAAGTTAGATGTTCACAAGACAAGTGACATATCAAATGGAAGTGGTATGAATCCAAATAGATCAAGAAAACACCAACAGTTCTATGAAGATATTGTTCTCAATATCAAAATTCTTACTTCTAAACTGCTTTACCTTTTTACATCACACTGATAGTGTTACTGGCAGTATCAAAGGACTAGTTAGAAGACCATGAAAAAGCAGGGTTGGTTCACATACAATTTTCTGTAATGTGTGGGTGCTACCTGAAATGGACTGTACACCAAATAGAGGTGAAATGATAGAGATGAACTGTACACCAAATACAGGTGAAATGATAGAGATGAAAGTAAATCTCTTAGTGACACACCAACTTCAACAGAGCATCTGCTCATTATGCTCAGAAGAGGACATTTTAAATATACATACCAATTTATGGGCTACTGCCAGCAGTTTGGTTGGATAATTATGGATTTGTAGGATGTATAACATTGTCAACTGGGGATAAGATATGAAGAAAATGTATATGAATGAATATCTCTGAATGGACAAAAACCAAATTTCCATTTCATCTACAAATCTTCAACAAAGATTGACCTCTGCAAAAAAAGATTGTATTCATCAAGTAGACAGGAAAACAATTCTATAAATAATAGTAAAATTTGCCATATTCACATCTATCATGGTTTAATTGGTTTATAGTAAAGTACTTATGATGGTAGGGATCCCAGGTACACATGATCCTCCAAACATGGACTTTGATACATCAAAACAAAGTTTACTCAAATCATAGCTGGCCTACTAAAGCTGTGCTTTTCCCCAAGGTGATTATGTAGTTCATCACACTGGATTATGTTCATGGAAAGAAGGTGTTTTGCTCTTATTAGAAGATAAAGTTGCTCTGAATACAATTTTTTCTTCTCAAATCTACAATGCCTTTGCCAAAGCCACAATCATAAAATTATAGAATGCCTTATGGACTGCCAAGACCTTCTTTCCAGCATTGCTTCTCATCAGTGAAGTTATTTCACAGCAAATGAGATCAATCAGTAGGCCTGTTTGTGGAATACACTACTCTTACCATATTCTCCATCTTCCCGAATGAGATTTTTGGTCAAACAGAAAAATGGCTTTGAGAAAATTCATTCATTCCATCAGCTAGGTAGGGCTAGTGAGGATGATATTCATGTGATTAGTCAGTATGATTTATAGAATAATGGTTATGTTGATATTTTTCCTAAATATATTCATAGGTCTAGTGATCAAAGAGAACAAATCAATGTGAACCATTCACTATTATCCTATTGACACATTAGTAAAATCCTGCTTTCTGTCCTTGTCATATTTGGCTGGTCTATAGCTCTCAATTCCAAAGGTATGAATCGATTTTTTCGATGAAAAGCCACAAAAATTCCATTGTGCTGGAAATTAAGACCTCCACCAGGCCAGATTGGACTCCTTATGCTTCTAGATTAAAAGGAAGAAAAAGGATAGGTTGTAGTGAGTTATCTCAAATATGGAAGAGTAATCAGACTGTTATTTCACAATAAAAACAGAAAGAATATGTCAGTAACACCAGAGATGCTCTAGTGTATCATTTAGTATTATCCCATGCTGAGACTAAAATCAATTGAAAACTATATCCACAGAGTTCAGTCAAGAATACTAATGGCTCAAACCTTCAGGAATGTTTTAGGTCACCCCACCAGATAAAATACTAAAGCCAGATGATGAGCTTGCTGAAGTAATAGGTATTACAGAATACGGTGTGAGCAAAGATGGTTATAAATATTAGATAAAACCACATCACACCATGGCCAGTCATACAAGGAAGAAACATCATCATTAATTTTCCTTCCTTTTTTTTATTAGGAAAATAATAGGATTTGGAAATGAAACATGATTCAAGAAGAAATACATGGGTTATGACTTGGACTCTTTAATTTCACATGTCATCTAGACAAGAATAACAAACCCAGGCATGATTCCCAAACATTATATTGCATGTTTCTGTGAAGGTGATTTTGAATTGCTTAATAGCTACATTAGTAGATTTGGAACACTGTATATTTTCCTTTACAATACACATGGGCCTCAGCCAATTATTGAAAGTGTCCCTCTAGGTCAAAGGTAAATAATTCAAACAGCAGGTCTCATGCTGCAACAAACATCTAATGCTTTCTTGAAAAGTATATAAATGTTTATTTTCTGGACTTTATTATGGCATATTCTTACATTTCTTTGTACTGTCTTCTCATTCTTTCTCTCCAGCTACTCTACCTCATGTTTTCCTTCAGATAGATCCTATTCTTCCAGTAACTAGCATCCCCTTTCCTTTCCTAATAACATAATTGCATTATCCTCTCGATTTCCTACCTCTCTTTGTTCCTATTATCCCATTTTAAAACTCCTTTCTAATTTGTGACCTGTGAACATACACATTTACACAGTTATATAATTTTGCATATTTGTTTATACATAGAAGCAAACATGCAGTACTTGTCTATGCTCTCCTTTTTTCTGTAGAACCATAACTAATGTATCTTTCCCAGACACTAACAACAACAGGTGCCGCAGAGGATGGGGAGAACCTCTCCACTCTTGCAGGTGGGAATGCAGGTGAATACTACTACTTAGAATAGTTTTGAGGATTTTCCATAAACTATACATCATCTTTCCCTAGATCCAGTAATTGTGTTCCTCAGTATTTACAGAAAGCAGCTGTAAACATTCACATGAACATACTCACATACTGAATTTATACTGAATTTATCATATATTTAATCATAAGGGCCAAAAATTCAGAAGCAATCAAGTTACAGTTCAGTAGGCCAGTGGCTAAATATGCCATGGTACATCCCATCCAGACCAGAGAATCTGTTTTTTGAATACTAAAGAGAAGTGGAACAAACATGGAGGAAACATTGAATAACAAACAAAAGAATTTAAAAATTACATGTCTTATGATCCCCAGTATATAACATGGTAGAAAAGGTAAAACTGTGACAAGACCAGAACAATAAGCTTTCCAGTGATTAGAAGGAGGCAGAAATGTATAGGCAGAGAAGAGAAGATTGATAAAGCAACTTCCTACACACAAAAAAAAATTTGCTCATGACAGTATTGCAATGGTGAACTTACGTCATACAGTATTTGGCCAGATTTATGAAATTTATGCCATCAACAGTAAACTTTTATGTAAATTACAGTATTTTGGGTGGTAAAGTTATTTTTTCTACCTCAGTTACTAAGACAAAAATATTATGAACTGACTCAACATAAACAAGTTCAGTTTCTTTTAATTCAGTCTGGAAAATCCAATGTTCAATTCTTCCTGTTTCTTGGGTCATGGATATTATCTCTCCCTGTGCCCTTACAGGATGGGAAGTAGGTAGTTAATCATCAGGAGTCTCCTTTATATGGTCATAGTCCAGGAAGAGGAATATGTCTTCATGAATCATTTTCAAACACCCACCCCTGAGACAGCATCATTACATTATACATCTACCTTATAAGTTCTGGAGGGACATAAATATCAATTCATTGCTTACTAGCATGTAGATACATCAATTAAACTATCTTTGGATAGAGAAATTGATCATTGGAGAAATGTGGGGTAGAAATGAGATACGGAAAATCTCTGTATTTTCCTTTAATTTTGTGGTGAACATAAAGCTACTCTTAAAAAAAGAAATAAAAGAATTTGGCAGTCTGAAATATTGACAGTCTGAAGGTATTGCGTTTATGAAAATGAAAGGAAGGAAGAAGAGATTGACAAAAATGTGCTGATATTAAGTGAACAACCTTGCAAAGGAAAAATATCTGTCAGGAAGGACTGAAATACAGAAGAAATAAAGAATCTGGGAGATGCTATATAAGACAGTCTTATATAAGATAGTTTAAAAAGCATTGTAAAATTATAAGATAAAACTAAAGTGGAATACATAGAGAAATAAAGTTAAGATGGAAGTGTGGTGATATTTTATTGGTGCTCTAACTAATAAAGCTTGCCTAGGGATCAGAGGACAAATACAGCCACTATATTAAACATAGTGGTCAGGCAGTGGTAGCATACACCTTTAATTCTGGCATTTGAGAGGCAGAGATTCATCTGGATCTCTGTGAGTTCAAAGCTACACAGGGAACAGAGCCAGGTGTGGTGGCACATGCTTATAATCCTAGCACTAGTTAACCACACAGGTATCGAGGTCTGTATAGACAAAAGGAAGTGATAGAACTGGGCCGAAAGAGGAAGTGATGTAGCTGGGCGGAGAGAGGAAGTAAGATGGCAGGGCACAGCAAGGTATATAAGGAATGAGTACACAGGAAGTAGCTCTCTTGGGCTGAAGATTTCCTAGTGGCAAAGACTTGAGACTGGCTTGTTCTATTCCTCTGATCTTTCAGCTTTCACTCCAATGTCTGGCTCCAGGTTTTTTTTTTTTTTTTTTTTTTTTTTTTTTTTTATTAATAAGAACATTTAGCAATTTGTGTTACATTGAAGTGCACTGTAAGAAAAATAAGAGCTGTTATTTCTTCTGACATGAAGGAAAAAAGAATGCTTAGATTCACTTGTTGGAAACATGATGACCATGAAAAATACATATCTAGACAGACTAGGTCACGTGGGTGTGGTGTTAATGGAAAATATCCATTCACAGTATCTTAATTGAAATATATTATCACTTTTAACCTCTTCCTACCGAATCTGCTCTTACTGTGCACAAAATCTGCAGTCTAATTCCAACTCCTTACTTTTATTCAGTCTGTTAAGATCCTTATCATAACAAATTTCTTCTCAAACAGCTCTCAATTGCTTGTGAGTAATCAATAAATAATGCATGGATGGATAACTATCAGGTATTCACTAGTGAATCAGATAGGGTAGATACGATTATGCCTAGATGTATCTTGTTATTTTTTTTATTAAATACTGAAAACTATGCCTATTCAAGAACTCCAGAATATGTAGGTAAGTCTGGGATATCTTTAGCTTTATCAGTTTGTGTTTTAAGTGTTTTTGTTTTTTATCCACTCTGTATTATTTTCTTTGCCACTATCTGTGCTCTCTCTTCTTCCTCCCTTTTATACATTTTAGTGCTCTATTACTAAGAAAGCAATGCAGCAGATCTTTCTCAGTATATTCAGTATATATATAACTTCTAATTGCTGTGAGATTCCAAGAGCACTTATGATGATAAGTTTTATTGAATCTATCATAAATATACTGCTGTTCTTTGTTTGCAATATGATATGACTCAGTAGACCAGGATAGATAGTACTATATAGCCCAGGTTGACTTAGATGAACATCAAAGCACTGTCTCAGCCTCCTGAGTGTTGTTTGAATCTTAGATGGTCTTATAATAAAAAACCCAGAGCCACATATCAGGGTGAAAGCTGAAAGATCAGAGAAGCAGAACAGCCAGCCACTAGTTCTTAGTTTTATGAAATCCTCAGCCTAAAGAGAGTGAGCTCCTGTTTCCTCACACCTTATATACCTTTTTCTGCCCTGCCATATTATTTCCTGGGATTAAAGGCGTGTGTGCTTCCCAAGCAAAGATATGAGATCTCAAGTGCTGGGATTAAAGTTGTATGACACCACTGCTTGACCTCTAGTGCCTAATCTAGTGGCTGGCTCTGTCCTCTGATCCTCAGGCAAATTTATTAGGGTACACAATATATCACCACACCTGAGTGCCATGATAACAGTCATGAATAATCATTCCTAACATTATTATTATTTTATCCATCTTTTCAGGTGTACTTAGAGCCTAGTATGTCTAGTCTATAGGGATATAAAAACAACTAGAATACCTCTCTCTGTCTCTCTCTGTCTCTCTGTCTGTCTCTCTCTCTCTCTCTCTCTCTCTCTCTCTCTCTCTCTCTCTCTTCCTCTCTCTCATGTGTGTATTTGTGTGTCTATGTGTGTGTGTGTTTGTGCATCTGTATTAAAAAGTCTCATAGAAATACAAGTAAACTAAGAGAGTTTAAGAGTTAAAATTAGAATTATGGATATCACACTATATACAAGATACACGGTTCATCCTACTGAAAGAGATGAGAATGGCATTACATTCCAGTCAGAAGACATTGTTTAAAGAGTACAGAGACAAGACGGAAATATGCATTTCAAAAGTTGAAAATATTCAATATTTTGAAATCTGTGTGGGACATGACCATGCTGTGTCAGGATCATCATAGATCTCATAGGTAGAGGAATTTAGATTGTATTGTAGAAAGATGGATAAGACTTATCTTCGCTTGTGTTGCAAGATCATCCAGCTTTTCTTTGGGTAAAACCGTTATGATGGCAGTATTTGCAATTGTTTTGTATGCAGAACTTTCAGAATATAATATACTGCTACTGTTTTTCAGTACTTCAGAGTTGAGTCTAAGTCTTGAAGGCCAGTGTTTCTTGTCCTTTACTGTGTATATGAGCCACCTGAGCATCATGATATACGCAACTCTTGGCTCTTCTGTATATTTCTCAGAATGTCCAGTTAAATGTAATGAGTAAAAGTACATTGTTCTTTGTACAAGTAAAAGAAAATGTGCAGTCCTAGGCTGTAATTGCTGTTCTCTGATTCCAGAGAGATGGATTTGATCTTTTTCAGGTAAAAATTCAGTAAATAATCTTCTACAGTAGAAAAAGCATAAATAATGCCTAAATCTGATAGAGTACTCAGTAACTCAGCTACTACCAATTTTATGTAAATTTTAAAGAATTATCAAGATAAATTCTGCCTGAATTTTTTTTTTCAGCATAATGACCTAGAATCTAAACCCATCAAATGAGTGTTGCTGAAAGAAATGCTTCATGGTTTCAGAGTTCAGAATACTTAGAGTAGATTTTGGAATCTGTATGCACTTTGCTTCCTCACCTGTATTGTGTAGCTTTAATGAGAATTTCAGGATAATCTTTCTAAGTCCTTCCTATCTTTCTTACTTTTATCTCTCAAAAGGAGTCAAAAGGAACATTCATCTCTTTCTATTTGCATTGATATGTAAATTTGGTCATACATATTTTATAGAGACATGTAAATGACTCAGCTGCAACCCAGTCACCTGTTTATCCCTTGGATAGATGTGTGTACCCCTCTTAAGACTACAACAATTGCCAACATCTCCTTAACATAAGCAGCTTATTAAAATGCAATAAGGAAGAGAATACCTTTGTGAGCAATTTTCTTATAGTATTAATAATCCTGATGGAAAAACAACAGAAAACAGATATGGCCATTTCACCAGTGACCTGTCTAGACTTTCTCAGCCATGTGAATTAGTACAAAGGGATTAATGATTGCAGGAAGGTTAATGCCCATTGAAAGGGTTCACATCACCAGAAAAGGCAGAAAGGGAAGCAGAATGGGAAACTTCCTTCTACCTGAGAAGAAAATTCACAGAGAACAATATTGATTTCTCACTTGGGGTTTACCTGGATGTTACAACTAATAATATAAGAAAAGGGAAATGTGAAGCAAACCCATTTCTTTACTTATTGTTGTTGATAGTTGCACTGTCAAATCTAATAGCCTTTCTGACCTATCAGTGTCTTAACAGAATAAGAAAGATAAATTAAATAAATGTTTTTAGCATACAAAGTCATATTTTAATTGCTTTGCATAGTCACAGTTAATTCTGACTTAATGTTTTCAAAACTGAAGGGAATTTAGAGAACAGAGCATTCGAGGGTTTTTCTAAACATCTTTTGTTTAAGAAAAGTTGTGTGGCTATTTTATCTGGAAAATTATGATACTATCAGCACTTTTAATTAATATTTTATTCTAATATCACATAGTCATATATTTTGTTCCTTAAGTGTGTTTACTCACATAGATGATCTTTAAAGACATTTTCAGGGCTTCATTCTGCTTCTGTTTATATCAAGTTTACAATAATAGTTGAAGTTGAGTCATGATTTGACTTTGAATAATCAAGATCTTTAGGGCTAGAGAGAAGGTTTCCAAGTTAAAGGCTAGACTATCAATGAACAAGTTAAAAATTCAAACGTCAAAATATGCTAATAGGAGGAAAAATTATACTTCAACATGTCGTATCATCCAAATGGTTTGAACATGAAACTCAAATGAGCTTTCTCTACTCTTCATAGAATATTCAAAGCAATCCTGCATATTTTAACATTGCAATGAGAATTTCATGGAAATTAGGAAAAGTCTTTTGCTACAAAGCCATTGAATTATTAAATAAAGTAATTCTTAATTTATATGAGAATGTCAATCTGGTAAGTGTGCAATAATCGCATTTTTCATGCAACCTATCAAATGTTGCATCTATCATTTTTCTATTCAGAAACTTCTGCCAATATTTACCTTTTAATTATATGTCACCATTTGATTTTGTTTACCATGCTAAATGATTATTCATTCATTCTTAGTGGTGAATAGCTCCAATTTTACAACATGCTATATGACTTTTCAGTTTCTTTTGCCAATAACAGTGTTCATCATGCACATCATTAAGTAAACCAGACTATTTAAAAATTTCATATATGATTCTGGGAAGCATGAAGTCATATAACTGACTAAATATAGAACTTTGCAACCTGTATGCTGTAAATGTGCTAATTTTCTAATGTTGATAAAATGAACCAATATATAAGAAGACATGTTTGATTCAAGCTGTAAGGAAAATAATTTGATATTAAAAACTGGAACAACTAGAAAAATATGGGCTCTACATGCTATGCAGATGTTTGGTTCCTGTAGGAATACAAATATATTTCACAATGAATTTGTGAACACGAGCACAATGTATTTATTGATCTCAGTTGGACTAAAGGAAATAAAATGGTACATGGGATTGTAAATCCTTTCAAAGAGTGGCTTCTGTTTCCTGTCTAAAGCATGGGTGAGGAGTAAGGCTTTCAGGTAAGACTTATGGCCTTATATCCCAGCTCCAAAAGAGGACCATCATATTAAGAATCACCATGCTGGTGGCAGAAAATATTTATATAACTCTCCCATGTCTGTGAATTGTTTAGTGAGAGAAAACAGCTGGAAGGCTACTTTAAAAGTTGGAAGGAGGATAGTTGAAGATTATCCAAAGACAAATGGCAAAAATATTAAATGTTATTTGCTTTTTAGGAATTTATTTGTAGTGAAGGAAGATCGCATAAATTTTTTGATCCATTGGTTGATGTCATCAGAGCAAAGTTTAAAGATTTGTTCATCGGCTGAATAAAAGACATCTGGAAATAATATAAATTAAAAGCTAATGTATCAAACAATAAGGTTTTAAAATAGAACATGTTCCAGGACAGCAATGTCTGTATTAGGGTTTTATATGTAGACAAATAAAGATCAGAAGAGAAAAAAAGTTACACAGAAAAAGAATGATCATATCCTTTAAATATAAATGTATCCACACTGGAGGGATGGAAACGGATGGATTCCTAGAGCTCACTGGCCAGCTAGCCTCATTTAATAAGAGCCCCCAAACTAATAAGAACGCCTGTCTCAACAAATACAGAAGATTATGTCTGAGGAAGGACACACAAGTTTGATTTATGATCTCTCCATGTACATGCACACACACGTGTGTTTGTGTGATTCACAAGCACATAAACCAATACATACAGGCACATACAACTTATCCTATAAACCATGTACTGTGGACTCTTATCTCCTATGATACATATATGAGTAGCAGTTCTGTTCTTCTTTACTAAAAGTTTTTGTCTAACACGTAGTTCCATTAATGCTATCTAACCCCCGTAGTTGATGACACTGATTATAGTATATCATATTTACACATTCTTAAATAATGTGAAGCATTTAAAGAAAAATAGATAATATTCATTATGTGAGTATGAGCACAAATTATGACAAATTCAACATAAATAATGTAGAGCTAAAATTTACTGTTTTATATTTAACACTAACAATCATAGATCTTCTAGCCGGTGAGAATGTCCACAGCCTCATATTCATTTTACAGACAAGGAAGACACAAGAGAAGATGTTAAGAACCTAATCAAAGTAAGTATTAAAAAAAAGCAACAAAACAAACAAACAAACAAATAAAAAACAGAAACAAAAAACAACCATGACAACTTTAGAATAGGAGTATTGCTTTTGTTCTTTTAAGTCTTTTTGCCCCCAACTTGGAACTTTCTGGGATTCATACTTTAAAAGCAAAGAAAATCACCTAAGTTGGGATTTCTGGTTTATTCCCAGGGCTGCTTTGCTGTATGGTCGTGATGACAAAAACTTTACTCGAGAATTCCAGTGCAGCCTCTTCCCTGGCATCCTTTTCCAAAAGCACTTATAATATACCTACTTACAGATGCCAATTCAACTGTTCTGAGACCAGTTCTTTGGAGAGTCCTTGAAGTGTCTTCACTTTCGTTTCCCTGAGGTGATTATTTTATTGACCTTGTGACAGCCCTGCAGGAGTCCACCCCCATAGGCAGGAGACAGACATTCAGCTTGTGACAGTCTTAACTTATCAATTAAATTTAAAGATATTTAAAAAGATGTGCTACAATGGGATCTGTTACTGCATAATTAACTAAATTTAACTAAAATTGTTTGAAGATCTTTTACATATAGCTGGCTTAAACATCACATGATTGATGTGTTATAAAAATCTACATGTAACATTTATTTTACTCTTTTAGGGATACATCCAGAAAAAAAAAATTGAGGATAAATAAAATAGCTGAAGTATAGACTTAGGATTAAAGTAAAATGCATTGTAAATAAAATATACAAAGAAGTTTTTTAAATATATAAAGCAAAAAATATAAAACAATAATAAATGACTAGTAGATTATTTGAGATGCAGAGATGATTGCCACAATTTCTTGAGCTGTTGCTGCAAGACTGGAGGTGAATGCAGGAGGAGGTAGGGTGGATAAGCAGGTAGGGCATGGAGGCTTTGGAAAGATCAGCAGTCTCTGTCTTCCACACCCTGGCAGATGCCCATGGGGCATAAACTGTTCTTTCAATGATTACATATATTTCTCCACTTTGGCATTATAGACTAAGGAATTTGGATGCCATTTATTTTCTTCTTCTACGTAACAAAAAGAAGATAAAGATTTCTACTTTCCTGATTATATAATATAGTCTTAATTAATATTGTTATATTTATTTGAGAACCTTTTTCATTACTCATTTGGAAGTAACAATTACTTTACAATAATATTTTGAAAGTGATCTTTAGTTATCACAAAACAAGTTTGTAAAATGCTTGAGAAAGAAAACTCAGAGACTAAAGGAAACAACAGAGATGTCCTAGGATATAAAAGACAGAGTGAAAATCCAGCTACCACTTCCCTCTCATGGTTGGTGTGGCACCCATACAAATTGCAGCCCAGTCTGCTTTTGCTGTAAAGGGATTACATGTACTCCTCTGAAGAACAACACCTTAACCTTCTTAGTTTCAGAACTCACTATTTTGAAAACTAATGCAGCCTTAGGATGACATTGAAATGATGAAGACAAATGAACATTATTCAAAAGCTTTTTAAATCTGGTCTCTATGCTTGTGTGTTCTATTATTCCATCACAGTAACTGAGTAGACCTGAGTACCTATTTTTCCATGATTTTTTCATTGTAAAGATAGAAAAATAGATTATATTATGGATCACCCCTCAGTTAATTCTCCCTTTGATTAAGTTTTCCTTTTATAGTATTCTAAGACAAAAGATTTATGTGATTAGAGAAATATGGGCTAAAACAGTTTTAAATGACATCAATGCTTTACATTTTATTCTAGTCTTTGGTAGAGAATCTTTAATAGCCACCATCTCATAGTAACTTGGTTACAATGTTAATAAGTTATAAATGTGTTTATCTGAAATGCCCAATTTTGAAAAAAACACATGAGGATATTAGACCATATTATCCAAACAACAGAGAATATTTCTGGATTTCTTATGCCATTGTTGATTGAGGTTTTGCAATGTCAAGGAAGAGCACAGTCACTGCCTGGCTATTTATTACCAATTCAGAAAATGCTGAAGAGACTAAAGGAGGAAGATTAACTTCTGGTCTAAATGCACGCAGTGTCATGCTGGTGCCTGAGCAAAGCAGCTACTGCATTCAGCCAGAGCACACACCTTCAGTGAATTATAAAAACCCTGTGCTTCGTGTGTCAGCAAACATCTGGCAAACACATTTATTAAGAAACAAAAAAGAGAGTTATAGTGAAGTAAAACTACACTAATATCTATTTTTTCAACACTTTGGAAACATTAGAAGTGCAAGAAATCTTTGTGTTTAGAACTTTGACCTTATAATAGCCTATCAAGTACAATAGCATTTATCTGTGTTTTACTTGTGAGTATGGGCTATCAAGTACATGTACTTGTTATTGATCTACTAGTTCCTCTGTCATCCAAATTCAAACTCTTATAGGGAAAAAAATAAAAGTATGGTAAAATGAAATAATATGACTGAATTGACCCCATGCCCCATGCTATCTAGAACTTACTGTGATTACCTTTACACTAACATTTAGATTGTATGCCTGGGGAGGCAAGTTGATTTGGACCCAGACGAGGCTAGTCTTCTGTGCACAAGGAATAATGTCCTATTTGAGACACCCACTAACAAATAAAACTACTCTCAGGGATCTACACTTTTAAACTAAAGAAACTGCAGTCCCCTAGAAACAATGGTGTGTATGTAACTCATCATGGACTTCTTAAAAAGCAAATTATGTTTGAGTAGGTCCACAGTTGTGCTCAAGGTTTTGCATCCTAGCCAGCTCTCTGGTGATGCTGTCACAACAGACATGCCTATCTCTCTGGATAACAATTCACACTTTCTTTACATGGCTAGAGGAAAATAAGAGAAAAGAAAATGGTGACAAAGAAAAAAATAGAAATACATTGCTTCGAAGCCAAACAATTAAAATATTTCAGACTTCCAAGAATGTCTAAGTGTTCAACAATCAATAAATTGATGACTGAAAGATGACTGGAAGTAATCATTGTATGAAAGACACTACATACTGGTTCTTAAAATTGCTTTGTGTACTGTTGCTATATCACAAGTCTGTCTCTACATTATACTCCTTGAAGTTGAATGCAAAGAAGTAGCTCAGATGGCCTGCTTTAAGTTATAGTTTTATCCCAAAGTAACCTTGTGAAATTTGCGACGAGGATATGATGTACTTGTATTGAACAACAATAGCAGCAATAATAATAATAATAATAATAATAATAATAATATATTATAATGGAAAATATAAAATATCTAGTGGTTATTGGAATTGTTATTTTAAATGGTGAAAAATTTATAAAATTAAATCAAAGAAACATTAAATGCTAATAATCATTTGATGCTCTCTGTTTTCAGTTTACACTATTTTAAATTATATTTAAAGTAGATAATTGAAGAAACTGTGGTATTGAAAGCCAAAGTTTAATTAGTTTGTTTCTGGTGCCTGAAAAGCAAACTACTCTAGGAAGTACATCTTCCTTTCAGATAAATGTTGAGTTCATTCTTTATGCATCTAAAGAAGCTGAGTACCCCTTTCTAGAAACAAATGGGCAGTATCCCATAGTTACTTCCTTTGGCTTAGAGAGTTGGAGGGCAGGGGACATTGTAACAGCATTACCAAAGAGCTTGTTAAAATATAAAACCTTGGGCACCACTCTACACCTGGTAACACAAAATTTGCTTTTTAATAAATCTTTTGCTCTTTTCTATTTTATTTATTAACATACTGAAGTTTCCTGATTTTATCTCTTCACTGCATCTCACTCAAGTTTAATTTCTCAGACTAGCATTTTATTTCACTTTGTCATAAAACATCTCAGTTTCTCCCCGCATTACTGCCAGATTTGAATGCTCTAGTTTGAAAACAGACTTATATAAAATCACATAATATATCTTCATTATAGAAGTATTTCCACTGACGATTCATATTATAGCATTTATTTTATCATTGCTTTTCTGTTTGTCGAAATATACGGAAGGAATTAGAAAAAAACTCCACATTTATTTTCAGTTTTTGGTCTTGGAAGATTATGACAACATGAAATTGTTCAGAATACATCTTAAAAATGTAAAACAAAATTTGCTTTATTTAAAAAGTTTCCCTGTTCGTTTTCCCTTTGAGTATGTATGCGTGTGATATGAGATTCATGCATGTGCATGAATATATGTGAACAAGCATACAGAGGCATACAGAGCTCAACATTTTATCTTCCACAGTACTTCTCTGCTTTTTGCTTTGGAGACAAAGACTCTCACTGAACCTGAAGTTTATCTATCTATTCAGTTAGACTGTCTGGGCAACAAGCCCCAGGGATCCCTGTCTCTTCCCTAGAACTGAGATCATCTGCATCCTGTCAATTCACGGGGCTCCTAGGAATTGAAGTCAGGTCCTCATTGTTTACCAACAAGCACGTTTCCAACCGTAGCTGCTTTTCTGTTGCTATGATAAAACATCATAACCAAAAGTTATTGAATGAACATTTTAATTCAGTTTATGTCTCCAGAGGGGATGTGTCCATCATAATTTAGAAGCACGGCAGCAAGTGGCTGGCACGGTGGTTGGAGCAGGGAGCTGGGAGCTCACACTCTTAACAGCAAGCCGGAAGCAGAGAGTGAACAGGAAGTAGAATGAGACTGTAAGGAGTCCTAGTCTGCTCCCAGGAACGTCCTTCCTCCAGCAAGGTGACAGCTCCCCCATAAATTCTCCAAATAGTGCCGTCACCTGAGGACCAAGTGTTCAAATACCCAAGCCTGTGGGAGACACTTCTTACCCAAACCACTAAACTAATTAAGTTCTCTCCTCAACTCCTCTTTTCACATTGTTAGTCTTTTATTTAATTTGCTTTAAGAAGCACAGTGTCCTGTGGCCTAGGCTGGCCTTGAACTTTTTATGCTTCCAAGGGCAACCTATGACAGCAGAGAGCACAAGGTCTGTGGGTTGTGATTCACTAGTCCGTTAGGGGCCCTCACAAGGTTTGCCTTTAGAATATGCTCAGTTTACTAAAACTGACATCCCTTAAAATTCCATGTTATCATAATGGTTACGGTAATCTCGTGTGAACAGATGTCTTGCCAACACAGAAAAGGCAAAAATTGCAGCCTTACATTTTTCTAAGAGACATAGAATGGTTTCACTTGTATTCCTAACTCCTCCTTACCTCCATCTCTCAAATGTTGAGAGTAACGGGCATGAACCACAGTGGTTAGCTTGTTTGATTTTGTTTTAAAGTACAGATAGGTTAGTCAAGTATTTATCTCATATTCTGAATATTACTTATTTCAAAATGTGTTTCTATAGAATTACAAATTAGTGGGAAGCATTGTGTGAGGTTTCCAGTGAGCTTCCCAATACAGCAGGATGTAAAAGATGGAATAACTCCATTCCAGCAAAGTCAAGCTTATTCAGCCTCAGACACTAAGTTTTGTATTGATTTTGCTATAAAGGTCATGAGATACATATTTATCACATATTTATGAATTAGTTTTCTACATTTACTACATAACTTATTAAAATAATGTAAAGAGAAGTAACTTACATAGGAAAATATTTCTGGAACAAAGACTTTAACTTTCTCATGAAATATTACTCATATTGTAATACTTATCATATTAAACTATTAATGTGTCTTAACTGTCAAAGTAAAGGACAGTGAGGTACCTCAGTGGGTAAAAGTGTTTGCACTGTGAGCATGATGACTTATGTTTTAACCCATGAGAGAAGCAGAGGATGATACTTCCAAAAACTGTCCTCTGACCTCCATATGCACAGACACAGATATACAAAAATAATTTATTTTTTTCTGAAAAGACATAAAGTAACTAAATCAATATTTTAAAAAACTATATGCACAATGTAGAATGTTTATAATGATTTGTGCTCGAGGCATTTGTGTTTCAATATCAAGGTACTGCAATTTGAACAATGCTTTCAGATTTGCCTCTGCCTCATACATGTGTAACTTTATCGTTTCTATAAATATGTAGTTGTTGTTTTTAAATACAAATAGAACAGCAATAAACATCATCTGATTATACAAATCTACTTCAAATTAGTGTTACCTGTTAATGATGAGACGTTATATAGCAGAATTCTCACACTGAATGTTAGTTGAGGACAGTAGAGAGAGGGTAACAAGATCAGCAGAAAGCTCATTAGAGCAGCAAGTTTCCCTCAGGGAAGGGAAAATGAGATTACAAATAGCTAATGCTCGGGAGAAAGGGAAAATGAAGAAACTTTATGAATACTGAATATTCTTTTGCAAACCTAGGTTTGTAAACAATAAATTATTAAACAGTGTTTCTTCATTTAAATATTCATTGCCAAAATGCTAGATTTTTGCTGAATTTGAGTCAGATTACTGGAGCATTAAATGGATGTCATCACTTGAATAGAGAGACCAATGCCAGCATCCTCTATTTAAGAAATTTGTAGTTTCCTTGCTTTTTCCTCTTACATTTCTGACATGTTTTATCCAGTAGGATTGTGCATTTAGCTGTTTTTACAGATAGAAATATCTAAAACATCATAATCAGTTCTTACTCTGTGCTGCCCGTGCGTGTGAGCTATTGGGTGAAGTGTAAAGCACTAGTCTCTACTATGAAACAAATTTTACCTCTGACAACTATCAGTTCTACAGTTATCAAAAGAAACAGAGCAATGTCAGTGACAATTATTTTAATTCAAAGCTCTTTACAAGCACCATCGAATTCAATTTTACATAGTCTTATGAAAAACTCACAAATATTCCATCATCATGATGGTGATAATATAAGAAATCACATAATTTCCCTAAATAAGAAGTTTGTCTATTTCTCCAGAAACATTTATTTTCCCTGAATTAAAAAAAAAGACCTAAGGAGGGCTGCGATTTGACAGAAGTATATTTATTTTTCACATGCTTCCTAAGGACCAAACATGAACAAAATTGCTGTGTCCTTTAGCTGTCTTTAAGTTATTCATTCAAGAGTTAATAGTGTTTCAAGGAGAAAATGGTAAGTCATATCAGAGGATGGCTACAAATTGAATGTATTCTCTGTCAATAGCACTGTTGATACTATCAATGAACTTGTCAGAAAAAAAAAAAAGAATTGGTGAACATCAAGGAAAGGAGAGAAAATGGAAAACCATTTTTCCATTACTGAAAGCTTAAAACTTAGTCATTTACATAAGGATGTAGAGTGTATAGTAGTATTATGAAAGGTCTTAGGGGATTAAGGGACAATCACTTTACTATGGACAACATTCACGTGTTTATATCCTGATGAGAAGGGGCAAACTGGAAAGACAGTTTTGATGAAGTTGTGACAACAGGAATTTATTTCTGTGATAAAAGGAAAGATCCTTAATAGAGAAGCCAAGTATCTGGGAGAAATATGTCAAACAGACAACGAGACTGCAAAACAATTTGCCTGGAATACATTTGAAATTGATGATAGAAAATACAAAGCAACTCCATTTTAAAAAAGATTCTCTCTCTCTCTCTCTCTCTCTCTCTCTCTCTCTCTCTCTCTCTCTCTCTCTCTCTCTCTCTCTCTCTGTGTGTGTGTACTTGCTCAAGTAAGCATGTGTACCTGTGTGTAGGCTTGTCCTTGGAAATCAGATGAGGGCAACTAAGCTCTTGAAGCTAGAAATACAGTTATTTTTGACCCACCAGACTTGAGTGCTGTCATCCAAACACAGATCCACTTCAACAGCTGCAAAGGCTGCTCTCAAAGGCTGAGCCTTCCCTCCAGCCTCCGAAGTGGTGTCATGTGAGGCTGTCATTCATTGCATTTTTGAGGTGATTCTGTTCTTGTCAGTTGGAATCATTCACGTGGTGGCAGATTAAGAATGGCAACAAAGTTTTCAACAATGAGGAAAGAAACTTAAAACAAATTAAAAGACTTACTTCAGAGCTTCTGGCAATCAAAGTAGCAAAAGGTTGAATTATAACCCAAATTCTCTTTCCAAACCTTGCTATAGACAGAAGCTAATCTCAGTCTGGAGTAATGAACCCTTTTTTAAACTCACCTAACAGGTGGGGGTGTTCTTGAAACTCATGCACACAGAAATGATATTTTCTTTTTTTCTTTCTTTCTTTTCTTTTCTTTCTTTTTTTTTCTTTTTTTCTTTTTTTTGGTTTTTTGAGACAGTGTTTTTTTGTATAGCTTTGCATATTTCCTGAAGCCCAGACTGGACTCGAACTCACAGAAATCCACCTGCCTCTGCCTCCCAAGTGCTGGAATTAAAGGAGTGCACCACCACTGCCTAGCTCACAGAAATGAAGTTTTCAAATAATCTGAAGTATATTCTTAGATCTAGTAGAAGGGGTTTGTAGTAACAAATTAGGGCATTAAAATGGTTAATGCATGAGAGGAAGATTTACAGATAAATAGAACAAGAAAGTGTATCTGGACAGCATCTTGTGCAGGCATGTGTTTCAAAGGCGGTGTGAAGAAGCTGTAACAAGTAAGGAAGATCCTCTTTGCTTTCAGATCCTGTTGATGGAAAATATCCTGTGATGTGCTGCAAGGCAAGAAGGGTCTCGAGGTCTGTCTTAGGTAGTTTTTGTTATCTTCATACAGCTATAATTACCTATGAGAGAGACCTTATTTGAAATAATACCACTATGAGGTTGGCCTGAAGCAAAGTCTATGGACATCTTTTCAACTAATGACTAATATGGGATTTCTCAGCCTTCTGGGGTGCTGTCATCTCCAGGCAGGTGAACTTGGGAGGTATAAAGCAGGTCATTGAATAGGAATCTGAGGAGCAAGCCAGTGAGTAGTATTCCTCTACGGCTTCCAATTCTGGTCCTGCTTCCACATTCCTGCTTTGGCAGCTGCCAATAATGTTAATGGAATGGAACTTGTTGGCAGTTCATAAATCAAATAAACTCTTTCCTCCCCAAGTTGGTTAAGGGGCTGTTATTCATTCATTCTTTCTTTCTTTCTTTCTTTCTTTCTTTCTTTCTTTCTTTCTTTCTTTCTTTCTTTCTTTCCTTTTACTTTCTCTCTCTGTCTGTCTCTCTGTCTCTCTGTCTCTCTGTCTGTCTCTCTGTCTCTCTGTCTGTCTCTGTCTCTCTGTCTCTGTCTCTGTCTCTCTTTCTCTCTCTCTCCTTTCTCTCTTGTTTTTTTTTTTTCCGGTTTTTTCGAGGCAGGGTTTCTCTGTGTAGTTTTGCACCTTTCCTGGAACTGTCTTGGTAGCCCAGGCTGGCCTCGAACTCAGAGAGATCCGCCTGGCTCTGCCTCCCGAGTGCTGGGATTAAAGGCGTGCGCCACCACCGCCCGGCCTCTCTTGGTTTTTTGAGACAGAGTTTCTCTGTGTAACGGTACTTGGCTGTCCTGGACCAGCCTGACCTTGAACTCACAGAGATCCATATGCCTCTGCCTACCAAGTGCTAGGATTAAAGCCATTCCTGAGTGTACTATGGGGTAGCTATAAGAACTCTTAGGTAGCTGGAATGTGTCACTTATAGGCTAATTACCCACTGATATTGTTCCTTTCAGATGTCCAATCCTTTACATTTTATGAATGTTTCTTTTAAATAATATTTTCAGGATACTTATTCAGCTTTTCTCCTTTGCTTTATTTTGTTTTGTTGTTTGAGTTGATCTTGGGGACATATTATCTGTTGGTAGCTCAGGCTTCAGCCTGACCTCAAATTCTATAGTGTTCTGCCTCTATCTTTCTAGCCAGAAGATTACAGAATTAGATCACAGATACTACCGAACTCCCTGGCAGTATTTTTTGTCAACCTCATTTTAGTGGTGTAATCAGTACCTAAACGCTTAATTCCTTGACTTTCCATTCATGAAATTGAAATTATGTCCTTTGAAATCACTAAGTCAGACATCATGCCCACTTAGAATATGGTATCTGTAGAGAAGCTTGATGGACTGATGGAGATTGAAAAGGAAAACAATTTCTCTACTTATCTACTTATTTGAAATAAAGTCTAGGAATGCAGAGATGACCACATTATTTTAGATAAAATGTCATACATCCACTGCTGATCTCTAGTCTCACCCATCAGAGTTGGCAAATCAAAATGATTGTCATAAAATCTAATGTCACGACAATTAGTGTGTTTGGCCATCCTGTCACTAGAGTAGGTCAGTTCGGCCTGTCTCTCAACCATTGCCAGCAGTCTGTTGTGGGGGTATCTTTGTGGATTTCTGTGGGCTTCTCTAGCACTTTGCTTCTTACTATTCTCATGTGGTCTTCATTTACCATGGTCTCCTATTCCTTGTTCTCCCTCTCTGTTGTCGTGCTAGAAACCCCATCCAGTGACTGAGGGATCTGGATGCAGAGATCCATGACTAGGCCCTGGGTGGAGCTCTGGGAGTCCAATTAGTGAGAAAGAGGAGGGTTTATATGAGCAAGAATTGTTGAGACCAAGGTTGGATAAAGCACAGAGACAAATAGCCAAACGAATGGAAACACATGAACTATGAACCAATGGCTGAGGGGCCCCCAACTGGATCAGGCACTCTGAATGGGTGAGACAGTTGATTGGCTTGATCAGTTTGGGAGGCATCCAGGCAGTAGGACCCGGTCCTGTGCTCATTGCATGAGTTGGCTGTTTGAAACCTGGGGCCTATGCAGGGTCGCTTGGCTCGGCCTGGGAGGAGGGGACTGGACCTGCCTGGACTGAGTCTACCAGGTTGATCTCAGTCCGCGGGGGAGGCTTTGCCCTGGAGGAGGTGGGAATGGGGGGTGGGCTGGGGGGAAGACGAGGGGGGCCGGAGGAGGGAGAACAAGGGAATCTGTGGCTGATATGTAGAACTGAACTGTATTGCAAAATAAAAAAAAAAAAAATACAGTGAGATAAAATAAATAAATAAAAAAAATTTAAAACAATCTAATGTCAGAGCATATTTCTCCATTTTTCTTTAGTTTCTTTAATTTTTAATTGTTAAAATAGATTTGTCTGGAGGTGGGAAGAGAAAGTAAGACCAATCTATTGATTTCCATGGTGTAAATATTGTCACCATGGGTAATTTCAAGTGACAGCATGATGTACTGAACAATACTGACCCACTGAAATTATGCCTGGGAAATATGTAGTTCGCATTTAATTTTGTTAAGAATTCTGTCATATAGATGTAGCAGATTTAAGTAGCATCAAAAAGATAATAATGATAATAATGGTCCTCCTCCTCCACATCATCATCATCATCAGGCATAACCCTTTTCTGAAATGTTTGCAAGCAGAAATGTTTTGGATTTTGGATTTAGGGATGAACTGTTAGTTTATTTGCATATACTGAGATGTTTTAAAAATGAAACTTGAGTGTAAAACTCACTTATATTTGGAGCACATTTTATTTATGTAGGCTTAAGAGAATATAGTATTTGATATAGTAATTTGGTACACCTAAATTTTGATATTGGCCTTAATAGGCAGGCAAGTGTGAAAGTTTTCACATATGGTATTATGTCCTTAAGTAAAAAGTTTCTGGTTTTGGAACACTCTGATTTATTTTATTTTATTCTATTCTATTTCCTGACTAGTGATGCTCAACCTCATAGACACTAAATACAAATTATATTTATTTAAAGTATAATTTATTTAATAATAAATTCAAGAAAGTTATTTATTGATATTGGCTATGTTTTAACATAAAATGTAGATGTTTGAAAGATTTCTGTCATCACATGATCTCCTGGACCTAGACTTTATCAAAAATACATGCCAGTTATCCTATGCTTCCACTAAATGTTTGGCTGAAGCAACTCTTTACATATCTGTGGTTCCTGCTATGGCTTCAAAGCACTCTAATGTTTTGACTCTTTTTTTCTCCCATTCATGTCCTCCCAAACTAAGAGTGTCATCAGTAAGTAGCTTCCAACTATGACTTTGACTCCTGTTCTGCTCTCAGGAACATCTAGAAAATTGTGAAACTAAAGCCAGAGGTAAAATGAGATTAGGAAACCAGGTTTAGGTAACTCTAAGGTAAAGCTACTTTTACCAGAAAGCTGATCTACTTTCTATACTGTCTATGGAGATCTGTGGCTGTGATACTGAATCCAGTCCAACATAACTATGAGATAGTCTCCAGAAATTTATAAATTGCTACTTAATATTTGAATGCCCTCTAAAAACATCTGGAGCTACCTTGTTATATCATTTTCTGATTTGTAAATTGGCATCTTCAACGTGATGTAATTTATTACTTACAAGTGACTTACATACTTGTGTTGTTGGTAGATCTCAACCCATAGTCATAGATCATCCTGTGAGATTCACAAAATGGTGCTAGAAAGCTGTACCTAGAAGGTTCTTGTGCCCCCAGTGCTCACTAATTCTTTATTCTGACTCTTCTTTAGATAATTAGCCTCACTGAAACCTGTGTAAATATAATTTGTGAGTTCAGTAAATATTTTCAGTTATCTGACATGTGTACTCATTGCTGAGAGAAGAATAGCATGATAGAGTTAATATGGAGAAGGAAAAGGAAAAAAATTAGTCTGGAGCTTAAACTGGGAAGGTGAGAGGTAGGTCAATAAAGAAGAGAAGGAGAAGGAGGTGAGGTAAGTTACACCAAGATTGTTTAATAAAGCTTCAAGGAACATTATTTTATATTTTCCTAAAATTATAAACAATTATGTATAAGTGCATATGTATACTTATTCTTTAGAGGACGTTAGGCCACTTGGGCTGAAAATGCTCCCGACAAGAACCATAGACTAACAAAAATGCTCCCAAGTACCAGACAAAAATCTCCTCTTGAATGGTAGCTCAGGGTCATTCAAGTGACTTCCAAAACAATATAGACCATTGTTGTTGCTCTTGGTTGTGACTCTCAGAGGTGGAAGTTAAGACCCTTTGGCTGAATACATCACGTATGACTTAGATAATTGAAGCTACATCTAACATGAAAGCTTCCTTCATCTGATCAATTTTCATAGTACCAGAAAATATTATGCAGCATGGTAGGGTAGGGAAGGAATTAATAGATTATCTAGCAGCAACACCTATGAACCACAACTATGACCAGCATGGCAAGATATCCATAAGGTACAAGTAAGTGATACACACATGTTGGTGGTAATCAACAGCTGTCTAAGTGGACTTAAGGCCCACACAATATGAGGGAGGTCATGTGTGGCATTATGAATCTAGTCCAAGACTAGTAAGGTCAGGTATTTAGAAGATAATATATTACCACCAGATTGTTAGGCCAGCAAAATTTCTAACTACATCCTAAATCTTTTCTTTATACACACAATATATATGTAGCTATCACCCCTCATTAAAGAAGCTCCTCTTTAAAGCAAATTAAACAATCCATTAGAAACTTTAACTGGACCAATTTAGAGATAAATAGGTTCTTGGAAGCCCAGCCTCAATGTATACATCTACATCACATTTCCTCCATCTCTGGGTAAAGGAAGATTTTTAGAAGAAGGGGCAGGAAGATTGTGAGAGTCAGAATACAATAATGTCTGCTGTGAAACAGTATCTCATAGAAATGACTGCATAAACAAAATCATAACAATGACTATATCAATAGATATGCTAATGTAGAAGGTGGAGGAAATCTCCTGGTGTCCCACTCCTAGACAAAGAATAGGAAACTAATGACGGCTGAGAGAGAGAGAGAGAGAGAGAGAGAGAGAGAGAGAGAGAGAGAGAGAGAGAGAAATTAGTTTCTGCCAGTGATGAGCTTTCTAATTGTTTACCCAATATGATGAGAGGAGGGCATGGAAGGAGTTGGAGGGAGCAAACTTGCAAGTGACTGGAGGGAGGAGAGAGAAGAGGGAAAGGGATAATTTTTATGTTTTAAATACAATTAATAAAAATTATCTTAAAGGGAAAGAAATACAAATCTCATCATACGTGGTAATTCCTATGCTGTAATATCCATACTAATAACATTCATAATATTCACAGCTGAGCTTATTTAGGATACAGTACAAGAGAAGTGCAAAATAACATAATGTAATGAATTCTAGCACTTGATTAGTGATATATTAGTGTCATATGTTATTGAACAGGAACAGGGATTGGTGTCATCAAGAATTGGTAGAGCTTCTGAGTATTTCAATTTCTGTTTCACAGAGTAGGAAACCATTTCCAGTTTGGACCAGAATTGTCCTATTCAGTGGACCTAAATTAATTTTAGCAAGTGATGATACCATCTCCAGTACTACTTACTTCTATTGTACTGATATCACCCCTTCAGTTTGCACTGACTTAAGAGTACCATTTTGTTCCCCTCATGAGCAAGGAGAATTGATAATCTGCCTCACAAATTATATATCTTGTTTTGTTGTTGTTAGCTAACAATGCACTGTTACTGTATTGAGCAGACTTAAGTCCACTTGGACATGTGCTTTGGAGGAAAACATCTCCTCCAGCAACATTACACATAGAAACTGGTCTCTAGCTAAACGTTCTGCATGTTAATTTAAGGGCCTGGAAGGAAAAATGGGAAGATTAGAGGCCACAGCATCTCCAGCAGTGACACACGGATGAGATCTATGGGAACAGACCCAGGGAGGCAATTTTTCTATTTTACACTAATGGGAACCACAAATGATCTCATGCAGAAAAAGACACTCAACAACAGCCAGGTGTGTACCATGAATAACGTGGTAAATGTCAGGGTCTTTTTCCAATTCAGGAACAATAAGCATATGCACAAAACAGTGATGATAGTACAGAAGAAAGCTCTGCAGTTTCCCAAAACCTTTCTCCCACCATGGCTGAATGAGCTGCTGCATTGCCAGCAGGGAACACCAGATACCAGAAATAACATTCGGATTATAAATCAGTGACATCAAACGCCTTCTACCCTTTTCACATCTATACTGCGTATCAGCTTTCTACACTAGTTGTAATGTCTCTGCCAGCATCTTTTTTGGAAGTTTAAAGAATATGTGATTTATTGACATGGATTGCCAAATAAGAGAACATCACACAATGATTCATTTTACAATGGATAATTTTGGGCTTTACAAACAATACTGATTCTTCAGTGTCTTCAGATCATGTTGAAGTAGTCTACCAAAAACTAGACTTGGAATGGAGTGTGCTATAGGCACTGGTAACTATAAATAGTTGTATTGTTGTTCTATAGATCATAATATTGCTGAACAGTCTATGCAGAAAGTTATTCTGCTCTATTCATAGTTAGAATAGTTATGACTTCAATGGTTGAAGACAAGATTTATCAACAGGCTCAATTATTATTGTGCACTAAAAATTTCTCCTTCTCCCATTTACATGTGGAAGCCCAGTCCTCAGTATGTGAATATACAAAGATAAGGTATTTAAAAATGTAAAGTTAAAATAAAGTCATCAGCATGATCCCTAATCTAGCATCACTCCATACTGTGGAAGATCAGAATATAACACACAGAGAGAATACTTTGTGGTGACCAGGTAAGAAGGTTGATCTACAAGCCAAGGACAGAGACTTTGAAAGAAATCAACCCTCTAAACATCTGGAGATATTTATCCTTCAGAATTGTGAGACCAAAAGGCTAATGTTTATGCCAGTCGCTTGTAATATGCAGTAGCAATATCCTTAGAAAATGAATAGCCTGACTTGCTGGTAAATTCTTTGTTTTTTTTTTTTCTTTTCTTCTCTTTTTTCATTCTTTTTTTGAGGGTGTGTGATTTGGGTGCTGCTGTAATAAATGTACTAGTTTGCAACTAGAAGAAAATGCTTCATTCACTGAATCTATAATTTGACTATTGAACCAAAGGACAAATTAATTACTATATTGAAAGGAGTAATTGGCTTGGGTTATTATGAGGAGCTAGGATTGCTATTATATAATGGAGACAAAGAAACTGTGTCTGGAACTTTGGAAATCACTTAGAGCATTTTTTTTTCAGGATTCTGGGCTTTCTGAATAGCCTATTATACCAACCAGGGTTGGAAAAGACAAGACAATCAGGATCTCAGACCAATCAAGGATGGCAGCATGCCGCCAATCAAACAAACAGGCTACAAGGTGAAGTGACCTCCAGGGGTACCAGAGAGGTGAAAGGAGGATGATAGAGATGAATATCACTTACAGCATCATGTATAATTACATCAGCCTGCTTCCCCAGTATCATATCATTTTAGGCACTCTGACTAGTTAATTTTTACAGGAACGTTTATGTTGATATAGTTGTATGATTTGTGGGGCCCAAAGCAAAACTGAAGAGTGATGGCCTCCTTTAACATATAATAAGAACATAAAAAGTACAAAAAGAAAATCAAACACTTTTATTTCTTCCTCCAGGTCTGTCTTGACTATTTAAGACTATTTTTTAATTTGATATTTGATGTTGTGTTACTTTTGACAAAGAAATACCACGAGACAAGTACAAACCTTCATAGACCTGTGGGATGTTAGATGTGTCCTCCTTCTAGCTATTGGGCCAGCACAATATGTAGGGGAGGAAAAGATTGGGGGGAATCAATTTCCCTTTTTGTGGATTCACATCCCCAACTCATGATAGCAAGATAATCATCTATAGAGCCTCAGTTCTAATATTGGGAAGTATTTTGGTATCTAAGGCGAAGATAAGCGGTGCTCTTGATTTTGACAAGTTACTTGTTTTAGTCATCAGATGTCTCTGTGCTGTGGCAAAATACATGAGAAAGGCAACATAAAGGAGGGAAGCTTTATTTTGGCTCAGATCCATGATGGCTTGGAAGTCATTACATCAGGTGTGAGGCTGCTGGCCATACTGTGTCCACAGTTAGGAGTCAGAGAGATAAACACAAGTACTCAATAAGCTTGCTGCTTTTTATTCATTGTTAGGCCCCAACCCATGGAATGATGTCGGTCATAGTTAAAGTCAGTCTTCCTACTTCAATTAACCTAAACTTGATAATCTTTCCCAGGCAATCTAGAAGCATGTCTCCTAGGTTATTTCAAATGTTACCAAATTGAAAATCAGTATCAACTATCACACCAGCTAGTACCCTGAGTGCCTGAAGGATTGTTGCTACTATCATGCTCTACTTCAAGAGATTGTGGACCATGATATTTATTGAAAATCTTCTTTAGCTTCATATCCAGTCTGCAGGATAAGAACAAATTGGATCTCATCCCGCATCCCCTACCCTCCATTGCCCACCCCTCATCCCCAATTTACTCATGGAGATATCATCTATTTCCCCTTCCTAGGGTGATCCATGCATCCCTCTTTGAGTCTTCATTGTTAGCTAGCTTTTCTTGAGCTGTGGGTTGCAGTCTGGTTATCTTTTGCTTTACATCTAGTATCCACTTATGAGTGAGTACATACCATGTTTGTCTTTCTGAGTCTGGGTTACCTCACTCAGGATGATACTTTCTAGTTTCATCCATTTGCCTGCAAATTTCATGATGTCATTACTTTTTATTATATGTATCACATTTTCTTAATCCATTCTTCAGTTGAGGGGCATCTAGGTTGTTTCCAGATTCGGGCTATTATAAATAATGCTACTATGAAGATAGTTGAGCAACTGTCCTTGTGGTATGATTGAACATTCCTTTGGTATATACCCACGAGTGCTATAGCTGGCTCTTGAGGAAGATTGATTCCCAATTTTCTGTGAAACTGCCATACTGATTTCCAAAGTGGTTATATAAGTTTGAACTCCCACCAACAGTGGAGGAGTGTTCCCCTTGTTCCACATCCTCTCCAACATAAGCGGTCTTCAATGTTTTTGATCTTAGCCATTCTGACAGGTGTAAGATGGTATCTCAGAGTTGTTTTGATTTGGAACAGGGATGGAGTGGGAGAGCAATGATAGAAATAACATGAGAGAGGGAGACATCACGGGGACAGGGAGAAATCAGGAGCTAGTGAAGTTCCCATGAATCCCCAAAGATGACTCCAGCTTAGACTACTAGCAATAGTGGAAAGGGTGCCTGTACTGGCCTTCCCCAGTAATCAGATTGGTGAATACTCTGTCATCATAGAGCCTTTCTCCAGTAACTGATGGAAGCAGATGCAGAGATCCACAGCCAAACATTAGGCTGAGCTCCAGGAGTCCAGTTAAAGAGAGAAGTGGGATTCTATGAGCAAGGGCACCAAGATCGTGATGGGGAAACCTACAAAGACAACCAAACCAAACTAATGGCAAATCATGTAATTTATATTAACAGCTATGGAGCCTGCATGGGACTGGACTAGGCACTCTGCACAGCAAGACAGTTGTGTAGCTTGATCTATTTAAGGGGTCCCCTGGCAGTAGGATCAGAACCCATCCCTGGTGCATGAGCAGGCTTTTTGGAGTCCACTACCTATAATGGGATACCTTGCACAGGCTTAGGCAGGGGGAGGGGCTTGGATCTGCCTCTACTAAGTGTACCTCCCCGTGGGAGGCCTTAACTTCTTTTAGGAGGGAATGAGGGGGTGGATTGGGAAAGGGAGACTGGAGAGTCAGGAGGAGGGAAGAGGGGATCTTTGATTGGTATGGAAAATGAATAAAATTTTTTCTTAATAATAAATAAAAAGAACATATTGGGATGATGTAGTACATACCCTCCCCACTTAATGTGACATAGTCATTAAAGCAGAGTAAACTGGTAGCAGTTTATAGGTACCAAAATCTGTGGACCAGTTTGAGTAGAAAGAGTCAGAAACATTCTAGCACTGTGAAACAGGCGCCCAACATTGTCCTCTTCTCCCTAACAATACTAGATTGAGTCCTATGACTCCATCAGATGTCATTTTGTAAATAATAGAAACCAAATATATTTTTAAAAGAATTTTAAGATGGTAGGGACAGAACATTAATACCCAAGTATCATGCAAATATATGTATTCTAAGACTTTATAGGTCACAGGTCAGTGAAAAGCTCTCTGAATTTGGGAGTGTTGGATTTGATAAGTCTTAGTAATACAAGAAGCAAATACAACAAGCATTTGTCCTGAGTTATATTCCTTTGACTTTACTAATGTTATAAGTAAACATGGTGAACAATAAAAGCAGATAACTTTATTGCTTTATACATCCTTACTTTCTATTTTAAGGCCGTCAAAGAAACCAAAGGATACACAATCTTGTTCAACCATGAAATTTATGTTATATTAAGACACCTGGAACTTTCTTTCAATCATTCTGACATATTTAATGATAGACAAATACAGTCACTCCATCAGCAGAGTCGCATTTCTTTGAGGTATTCACAAGATTCATTGAAGAACCTCATAGACATGGAATCCTTGATTTTTACAGGATTACCATACTACATTTTCCTCATTTCGTCTTTCTGTCTTCCCTGTGGTATTATCTTCCAGAGAAATCTCACAGACTAGAGTCTTTTCATCAGGCAGTGATTTCAGAAAATGCTAATTAAGATGCAAGTGGGGAAAATGAGTACTACCTACAGTACTTCTTCCTTTACACACTTCAATCAATCAGTACACGTCAATCATTCATCATTGCTTTAGGAAGAATTCTTAGTGATTACATAAATTGGTTAGTTATGAATGAAGCCCCCAAGTTTGATAATACTTTTAGAAGGTGAAAGAAAATATTTGAACATGAAAATCTCAACTTCTAAAGAACTGGAGATCTTAATTTGCTTATTTGATGTTGAAAAATTCTTTAGTTAAAAAAGTCTTTAAAAACATATCTATTTTATGTTCAATTTTTTATGCTTATTTAGGTATTTGGGGAGAATATTAAGAATACTTCCTTAATTATAGATGAATAAAGAAAAAAAGCAATATTTGGGATGAAACCTGCCTGGTGGTAATAGAGTTATAAACTTCTAAGCACAGTGACGTTTTGAAAGATTTAGATTTATGTCCATGTCTTTTAGAGTCAAAGCTTTGTCAATAAAATTTGTCCTATTTTTTTCTGATATGTAGATTTTAACTTTTCTGTGCTATTTACTGGTGCTTTTTTATGTGAACATCAATGCTTCATATTTGAATAGTCACAGGAATCTGAATTGACTTCATTTGGCCTTAATAAAAAGTATTTTGGGTTTTTTGTCTTTATTCAGAAAATTTGACTATAGAATGGGCTCACATACATTCAGTGGACTATACCTGATCCTCGGGGTAATGCTTTTTATGTACTTATCACTGTGAAAGGCTTCTTATCCCATATAGCAGAAGGATGTCCCCACATCCTTCCCTCTTCCGAAGCAAGCAACATTAATTTATCCACATGTCCCATTGTTACTCTTTAAGTCTTTAATGATTCACTCCTATCTATATTATTTCACATTCTTGCCACTATTCCTAAGTCCTTTATCTACCTTATCCTAGTTGGCTTTCTGAGAAATTCTATCTTGCTTCTTCCCAGTCATATCAGATGCAAAGCACAATACAATGCTGTCTCTTCTCGAAACCCATGCACTCCAATAAAACTGGCAGGCTTGACAGTCTGTAAATGTGAAGTCCAATAAGACTACTAGTAGACATTTGTTCCTATTGGGTGCTTAAAATGTGGATTGAACATTTTAATTTTAGTTGTATTTTATCGTAATTAATTTGAAGTAAAAAAGATTTGGGTTTGGAGTTTAGGTTACAGAAAGATTTATCTGAAGAGTTAACAGTTAACATTGTAGTGTGGTCTAGGAGTAGAGTTCTCCCATGGAGCTCAGTGTTGGTCTCCTCTTACAGTTTTCAGAGAAAGAATGATAGGAAGGAGAATGGATTGTTTCTTTTTCTGGCTCTTGGTTGTTGTGAGGAATAACCACTCAACAGTCAGTTAAGGAATGATGGGTAAATTTAAACAACTTTCCTGGCTGTTTGTTACTGGAGGTCAGTAGACAGTGAAAATAAGAATATAGAGAAACAAGTCACATTACTTAAGAAATCAAGTTACCTTAGCTATAGGAATTGTCATATTCAAGCCAGAATGGAATAACTTTGCAAATGGCATGTCCCTGTCTAACAAAACTTGAATAGAAATGTATAGCTGGGAACTATCACATGGTACAGTTCAGCTCCCAAATGGAAACCCTCTATAGATGGTCTTTCCATCTGAGATGAAGTGCCATACTTTACTTGACCCTAAAACCCCGAATATTGCTTTACTATAAAGCAATCATTTCATTAGTATATCTTACTCTGCTGATAGTGGTTTCTTGGGAGGCAGGTATCCCATCCTGAAAATCAAAATAGTAACTTTCACAGAAGTAAAAGTCAAGAACTTCCTATTTCCTCCTTATCTTTCATTCACAGAAATGTATCCCCCAATAATCCCACATTTTTGGAAAAATAGTTGGAAAAGCTTCCTCCTTTCATTCTATTTTGTCCTTGCTCTTCCTTGGAAATTAATTGCAGAATCATAGTGCTCTGTCCTCACTGGACCATAATATATGTATTGTCATGAAGACTTACTTTGCCTAAACACTAACAGCCAAGTTGTACATATACATGGGGCTTACAGGAAATATTAGAGAGAAAGTCATAGAAAATTTGAAGCTCCCAATAGTCTTCCACTTTCTGCTATGTCTGAATCTAATTTAGGAGATTAGCCAGAATCTTACATGAAGAGTATGTATCTCTTGGTATCTCTTGACACCTGATATCATCATTGGAGAGATAATTTGATCAAAACACAGACTTAACAATTTTAAGTGAGGAGGAAAAAATATAATACTTCATTTAGTGGTCAACATCAATCTGCACTAATTCATTCACTAATACCATCACACACTGTAATTTTGGACCTATACATTGGCTTTCTTTAATATGGACTTGACCCTCATTGGTTCCTGATATCTTGACAGAGTGATCAAACTAGTACAAAGGAATGTAAGAGTGGGCTACTGAGATATTTCACTAGGCAAAGAGACTTGCAAACAAGCCTAGGGGCAGAATTTGATCCGCAATATTAATCTAGTGGATCTTATTCCTGTGGGCAATCTACTTCTTTCCCCACCCATTCCTCTCATTGTCTAGTGGGCCCATAAACAAAGTGGCCATAGTAATAAAAATGGAGGTTATGTATGGGCTCAACAACAGGGTCTTCTACTCACCAAGGATGACCTTGCTAAAACTGCTACTTTATGCCAAACTTCCAACATCCAAAACCAACAATGAGATCCCAAAATAGTGGCATTTCTAAGAGTTGCCAGCCAGTGACTAGGTAGCAGGTTGACTACATTGTACTACTTATATTATTGAAAAGACAGTGTTTTGTCCTTACTGAAATACTTATTCTGGTTATGGATTTTCCTTCATTTCACTTAATGATTCTTCTAAAGTTACCACCACCATCCACGGACTTAATATCTGGTATATCATTGTTGTGGCATTCCACATAGAATTGCTTCTAACCAAGGACATTACTTCACAGTGGGCCCATGCCCAAGGAACTCACTGTTTTTATCATGTTTTCTACCATCCTAATACAGTTGGCTTGATAGAAGGATGGAAAGGAACTTCAAAGTATCAATTAGCTAATATTAGTCTGGAGTGTAGACAAACTTTCTCATTGGGACTTCCAGCTCTCAAATAATGACATGGAAAATTCTTATTAATTATGAAATCTCAGCCTTAGCTTAGGCTTGTTCCCAATGAGCTCTTATAACTTAAATTAACCCATTTCTATTAATCTCCATGCTGCCACTTGGCTTGTGGCTTTTTACCTCTCCTCTTGTATGACCTGCTTCCTCTGCAATCAGCTGGTGACTCTCTTGAATTTTCTAATACTTCTTCTCTTTGCCCAGAAGTCTTGCCTCTATACCTTCTTCCTAGGTATTGACCATTCAGCTGTTTATTACACCAATAACAGCAATACATTTTCACAAAGTGTACAAATATCCCACCACAGTGGAGGGTTTGGATAAGAGTTCTCCATGCCGGGCGGTGGTGGCGCACGCCTTTAATCCCAGCACTCGGGAGGCAGAGCCAGGTGGATCTCTGTGAGTTCGAGGCCAGCCTGGGCTACCAAGTGAGTCCCAGGAAAGGCGCAAAGCTACACAGAGAAACCCTGTCTCGAAAAACCAAAAAAAAAAAAAAAAAAAAAAAAAAAAGAGTTCTCCAGAAGGTGGCACATGCTTTGAATATGCATCCAACATGTAGGCATGTTTCTTCTATAACCAGGAGTTATGGGTCCAGAAATCAAGAGGTGGCAACAGAAACATTTCTATTTACTATCATTCTGAGTGATGTAGAAAAATTTTGCTTTGTGTTACTGCAACCTTGTGCTTTGTTGGTCTACAAGTTTTGGCTGGGGAGAGGGATACTTCTTCCAAAAGACACAACAAACCTTCTATTAAAGTGGAAGCTAAATCTTTCTCCTGGCCACTTTGGTCTTCTGATGCCCTTAGGGGAATAGACTTAGAAAGTACCAACAATATTAAAAGAGTTGATTGATCCAGACTACCAGGAGGAAATTGGACTACTTCTACCCAATGTAGGTAAGGAGATTATAGATGAAATGTAGATCCTTTAATGCATATCTCAGTATTAGCATGTTCTGAAATCAAAGGCAATGGGAAGGAAATTAGAGCAAGCTAATCAAAGTAGTGTGAGAAATGACCCAGACACTTCTAAATTTTTTTGTGCATGTTAAAAGATATCATTTGTCATTTCATGGAAGACCAATTAAAAGGCTAGCATTTGTTTGTGTATTATTCTATGCTGTAAACTGATAGTTTGTTCTTTCTTTCCTCCATCTAATATATGGAGGAAAGATATACTTTGAACGTCTGTGCTTTGGCAAGAACTGCAGGTATATAACAAGGAAGTAGTATCCAAAAAAACAAAAAACAAAAAACTCAAAACCATGAAGTACTCAATTTCTGCTTTTATGTAGTGATATTCCAAAGGGGAGAACAGCCATTCATAATAGGTTATGCAAACAAATAAATGCATATTTGCATGATGTTTTTAAAGGAATTAAATTAAATACATAGTTGAAAATTATGTGGCAGAGACTGATATTTAGATATGCTTAGGGAGTAACTAGAACTAGAAGAACTTTAATCAGATAGGTTAAAAAAGTACAATGTTCTGTGGGTATGGAAGGCTCTTAGTAAAGGAAGAATTACACACATTGATCCTAAGGTAGATACAACTAAGATCCACTGAGAACAAGGAGGAGAGATACAGGACCAGACTCAACTTGAAATACTTGCATCAAGTAATATGATTTATATTTATTTCCTTTTATTGAAACAACTTCTCATACATACAATACTTACTATTTAAAAAAACTTTTCCTTCAGTAACTATTTTAGAGAGTCAGTTTTTAGAGGGTCATCTGGTATTTGGCATGCATTCCATTTTAATAATAATTATAACTCATATGATGTTTTAAAATTGTGTTTATACACCTATTATTTTAAATTGTATGTCGCCTTTAAGTAATGTTTGTTCTTTTGAAACTAGGACACTTTAAATTGACTATATTTTATGAGATCACTGTTGTGTCTGGAAATGCAAAAGACTTGCATAAATTCAAGCCAGAGAAAATCCCAGCATGGAGAACAGAAATTGTACACAAAGTTCCACCCAGAACTAAGAAGCTTTTTTCTATTGGTTGCTGCTGGGAGAGAGAAAATATGTTTCCTTCAGTGGAATGACATCCCTTATATCAAGCATACCCACTGGGAAGCCTCATGCTCAGGAATAGTTGGCCAACATAAAATGAATTCCTTGTTTTTTTTTTTTTTTTTGAGAGTTTCTCTTTTGTGTGTGTTTTCTTTGCTTACTTATTATCTATTATCTATCTATCTATCATCTGTGTATTTATTGTGTGTATTGTTTTAAGAAAGAGAAAAATATGAGGTTGGGAAGGTAGGAAGGGGTGTGTGTGTGTGTGTGTGTGTGTGTGTGTGTGGTGTGTATGTGTGTGTGCCTGGTGTCTGCAGAATCCAGAGAAGTCCCTGGAAGCCCTGGGATGTCAGTTATGAGCTGCCAAACCTAAGTCTTCTGTAAGACCATCAGATGCTCTTAACCCTGATTCACCTCTTCAACTCTCATAACATTTTAAACACAATCAACTTTGAAAAAAATTAGAAGGATAATTTAACAGCACAGAACTCTGTTTTTCCCTGAAAAAAAGTCTCTTTTGCCCTATCAATTTCATGTAGTTTATTATTTTGATATGGTAAAAGTAAATTTTTACTTGATGTTTTATGTATAACTGAGTCAGAATGAATACTAAGAATTTTAAAAAATCTCAAAATACTTATTGAACTTTGAATTTGGAAGAAAATTGTCAGCAAAACACATGTGAAACTCCAATTTTTAAAGAACATTAGTTATATTAGAAGTCAAAATAATGAATATTTATTACATACATTTGAGGTTGTAGTAAATCACCAAACTGGGCAATTGTTTTGAATTAGTTGAAGAAATGATGACCTCTACCACAAAAGTATCTGAATTGAGTTGTTAGGTCTGGGTGAAGAACTAAAAAGCTGAAAAATGTTACCTCAGAATGAATACGTTAGCATGTGATCAGTGAGACCCTGGAACCTGCATGAAGGCTAACACTTTGATTGGTGGAAATGTAAAATTCACTTTTCCCTTGGTGATCCCCAGCTCTGTCATTAGTTAAGGGAGTCAACAATATGCATCTCAAATGTAAACATGAAAATTCCCTCTGCAGAATATCTTCTTCATTAAGCTTTTGTTACCATATTACTCCAATTTTGTCAATAGTAAGTATGAGATCGGTAAAATTGTTTTTAAATAGTGTCTTTACTTCTGTAGTACATTAACAACAAGGTAAGTCTAAATGAAAACCACTGTGAGTAACATATGAGAATAAATATTTAAATAATAAATAAAATCCTAATAACGGAATTTTATACATCAGCATTGCTTATGATTATTGTATAAGCATAATATGTCATTTTCTATGTTGAAAATGCACAAATTACAAAATGATTCTATGGTGATATTTTATTTGTGCTGAAATGTGATTTTATTTGTATGTTAACAAATAAAGTTGCCTGGGAATCAGAGCTAAAAGCAAGCCATTTAGCAGAAGTCCAGCAGTGGTGGCACATGCCCTTAATCCGATAACATGGCAGGCAGAGTCTCTGTGTAGTCAAGGCCAAGGCCAAGTGGTGACCTGAACCTTTAATCCCAGTGCCAACCATAGAGACAGGCAGTGATAAGGAAATCATGTGGTTGTGTTTAGAGCCAATGAGAAGGTAGAACAGACAGGCAATAAAAAGACAGGACACAGGAGAAGGTCTCTCCCCAAAGGGAAGGACGGCAGTGAGTGATAAGCTAAAGGCTATTCACTAGTGCTCAGATCTCTTGGGCTTTTAACTCTGTATTTGGCTCTGTGTTTCTTATTTAATAAGACCATTTAGAATTTTGTCTACATGACTCAATCTATAGAATAGATATCATTTGCCATTTTTTAAATGATCACTATGATATAATACTTACGAAAATAAGGAGCCTTGCTTCTTAATCCCCTTCTTGTAGGAATGTTTTCTTCTTGCAATGTGATAGCAGAAATGCCTACCAATAAGATGGTCTCAGGTTGATGCCAGTTACAAAAATGTCCCCTTTTGTAGATGGTATAAATAGCATATACTTTTCCATTTTTACTTTTTGTTGTGATTCATGTTGTTGTTTTGTTTTATTGTTTTTCCTCAAGTGAATTTTGCATTATATTGTCACCATGAACATAGGTCATGTTCTACAATCTTAGCTTATGTGGAATATGTATATGATCATTTTTTATAAGTTAGAAAATAAAACATTTTTATCAGAATAAAGATCCTATGCAAAAGGGTATAAATTTAAAATCTTAGGAAAGATCAAGTAGGACAATCAGATTTTACTATATTCAAAGGACTTTTATTTTCTGAAAAAATATAAAATTTAATATCTTACACTACAAAAACATGTACACAAACTGAAAGCACATAGAGATGCAGATGGGAACCAATATGAAAGTGCTCATCCTTCCTTGAATTCACTCTGCAGCAGGGACACAAGACATCGTGATGCCTACCGAAGAATTGTATAGGCTACATAAATGTCTCTGATCTTCTGGAAACCAAGAGATTTTTATAAACATTAACAAAGGACAGAGTCTGGCTTTAGTCTCAGACAATTACAAATGCATTATATATATAATATATTCTTTTAAATAATTAATTGCAAAACTACAGTAGTCTAAATATTCACATACAGTCGACCACTCAAACTTCAGTGAATACAGCACCCAGCTTGAAAAGATGGGACATTATTTTTTGCCAACTTTACTTTTTTTCCAATAACATTGAGAAAAGCAACTTGAGTCTGGTTATAAACAGACATTCTTTTTTAAAATAAATAGCAGCTTTTTCTAAGTGACAATTACGTGGTCATTCTGAATAAGAACATTCAACCATTGATGTATGAAAAGACTCATAAATTAACAAGAAATGAGAAGAAAGTTCTTATCTATTTCTTTCCTGATACATTGCTATATAATTAACAGCATAATAGAGGAAAAATATTCAATGTAACCAGCTGTGCTATAGCATTGAAAAACTGATGACTTATTTGAGCTATCAAATTTCAAATAAAGCTACCATTATGATTCTGTTCATTTGCTCATTATTATCACCATTGCCATCTTACTGTCCCTACTTCTTATTTACATTGAGGTTAAACATCTGGCAAAGTTTAAACAAGACTATTTATTATCACATTTAATTTTCCCTCCTAATTTTGAGAAAGAACAGAATGAAAAAGAGATATTTTCTACTATGCACCATCATATACCTACTAAGTCTCTAACAACTGACTCTCTTTGCCATCTAATGTACCATTACAGCCAAAACACCTTCCAGAGAAGAACAGTTCTCATTGTGCTTCTGAAAACCCACTTCAATACACATACAAATATCTTCTTTACAGCCTTTCGCTTCCACATAGAATCCAAATATCAGACATGCAAATGCATAAGTGTTCAATGGATAGTAACTGCTCCACTTTAACATGAAATGTGAAAGTTTTATCTCTTTTGTTACATAGTGGTTAGAATCGTTTTATAAACAGAGCTTAGGGTGTTTAGCATTATTTGTGACAATTCCAAAATGAATAATTCTAGACACATTTAAACTTTAATAAAATATTTCTATGTAAATTGTACAATGATTGTATTACTTTAGAACACTGGGTTGCTCAATAAAATACAGGGATTAAAAAACATGCACATTACAGATTTTAAATGGTGAAAATCAGTATTTTTACATTTTACATATAATCAGTACATTTCAGAGATAGTGATTTTTTTGTCAGAGTACATGCTAGTGAATGGCATGATTAGATATAAATCATGATTGATAAACATAAGATTTCAAATAGAACCAGTCAGTTCAGAGCAATTTCCTGTTGTACCACCTTACAAAACAGTTACAAATCATTTTACAAATCAGTTACAGGTGTGGAGATTATGGAATCTGTACTTTATTTTCTGGGAGGTGGTGAGTAAGGAAATGAATCCACAGGAAAAGAATTCACACCATCAGGATTTGCCAAGTCTAGTGCTGAGGGGCAGACTCACTACATTTCACGAGAGCAGACTCCTCCCTCTGTTCCACTTCTCACATTTATAGATGAGATTGGCACTTTTCAATTGGTGACATATCCAAGGGTGAACAAATATTTTAGAAAGGCATTCTTTCCTCTTTAGCGGGGCAGAGCTTGTATAATTTAAAAGTCTATTTCTTCTAAAATCATATTGACATTCTTTAGAAACTCTCCACCAAATTGAGATATGGATGAAAGCTGTGTGGCCATTAAGCATTCCTTCTGAATTATTTTCCCAATGTAATACTTGAATAGCAAAGGAAAAATAAATTTGACTCAAATGAATTTATATTCTGTTGTGACAAAGCTGAAATCATCACTCCAACAGCCAGCCACTTATGTGTAAGGGACCCACCTTAATCTCTGAACACACAGAATTGAAAAACAATTTAGAATGTATTGTTTTTATGTCCCTATAGTTGTGGCTTATACAAGCTCTAAAATGTGAATTTGTAAACATTTTTGTAATGAAGTTGTCAAAATTACCTTATCACTAAGATTCAAATAATTTTTTAAAATTCAGTAGAGTATAATAAAATCAATTTTTTGATAGGAATGAGTTTTAATAATTTTGTGTTTTTTAAATGTATACATGCATCTTTCTTAATGATGATGTCTATCTGTGATGTTCAATGTGACAATATTAAACTACTTCTTTCAATTCTGAAAATTTCACTAAACTAATAGAGATTTCTTGAATACAGTGTGGATCTACAGTGGTTCATGCCCCATGTAGTTGTTTTGATCTTTCCTTATTCATTAGCAAAGAGCTATTTCATTCTTTTAAAAAGGATGAGAAAGAAAGAATGAAAGAAAGGAGGAAGGAAGGAAATATGGAAGTGAGGAAAGGAAGGAGGAAGGGAGGAAAGAACAGGGGGAGAGAGAGAGGAAGGGAGGGAGGGAGGGAGGGAGAAAGGGAGGAAGGGAGGGAAGGAGGAAAAAGACTTCTCCCTAGCTGTTTTTCTTACATGGGTTATATGCTTCCAAGCGCAAGGACCACCACTCACAAAACACTGGTATCTCCTCTTCAGATCTCACTTCTCTCATATGCTTTTACCAAGGTAGCCCTGAAGTCCTGATTTAAGTTCTCTGCTCCTCAAATATCACACACCATTCTCCTGATTTTATTAAGTGTAACAACATAAATATTGTTTATGTCAATATGATGCTCACTTTTTCAAACATTTCAGCAAACTGCGTGAACTTTACCCCAAATGAGAACCCTTTGCTGGTGTAGTGTATAGAATACACTGAAGGACTATCATATATTACTTAACAAGTCTAATTTTTAAATATTTTACTTTGGTTCTTCAAAATATTCTCAATATTATGTAATGGAGGACATAATGTAATTAAAAAATTAACAAGTGATTATTAATAAAACTTAAAATTCTGAGTAAAAAACACTTTTTTTCATTTTTTACTGCTGTCTTAGTATCAGACTTTTGTAAATGAGTCACAGTGGGAGTGATTACAATGATGAGCACAAACGGAGACGCTGAGCGCCCCTTGTCTGGACAGTAACAGAAGCCAGCACACTCCACTCTCTCTACATCCACATAAATGTGCCCCTTTGTGTCAACTTTGTTTGAGAAAATATTTTCTGTAACTTAGAAAGATGGAATTTCAGAGAAGGGTGTGAGATTTGTCAGAGAGGGTAGAAACTGTTTGTAAAAATCCAAAAGGGAATTCGTCTTAGAGACATTAGCTGTTTACATAAACTAATTAGTTGCTTTCAAAATGAGAGAAAAAGACATCAACTTGGGCTGGATTTTTTTTTTCTACTGTTTCCTATTTCTCTTATTCATGTTACAGCCTGGAACACCCTTTCCTGTATGCTGCCAAAATTAAAACACCATCAAAAAGGCAAGCAGAACAATATTGTATACACATTCAAACACACACACACACACACACACACACACACCAGTCCAAGGTTAGTCAGTTCCTGGGCATATTGCAAACTATACAGTATACACACATTTATTACCTAATAGTCTCCAGAAGAGCAACTACAAGTAAATTATGTAACACAGAAAAATAAATATACACCCTGTATTGAACTTTTCCTTGACCAAGCAACATGTTTATATATACTATTTTCTATAACTTAACAACATGTAATTGCATTTTAAATTACACACTGTTTTTAAGGAATAATCTAATCATATTGCTCTTCAATACACTTATTTAGACAATAAGACTTGAAGTAAACGTCAGTGAAATGCAGCTTTTCTTAGCCCACACATGGCTTTAAAACTTTTCCTTTCAAGTAGATCCCTGGAAGTTTTGAAAGGGGCTGCCTTAACAGTCTATAAAGGTGCTCTATCTTGATATATTTCATGTACAAGATTCTGTGGAAATAATGGGGGAGGATTTAGTTACTACTTTATTATAGGATGCTTATCCCCATGTTTTCACTCTATGTAGGTTACATTTGTTTCATGAAAAATGAAGACACTAAGAGGAAGATATGGAGATTTTAGGAAAATATTGATTACAAGTTCAACGACTGAGACGAATGCCTCCAGAGGTTTAGAAACCACTCTTTTTCCCTTTTCCCTTATAATTGTTAAAACAAATCTCAGGGCTGTTTACAAAGTGCAGAGTCGTTCGCTTGAGGAAGTGACCCATGCGGAGGTCACACTGGCACCATCCCATTTCCCAGCTGCACCTTCATCTCTTGAAGGCTGCTCATGATCTTCTTCTGGTGACCGACCAGAGTCACTCCCAGGCGCCTCAAATCCCTGCATGAAGAAAGCACACATTGGATGTATGTATTGAGTCAGTTTGTAGCACACCGCAATAGTTCACGCTGGCAAAGGGGCAAATGTTTTGCAAGAATTAGTCACAAAACAGTGACAATTTTAGATATTCACAGTCCAGTGTCCAGGTTCTAAAACTTAAAAACAAAATCTATTTGCAGTCAAAGAAAATGTACACGTTTATTCCCGTGGATGAATATCATCATTTAAATGGTACATAGTGGTGAAAAATGAAGGTTTATATCTTACCAATAAATTTTAAACTCAATAGGTACAGTTTCATTGAACAATATTGACAATGTGATCCTAAAACAACATCAAATATTATTTTTGCTAAAAGAAATATACAATGTAATTTAAAGTTTTACACCTTGTCAGTTGAAGACTGAATTCTTCAAGAGACTCATTCATTCAGTGCAGCCATCATACATGACAGACAGCCTTACACAATGATCATTACAACAGTGCTTTTATAACAGTGTTTTATGTCTTTTTTTTTATTTTGGATTCAAAGCGCTAGAGTTTCAACTTTTACCAAATCAAGCATCAGCTTCTGTTTTCTTTTGACATTTAGAGAATTCTGAAGACTATGCACTTTCAAAATGGATTTCATTCTAGATTCTTTTCCTGTGTTGCAAAAATAATCTTTTTCTAATTTTTAATTTATTTTACATATCAACCATAGTTTGATATGTAAACTCCCTCCTCTTTTCCCATTCCTTCCCTCAACTTCCAGTCTACCCTCCTTATCCATTCTTCCTCTGGCAAAAATAATCACATTACTCAAAAAAAATCTTAAAGTGTTTATATTTTAAACTAATAATATCTTATAAAACCCCCAAAACAAGGATATTCATTTTAAATGCTATTTCATAGACTTTAAAAGGAAATTATTCCTCAAAAGGGTGTTTGGACAATATAATCAATGCATGTATTTGGAAAATTATATGAACTAATTCTAAGAAAAATTAACACTTATAACTCATAATTCTAAGTGACAAATATGTCTAGCATTTTAGAATTCTTTAGGAAATCACCTTGCTAAAGACATTAGCTTAATAATTTTTATTATTTTTGCATTCATTGTTAATTTTAATTTTCTTACCTATCAAATAGAATTAAAGACAATGACAAGACCATAATAGGTAAAATATAGTAGTTTCAGGTAACACAAAGATATACAAAGATATCTCTTAGCAAGACGACTGAGCACCTTGGCTTCAACTTTGTCAGCCTTGGAAAAAATTATCTACTAAGGTAATTTCATTATTTCTTCTCTTTTTTATGGTTTTTGGATTCCTTATGAATTTTAGAAAATGAGAAGCAACTTAAATACTACTGATACTTATGACAGTAATATATTTCTTTCTTGCAATATAAATATTAAACATTAATTACAAGATCTCAGTGAACAATATAAAAATAATAATAGCTGATGTGGTTTGCAAGAGAATCATCAGCAAAACATTCAATAAAAATCCACCTGGAAACAAAGTCACCATTGTTATATCACAGTAATAGATAATTGAAGATTAAAGTCCAAATAAAAATACTTTAGTTGAATTTAGTTGTATTTCTTTCCATTTAAATTCACATTCACAGGCTTGCCATGACAAGGTGAGTCAATGCCATTACAGGGCTACTCTGTTCACTGTAGGTTACTTAACAGTCTTTCTGGCTTCTGCTGAATGAATACTAGACTACAAGGAGAGACTCCTCATTTTTGAGGGAACAAAATTCTTCAGACAGTGATGAATTTCTAATGGAAACACTCTCCATATTGAAAACCACATCATTTAACATAAGAACAACCAGTGATGCCTAATAATCATCCAGTTTCTCCATACTAGAAAAGTATATAATGGCAACACAGAATTTAAAAATATTTTTACTTTATGGATAAAGAGACACAGATTTTGGAAAATTTAAATCATTCATCTGTAGAACACATCAGTAGGCAACTGAGGTAGGACTAAAACGAGGTTCCAAACTTTGAAATCCACATTTTAATTTCTCATCACTTTTTGGTGTGATTTTGAAAAACATTTCACATTAAATGCAAAAAACTATTTCTGGTTAAAAAAAAAGGAAACTCTGAACACATCATTGAATATAGAATATCCCCAAAGGACTGAACAGGCTTTGCTGTTGTTTTGGCTAAAGTTGTATAAGGAATCTACATTTCAACATAATTTCCAATGTTGAGCAATTCTGATCATTCTCTATATTTTATGAAAAATTGTGTAAAATGAACCTTTATGGGTGTTTATCAGCAAAGTATAGATCAGAGCCAGAACCAAAAGCACTAAATTTTGAGCTTAGAAATAATCAATTCCTAGTAAAAATAATTAAATTGAGACTAGAAATTATATTTTAAAATGAATGTTTGTCATACATATTGTAAAATACTAAGTGATGCATCTATGTCCTGAGGACCACATCTTTATTTAAGAAATATATTTATTCAAGTTACATAATTCATAATTACTCATGTAGTCAGTGGAAACAACTTTTAAAGAATAACTATTACATTTTACTCTTAATGACTTAAAACCCAAAATGTATTGGTTTTCCAACTCAAATGACGTGGAATTTTCACATGTAACAACACTTTAATTTGAAGGATGTGCCTGTGTACATATGTTTGTGCCACATTCTGACTCTTGGCTAGAATGACATTGAATCGTTTTGACATATTTTTTTTACATGTGTAGCTTTGCTAATGCTGATGCAATTATAGTTTATTTCTCCAAAAACTAGCAGATCACAAAATAATCTAAAATGTTGCTAGCATGAGTATGCTAAGCTAAAAAAAAAAAAAAGCATGTTTTAAAGAATTTCATTGCGTTACTGAATATGGGTACATACTTTGTGTTTATGTTATGCAATCATTTTAAACATTTTTATAAATAATGGACATCTTTTATTTGTGCTATTTCTTTATTATTTGTGCTATTTCTTTAAATCTGTTATGTTAGCTTAGGACTTATGAAAGTGATATATAGGGAAAACATACCAGTATAATTATGTGCTTGTAATAGAGATATCCTTAATATCCTTTTCAGTGGAAAAGAATGAGAAGTATTTATGCAACTTAAACTGTTCTCAGATAACGCCTTAGTGAATTAAGTTGGCGCTATAGAAAATTATCTGAAGCTTGAATATCTTTCTTCCAATACTGTCAAATGCATTAGAATGTAGTAAGTAGTTTCATCTCACACATTTCACTATTTCCAACAGTTTCTTTTTTGTTTGTTTTCCTTTGTGAGTATTTTTATGTATATGTGCCTGTATGTGTGCATGTGGCACATGCATGTGTGAGCTCAACTGTGTAGACATATGTGGATGCCGGAGGCTAACATCTGGATAGCTTCCTAAATTGCTTCTCTAACTTATTTACATTCATTTATTCATTCATTTATTGAAAGAGGGTCCATCACTGAACCTACAGTTTGTTGATGCCAATAGTCTGACCAGTGAGTACCCTGGGACTGGCCTGTCTCTGGCCTCCAGAAATAGCTCTAAAAGAGCGTTCTGCCATACCTGGCTTTTATGTGGGTGCTTGGTAACTAAATTCATGATAGCTCAGAAAGTACTTTACCCCATAAGCCATCTCCCAGTCATAACAGTTTTTATTTTATTGTCACCCACATATATAAAGTGGGCAGATTTGTAATAATAGTAACATTGTGTGTGACAATGAAGTGACTCCACTCCTGTACAGGGACTTTTGGAAGGAAACATTATCTGATGGTTAAGGATACACCTTTTTTTCCCCCTATTTCACTGTGCATCTGAGACATGTCAGGTCTAGACAGTTTTAGATGCATCCCTTTATACACATTACATTAATTGCATTGTGACCACTTGTAATCTGAACAACACTTAAGGCTGTTTCTAGCTCTAATACAGCACCCTTAAGCATAGACTTACGTAGCCAAATATGAAGAGAAAAGGACATAGAAGACTGCATTATGTTGACAAGACTTGACATGTTTTAGAAGATCTGTACATGTAACCTGGTGCCATTGCTGGGATTACATTTCAACATCTTTTTTAAACATTATTTCATGATATGAAATAATGAAAAACTTTCTTAATATATGGTGATGCTAAAGTAGTAGAACAAGCTAAAAAATAGAAAGTGCCTGATATATATGGAGCCATCCTATTGATTACTCAGAATACAATTCATGTTTGTGTGTGTGTGTGTGTGTGTGTGTGTGTGTGTGTGTGTGTGTGTGTGAGAGAGAGAGAGAGAGAGAGAGAGAGAGAGAGAGAGAGAGAGAGAGAGAGAGAGAGAGAGAGAGATTGTTGATTCTCTGTTGTGCTTTATATACCTTTTAGCCCTATTAATGGAATTAAAATCCATCACCACTAGCTAGATAGTAGCAGGGATATGAGAAACTAATGAATATTCACTCAACCTCACAAAATTTTGGTTTCTATCAGTAAGTTTTATAATGTAGCTATGCTGTCAGTTTTTCCTGGCTTATTTTAAAACTTATTAGGTACTGTGCAAGGTAAATGTATTTATCAAAAAAATATTCAGCCATTTGGTAGAGATGAGACTTTGTTAAAACACACACACACACACACACACACACACACACACACACACACACACACACACACAGAGTATTAGCTTAATTGCACTGAGCACAGAGAACAGCAAGCTCTCCTATGCATGCTTTGAGAGCATACTAAATTATGTGTAATGACTTTCTTCACAGGTTAATGAAGTTTTTTGAGTTAGTCTGCACAAATTTAGGTTCCAGATTTAGAAAACTGTTGTTTTAGTATCATGAGAGACCATTCTTATAACTGTTCCAGGAACCTCTTCAGCTTACTGCAAATTGGTATAAAATTTAAATTCACTGGATTTTGCTCATTGTCTAAATCACCAAGGTTTGACAGCACAGGCCTGAAAAGAAATCTACAAAGCAGCTTTGATTATGCCCTCACTTGAAATCTTTAGCTTCAATTTACCACTTGCCTCCAGCTCACAATTTCCCCTGTCAACAGTAACTCACAGCACTTGTACATGATAGTAGAGTCTTGCCATTTCTCCTACAACAGTTATTTAAATATGATTACTGTATACAGACAGAATAGCATGGTTTGGGAAAAGAAGACAGGCAGCAGGCAGAAGCATCTAAAGTTAAAAGCTATTCTTATTGGATATGCCTTACTTCAAGACACACAGTTGTTCATTTTTTTCCCTCATACATGTACTGGCAAATAGTTGAAAAACAAAGTGATCCTTATTAAAGTAGTTTTTAACCAATGGTTATAATAAGAAAAACTGTTTTCCACACTTGTATTTCTAAATTTAATAAACACTCAAATTTCTCAAGCAATAAAATACCCTTTTTATGTATATATAGTACTTTGTGCATTTGCTTTCTTTTGTTGATTTAACATTTTTTAGCTATGAATATGTCAGTCCCTTATTGGTTTCTAGGAATAACATTTTATTATATCTTTCATAGGATTCATATAATTAATATTTAGATATTGGATAATAACTAGGTATGCAAGGGTATCATCAGAGTGTTCCAAGAGTATGTCCCTGAGTTGTGTGGCAACCCCGTTATTGGGAGGTGTTATTTTTCAGCATAAAACAGCTTTATTTTTCTCTTTATTAAGGTGAAAAACTGTACAAATTACTTTTTTTAAATTTTTCCATCAGGAAGCAACTGATGATTCCTTATTATGTTTTAAATTTAAAATAATACTTTGATAAATAAAACCTACCAATTTGAAACACTATGGTCAGAAAGAGTCATAATAAATGACAGAAGCTGATTCTAATAATGTCAGGCTCTCCAAAAAATCAACTTCTTTGGATATAGAGTCAGCATGCCCAATTCCCAGTAAGGATTATGGTAATGACTATGGATTCCAAGAATTTGAAACAATTTACATAAGAAAACATTCTTTGACTTTACTCTTTTGTTTATAGTAAATGAGTTAAAAGGTAATTTGAAAGAGGCAATTTAACAAAGGAACAATTATAAGACAACAGAAGAGACTCTTAGGTCTTGAGAAAGTACACACACACTGAAGAGCATTTAGGAGGTTACAGAAATAGAGGAAAGAATTTTAAGAAATAAGGAAAAGTGAAACCGTGACAAAATAATATTAAACTCATTTCTACTATCGAGGCCCCCAAGAAATAAAATAATTCAGAGGAAGATAACATTGACACCAAAATAAATTTAAAAAAGGAAAAGAAAATAGGTTATTTTTTTGTAACAATAATTGTGTGTGAAGGAATAAACAAAACTGTAACAGATCTAACTAAATATATGATCATATATTCTCTTAATAAAAACAAAGACATTGTTTAATGCAAATAATTTTATTGTATATTTACAAGTAATCCGACATTGGGTAGAAGAAATACCTACAGTATCATTTTAATATAAAATGACAAATGACTTTAATAAATTAAAATGACCATTTTTACTGAAAAATTAAATCGTAATTATGTAAAAATAGCTTTAAATCATCAGGAATATTTTTTAGTATACTGTTTAATCATAGCACAGATGAGTTGCTTGAGCATCAAAGAAATAATGGGCAAAACATTCATGTCTTTGAGATGTGATTTAGTATTAACTGTGAGAATGGAATTAAGTAAACTAAGAAAGCAAGCCAAGTGGTTGTGATTTTATGTATGTTTAGTTATCAGTGTTAAGGAAGACAGTGTGGGGACTGTGATATTAATCCATAAGAAGTAATGGTACCCTGTTACCTTTTGTAGGGATGAGCAATGAATTCAATGAATCAAGAATGCCAGAATGATAGATAGGAATGTCTAGAGAACTGCTCAGTATCGATATTACATGAAGGGATGAAGTTCAGATAGTGGTTTAGTGACTTAGAGCATCCTAACATTTTAAAATCCTTATAACAATATTTTAACCTTTAAATTTGCAGGTCATTGGACGTCAGTTATCATGATTTTACAGGTTAAAACATTATTAATTTAGATGTAATCTAGATGGAACCACAATAGGACAATTATTTTTCACAAATAACCATTAGGCTCAAATAATTACACATAAAGAGTATATAATAAAGTACAAACGACTTACAACCTTAAAGAATTTAATATTTAGCTCTAGTAATTTTTATTTCATAGGATTTGATAAATTGTCTCTGAAACGTGCAAACAGAAAAGGGCACAATTGGTCCCACTGAGATTGTACCGGATGACAGCACACCAGAGGCAGACTCTGACATAGTCTCAGATTTCTAGAATCTAAGTTGCACCATGTAGACATTAAATGAGATTCTTGCCTGAGAAACTTTGTTTAAGCTGTCACCTGGGTATTCACTGTAGAGAGCTGTCATTTTGGAATATGTTTTTTTTCAGTTTTTGTTTTTGTTTTTTTTCTTTTTTCCTTTGTATTTTGTTATACAGGACTAACCATACCAATTGTGCTTACAGTTTGTTTTGTTTTATATTTACATTCATATAATGTAAGTACCAGTATAAAAACGCATCAAGAAAACATCTTTTTCCACAACACAAAGTACCAGTCCTTTGCCAAGTAGCTGTAATTCCAGTTATCCAAATGCTCAAATGCTGTTTGTTTGATGCACAAAAAGCAAAGGTATTGGTCACAAGAAGCATGAACCATGCAGCTGTTAACAATACAGGCTAAAAAAAAGATGAGGCTTCTTTGAAATCTGCCACATATGGACACAGATTAACTGCTTCCCCTTGATTGCATCCACTCTGGTGTCTGAATACACTTTTCTTGCCCCAAAAATTATGTAAAAATGATCAGAAAAGTTACTCACTCCAAGGTCACCTGAGCCACAGCGTCCATTGAACTGTATCCATTTTCCATGAAAATCTCTGTGTACCGGCCCATCTTGATTGCTTCCAGCCATTCACCTACTGATCTGTAGGCCCCGGACCCCAGAGAACCATGTTCAGCCAACAAAGTAGATACTCTAAAACATATAAAACATAAATATTAGAAGTAACAAACTGATGCTTTTTGATTTGTAATTATAACGTTAAATTAAATTATAGTGTTATACATTCACTTGCATAATAAACAATTTAAAATACAAGTGGGAAAAAACAAAAATAAGCTTTAGGATTTTATTGTGTACTATGAATATGGGCTAATAATAGAAAAATTAGTGATTTTTTGTGAGAGAAGATAATAGTTTAAGATTTCATTGTTCATTTTTCATGACTTTAAATTATATTCACTTAGTAAAGTTTTAATCTCCATCTAAGATTTCATACGTTTGCTTCGAGTTTCCATGTTTCTCAGACAAATATCAACCTATATGGGTAGAAAAAAAAATTCCTAATTTTCTCTACCAATTTGTCAAGTGTTTCCGATTATTATTTGATACAATGGTCCAATGCTTCCTTGTTCTCATTTTCTCTCAGTCTATCATAGTACATATTATCTATACAACGTGAGCGAAATTTTATATTTCACCAGTTCTATTCTACTTCCCACCAATTTAATTAAAGAAACCTTTGTGATAAATCCCTTTTGCTAAGGTACCATGCACTTCTGACACAGAACCTGAAGGGTCTATTCATGATCTGACCTGAAAGTCTCACTGTACCAGAAGTCAGGCAAGCATCCAAGGGAAGGAAGCAATCAGTAATCCTACCATGTTATGATGCCAGTGAATTACAGCTATGTCCAGCATTGTACAATGGCACTCACTAAAGGTGCAGTCATGGTATTAATATCATGGTGATAATCAACAGATCTCTAATTGAATTTAAGGCTGTTCAACAAAAGGGAAATCATCCCTGGTACAGAAAACCTACCTAATTACTCACAGTTAATGAGTTCATGGATCTTAGAGAAGAACTAACAAATACTACTTTACTAAATCAACATAATTCCTAACTGCATTCTCAATATTTAAACTTATACCCATAGAAAAGTGTGGGTCTCTCCCTTCATCAAAGAAACTTCTCTTTGCAACAGAGAGCATTAGAGAATGCACAACTGATCAAAAAGCAGAGAACGAGCAATCATATGGTCCCGAATGATACATCTTCAACACAACTGCTGCATCTAAAGTTCCAAGGGACATTTCAGAAGAGCAGACAGAAATATTCTAAGAGCCAGGCCATGGAGAAGTCTTCTGTGAGATTGTGTATCCTAGAAGTGTCAGGAAAGATATACCCATTGACTCTCAACAGCATAGTAGTCTAACCAGACCTGGAAAAGGATGACACCAATATACATTCTAACATGGAGGGGGCGGGGAATCTCACAGGGCTTCAACCCTAGAAAAGAACTACAGGCAACTGAGGGATACTGAGAATGGAAGAAATAGTTTTGTTTTTTTTTTCTAAGGGAGAGTATCAGAACTGGTTATCCAATCATATACATACAAGTATGTTTGTGTGTGTGTGTGTGTGTGTGTGTGTGTGTGTGTGTGTGTGTTCAATTAGAGAAACCAAGGCAGTGAATTGAAGAATTTGAGAAAGAGCCAGGGAAGTACATGAGAAGAGTTGGAAGAGGAAAGAGAAAGGAGAAAATGATGTAGTTGTATTTTAAGTTCAAAAATGCAAATTAATATAAAAGACCTCTTCATGTCTTTCCTGCACAGACACTATAGTGTCTGTCTTATGTGGAATTCTCTTCTCACTCTCCAGCACAGAAACAAACACAAGTTGTTAGGATGATTTTATTTTGTCTCTCTCTTATCCTCCAGTGTGTTAGCTCCATAAAGGAAGAATATCGAGACCTGCTGAATTAAGCCTGGTGTCTTCAGCTCTCACCTCACAGCATAATGCAGACTGGAATGGTGAATATTCATTGAATGATACAGTATAATTAATCGACAGTTTATCAGAATTATTAACTATAGAAATAAAGAAAGTAACAGGTACACAGTAGAATGAATATTAAATTATGGAATCACCACAATTTTATAAATAGTCAAGTCTAAAGAATATTACCAGGGGGAGAGTCCAGTAGAGTTTAGAAAACAAGATCATTAATGAAGAACATTTAAGGTACTAAGAAATATTCAAATATTATTTATATAGTTACTGAAGTGTTCAAATCTTGTGACATAAGTCAGAGTCGACAAGAGCCATGACGAAACTCCTTGTGGAATTAATGTTTGTATATGATTGTTGAATTAAGGATGGGTAGTGAATGGTACAGTCTGAATGGTTAATCTATGCACAAGGGTAATGTGCTGAATTGTATAGGCCATATATAAGAAATTCCTATATACCATATATAAGAAAATAAGGAAGATGTTCAAGAAAAATCAATATGATTTAGAACACTAGGAACTTTTTTATTATCACCTTTCCTTAGATCCATTTGTGAGAATCACCACAATATCATTCAAATCATTCAATATCATTCAAAGAGGTAGACTAGAGATAGGCTTAATATTTTACATAACCATAGGAAATTTAGATGCAGATATTTAGGAAAAAACATATGGAATAATTTCTATGAAGATGCAGTCTCCAGCTGTTATCATAGAAAGTTCAAAATATCTCAACAGATTTTGAGGGCTTATTTCCAAATTATATTAAAATGACTTAGTAAACAAGTGTTGCATCAAGATCATAGAATTTATGCAACTTCATCATAACCAAACAGCTTCATTTAGCTCGTGTTAATAAGCAGCCAGTTCAGCTAGTAGCATAATTTCCTTTCTTGTAAAAAACAGACAATGGCATTAAATAACAATCTAGTAAATTTTCTAATTTGGAACCAACTTGATTTTTGTTAGTGGGAACATTTCAACAATTTTGTGATAAAGAGAAAACATACTTTGCAAATATCCAATATTGTTTAAATATATTCTTATCGCAATTCAGAAAAGTCGAAATTATGGTTATTTGGCTTGTATACATTCTTCCACAGGATTCCTCATTTATCAGTTTTAAATCTTCAAACTGAATACTAGCTGATTATCCAAATATCTCCATACAGATAAAGGCAAAAGAGTATTTGCAGTCATCCATGTTCATAAACCGAATGCCATCATATAATCGTATGTTAATGAGCAATGTTGAAATGTAATCACTGTTAGATATCTGGATTAAAATGCATGAGTGCTTCCTTAGGCTGTTATAATCTCATTTCTCTACCTGAACTTATGCTCTAGACACATTTAGATCTTGTTTTCTGAAGCTATTCTACTGTCGTGCGCATGTATTTTTTTGACAGTGACCATATTACACAACTAGATTAGGCAAAGATGTTTTTAGGTATACGTTACCTACATCTTCTTTTTTTATTTCAAGAGGGAAACATTATGAAAGATTATAGTTAAATAAACTGTCATACAGATTCATATAGTAACACATAAGTGACTTAATTGATAAAACATTTATGACATCAATCTGATCAGAGATACTCCAGAAAATTACTCAAGTCTGGCCTTGTACCTGCTCGATGCATTAACCAGTGTCTTCAGACTATTTGGGTTTCGTATCAGCTTGTCCAGCATGTTGACTATTTCATCGAACTTGGGCCTGCTATTCCGATCTTTTTGCCAGCAATCCAGCATTAACTGATAGAGAGCCGCAGGACAGTCCATGGGGCTTGGCAAGCGGTAGCCTTCTTCCACAGCTTTGATCACCTGCACAAAACAAAGCAGAACCAATCCACAACCCCACTAATGTAGCAGAGAAGAGTGCTAACTTCCATCTGTACTTTTAAATTTGTGGTAGTCACTGCCATCACTATTTTTATAAACCACTGCAAAACAAACCATTAGGACAGAATGTACTATTACAACATTAAATTTTAAAACTACGCCTTTTTCACATGTTAAAAAACTAAATGATGAGCCTTTAGTGGTGATACACGCCTTTAATCCCAACACTTGGGAGGCAAAAGCAGGTGGATCTCCGTGAGTCTGAGGTCAGCCTGGTCTACAGAGTGAGTTCCAGGACAGCCAAGACTATATAAAAAGACCTTGTCTCAAACAACAACAAAAACCAAAACAAAACCTAGATGGTGATGATGTTTAGCTGTAACTTTGGTGAAGGATGTTTTATGAAACTAATTGTCCAAAAATTGAACATGTTTTATTTACTCTTGCACTCCAGAATCAAATGATGATCACATTTTCTCTGAAATATCTTTTTTTTCATGAAAGTTTATACAATCACATTATCAAAGTACTAGTATGGCAATTTCATTTCAAAAGAGACTTTTGGATGGTAAATGATGGATAAGTCAAAGGATAAATTAGCATAACTGTCTCATGTATCATTTAGTAATGTCAAGGTCTGACTGTTTATTATTATCTTTGGATTTCTGTTAGGAATTTGAAATGACTATCTACTGGCATAGGCATTATAAATATTTATTTTAAACACATGTATAAGCATCAGTCCATTTGTGGGGATTAAAAAACATAATATTGCCGGGCGGTGGTGGCGCACGCCTTTAATCCCAGCACTTGGGAGGCAGAGCCAGGCGGATCTCTGTGAGTTCGAGGCCAGCCTGGACTACCAAGTGAGTTCCAGGAAAGGCGCAAAGCTACACAGAGAAACCCTGTCTCAAAAAAAAAAAACAAAAAAAAAAAAACAACATAATATTGTTGCTGACATCAAAATATCTAAAAAGAGGAAATATTTGTATTATTAAATACTATAGTGGCCTTTTAATTCATTTGTGAAAATATCCTACATTATTAAGGAATATATTTCTCAAAACACTATAAATTTAATTGTATCATACCCCAAATAATTTAGGTTTTGTTTAACAAACTGTAGAATAAAATCAGCAAAGGAACTTTTTAAAAACAATCTTCAGGGACTGAGGGTAAGTCAACCCCTTCACAACAAAGGGGATGACGTGTGATCCAATGTAGTGCAGGTAGAAGAAGAAACTATACATTTACAAAGTGTTTATGACTAAGTAGTGTAGGGAAAAGGATATCAGAGATCAAACTATGTTAGGCCCATTATGTTGAAAATTAATTTTTGTTTTCTTAAAGTAAACAAATCTATGAAGGAAGTAAATATTATTAGATTTAACCTGGGATTTCTTTTTATGTGTGGTGAGTGGGGATAGACAGACAACAATATGTATGAATCCAGCTGGAACAGAGGAAACTTTGGGGATACAAAGGACAGGATCGTAAGCACTTGGTCTCAACTTGAGGTTATTCTAGTTTCTATCTACCAAAGAAAATAATAAAAATTATTAATTCTAAGAAGCACAAAGTGCGGCTAGAATAATATAAGTGCTCAAGGATTGTGAAAGTGTCTGAAAATAATTGTAATGTTTCAGAGAAGTAACCTAAGCAACTTTCCACCTTAGTTAGCCCGTTTAACTTCAAAATAACACAGAAATCAAAGGGCAAACTATGCAAGAAATTATTTTCAACAAATGTAATAAAGCTGATGCCACTATAAGCAAAAGCATCCTGGAAAATAAAAAACAATAGATTAAAAAAAATAACTCCCGATTAAAGTTTAGAAAAGAAAATGAGCCGGGCGGTGGAGGCACACACCTTTAATCCCAGCACTTGGGAGGCAGAGCCAGGTGGATCTTTGTGAGTTCGAGGCCAGCCTGGTCTACTGAGCGAGATCCAGGAAAGGCGCAAAGCTACACAGAAAAACCCTGTCTTGAAAAACAAAACAACACAAAACAAAGAAAGAAAGAAAGAAAAGAAAAGAAAGGAAGAAAGAAAAGAAAATGAGAAAGAAAAGGCAAATGTGACAAAAGATATATTCACAGTACCATTTGTCCTTATATCTGAATGGGACTTTATTTATTTACTTGCTTGTTTTTTCCTTTCATTTTTCATAAGACACTACTACTGTCTTTAGTACCCTAAATGGCCAACATAGAAGTCTAAGGAAACAGCTTAAATCATTTAAACTTTATAAATTCAGTACATTTCTACTCAAAACTTAATCTAATTTGTAGCATGCTGTTCTTTCAAAGTTTTCAATTAATTAATTCTAGTTACTTTAGTGTATAGGTATAGCAGTGATGATAACTAAGTCACAGATTGAAGAATTTAAGTGGGGACATAGGAGGAGTTGGAGGGCAAAAAGGGAGGGTGTAAATGATATAAATATAGTACTCATGTGTAAAATTCTAAAAAAAAGTATGCAAAACTTAAATTAAAATATTTTTTTACTCGGTGTCTAGTCTTTATATATAATTGTGAACTGGATAATTTAAATTAATTCCTTGGTTTTAATGTTAAGTACAATGGTTTTGTCTATGTACTTTGTATCCTAGAGGTTCATGGGGTGGAAACTACCTTCACTGTCATAGTTTGCTAGATGAATCTATAGGAGACGAAATCTCGTGGAAGGTAATTATGTCAGAATGCTTCATCTGTGGTAGACTAATGCACTTAGAATTGGTCCGAGTTATTCTCCAGGTTTCCCTGTTTCTCTCCTAAGCTTTGAGGCATCCAGGTGGTTGTATAGCAGATGACCTGGCAGCATGTTGTATGGACTTTTCAGCCTCTAGAATCTTGAAATAAATAAACGTATTTTTCTTTACTTGCTGTGGCGGTTTGAATGATAATTGCCTCATAGGCTTATAGGATTGGAGAGGGGCGGAGCTTGTTAGAGGAGGCGTGTCACCGGCAGCATCCCTTTAAGGCTTCAAAAGTCTCGGTCCCTTGATAATGTGACATCTGCTTCCTGCTTGTGGATCAAGATGTGAGCTCTCAGCCTTGAGTCTAGCCACCTGCCACCATGCTTTTGCTCTGCTATCATAAACTCACCTTCTGGAACCATAAGCACAATTCAAGTATTTCTTTTAACAGAAATACCTTAGTCCTGATCCTACCGCCAGGGGGCCTCATGCAGAGGGCCTACTTCAGTCCCACGGAGGCTCCACAGCTATTGGTCTAAAGTTCATGAGTTCCCATTAGCTCAGCATGAGCTGGCTTTTTGGAGCCCACTACCTTTGGTGGGACACCTTGCACAGCCTTGATGCAGGGGGAGGGATTTGGACCTGCCTCAAATGAATGTACCAAGCTCTGCTGACTCCACATTGGAAACCTTACCTTGAGAGGAGGGAATGGGGAATGCATGGGGGTGGGGGGGGTGGCTAGGGGAGGGAAGAGAACAGGATCTGTGGTTGGTACACAAAATGAATAAAAAAAATTCTTAATGAAAAAATAAAAGAAATTCCTTGGATGCCTTAGTCATTTGCCTTGGTCATGGGATTTTATCAAAGCAATTGAAAAGTAACTAATAAAGAAGTTTGAACCTGGAAGTGGGCTGTTGTGTAAGAGGCCTGATCATATTGCTCCTGATGGAATGTAAAGACTGAGTCTTTTGGACTCTAAAAGTGGTTGATTGGTATAAGTGGAGTAAACAGGCCATCTTGATAGGATCTTGAAAGACACTAATGCTGAGAACTATGTGGACTATAGAGGTCTGACTCTAACGGTTTCAGTGAAGAACAAAATTAGTGAGTCATCTAGAGATCCTTCTCATGATATTTCAGCAAATAATGTGGGTGATTTCTGCCCTCTCTCTAAGAACTTGTCCATGGTCAAGGCTAAATTTTGAAAGTTAGGGACTGATTTATTTGAAGGACACATCACGAGACCCTAACTTGGACTCCGCCATGTGAATATCATGCTAATACAGGATTACAATGAAAGAGAGCAAATAATGCCAAAAGAAATACAAAATGTACAGTTTGAAGAACAAAAGGGTACCAGGAAGTTTACTGTTAGAGTCACTGCTAATGACAGAAGAGATAAGGAGGTTAAGAGGCCTGATCTAAATTGGAAAAAAAGGAAGGACGCCATCAGAGCAAGACTCTACCCAACTTTGCTTCAACCAATGAAAGCAAAATGGCATAAGAAATTTTCTGCTCCTAAAAAACTAGTCAAAGTTTCTGTAAATGTGATTCAAGAGGGCTGGCATACCCTCCAAATTTGTTGCCAAACTTGGCGGTGTTGTCCACTTAATTCTGTCCTTTGAATCATGAAAGATACAGGAGTAAAGGAACCCTCGTTCTCAGATAACTGCTGTGACCAGGCAATGTGTAGCAGGGGAGTCGCAGCATGAATGTTCTGAGAGGGATAAGGCCCTCCCTGCAGGCCATTGCATAAAGATGCAAAAATGAAGCCTGGATTTTACTGGAAGCCCCAAGATTTTGGGCATGCCAGAGCCACTAGGCATCTGACAATGAAATCCTATACAGAGAGTAGACTCAGCTAGAGAGATGCATTTTGAAAGCAGTAAAGCTTCAGAGGTAGAGCCATCTTAATGATTTAACATTGGATATGGAAATATAGGATTTGGAGTTTGTCCTGCTATATCTACTTCCTCTCTATGGCCTCACTCTTCCCTTTTGGGATGGTAATGTCTGTTTTATGCTAGTATTTATTGGAAGCATGTAATTTGCCTTTTGATTTTAAAGGAGGCAGTGTCACTGGGGATTTAGGGAATGCTTTGAGGCTTCAAAAGACCCCTTCCATTCCCAGTGTGTATTTTTGATTCCTGTTTGTGGTTTTAAAGACATGAACTGTCAGCTGATGCTCCAGCCAATGTGTTTACTGATTGCTGCCCAGCAAGGACGAACCCTTAACCCTATGAAATTAGAAGCCCAATTAAATGTTTTCATTTATAAGTTTCCCTGGTCTTGGTGTTTTATAACAGTAGTAGAAAAATAACCAAAGTATATGTATATTAACTTACATTAATTATTCTGCTATGATAAAACAGAATGCACTAAGACAGCATGCTATTTATTGTGATTTATGATATCTATTATATCACATACATGCAAATACATACACACAAAAAATATTCATATCAAAAATTGAAAGAAGTATAGAATTGTAATAGATGTGCACCCAATACAAAATAAGCTGATGTACTTTAAAGTCTGATATTCATGTGGCCTCTAAAGGAAGTTTTAACATGTCAAAAGTAGTAATAAATCTTTTGGATTGTCACTTGAAGAATTAAAAACAAAATGCATAGAAAATGAATTACCTAAGAAATGACAAAATAAACCACACAGAAAAGTGAAAACCAGATTACTATAATGACTGAACCATTTTTTGAATTTATGTGCTTGGTGGAATATATATATATATATTCATATATTCAGTAATACCAGAGAATGACACTATCTCTAAATATAAAGGTGTTAAGTAATAGAATATTAAATTTGTTTTTTATTTTGTGTTACAAAAAGTGTTGACACTTAAAATCTTTTCTATGAACAAAGTAGCTTCTTCTGACTACAGGATGTTCTCAACACTTCAGAGTTCATCATCTCATGTTTCCCTAAAGTCATCTGACTCATTCATGATTATTTTTACTGTTTATTGTGACTCCTTTTTGTCTGTAATGGCAGCAGCAATCCTGAATCAAGAGAAGTTGATTGAATTCTGTCTCTCTGGCATATAGCAAGGTCTCTTCTGTGAGATTTAGAGTATTCTCTATGAATGATAAGGTTAGATCTCGTGATACCAAAAAGCCCCTTCTGGGTCAGATCTTATCAGGAATGTGGATATCAAGGGATATAACTTTTAATACTAGGGAATCAGCAGTGTAACTTTGTTCTGTGAGACTGCTTTTTCTGTCAGTGAAAGTCAGTGATTATTGAGTTCAGTTAGTCTGCTTTGTTGTTTATGTCAAGTTTAGTTAGAAGTTGAGGCATAACATATTTAGTGTAGTATTCAGAAACAAAATGTCACTGATGACTAAAACCTCAATAAATAACCATCATGCACTCTACATTGTACTAGAGGGCGTTTTCCAGAAAGATTTGCAGTTAGCTGATCATTTGTTTTAAGCTTCATATAAATTAACAAATCTTGCCCAAACTATTAGTTTTTCTTCTTATATTAATTATTCTTGAAGATACAACTTTGGCATTTCTTTCCTTTAATATTGTTGAAACGTTGTCTAGAAAAGGATGAAACCACTGAAGTGATTTCAAATGGGAAAATAAAAGGGAATAAAGAATAACCATAAAAATAACAAATACAATAGTTAGTGACAGAAACGTTAGATGATGCTACAACACACAATAAGTTATTAATCATCATCAAAGAGAATTAGGAAACAAAAAGAGTAGAATGATGGAGAATTAGTATACAAGATACAGATAGATAGAGATCACAACAGGGAGATGAGAATGATCACCAGATATTCCTTAAATCTTTCAACTTCCTGTGTCTATGTCTTTTCCCACACAAGTATAGTGTCCACCCATACAAACCACTGTTATGTATTCACTTGTCTAATTGTGCAGTTAGCCAGTGGGACCTTAGCACACAGGTTGCCAGTTAAGGCACAATGAAGCTTGTTTTTACATTATGGTACTTGGCAGTGTCCCAGGATTCCATTGTCATGATATCACAGAATGACCAAAAGGATCTTTGAGAGAGAAAGGTCTAGTTCAGCTTAAAGTCTACATCCATTATTGAGGAATGTCAGGGCAGGAACTCAAGGCAGGAACCTGGAGGCAGGAATTGAAGTGGCCATGGAAAAAGTCTCCTTACTGGCCTGCACATCATGGCTTTCTCAGTCTGCTTTCTTTGACACTCCAGGACCACCTAGCTCGGGCTGCCACCATCCACAATGTGCTGGGCCCTCCCAGATCAATCACCAATTAAGAAAATGCTCCAGAGTCCTGACTAAAGCCAATCTTACAGATGCATTTTTAAAAGTTGTTCTCTGTCCTCAGATGTCCTTGACCTAGCTTAGGTCAAGTTGACTAAAAGAACTAGTGGATTCAGCAAATAACATCAGATTTTGGCTAGCCTGCTGGGCTTAGGTGGAAGATGAGAGACTTGTGGAGAAAAGTGAAACTATACTAGAATAGACTTCTTGTCTCTGTACCAAAGACAAGCTTAGACAATGTCCATAGAAGCACGCAACAACATTCATCTACCGTCAGTCTTAATGTTTGATCCATGACTTCACTTGGTACAATTTTAACTGTAACTTGTGATGATTTTAACTGTAACTCATATAATTGCCAATACTTGATAGGTATTGATTGAACAATCCCTTGCACAGCTAGGAAAGACTAATGGATCAAAAGTCAAAATATCTCAGTAGTGGGCTGAAACTACCTCTGGAGGCTGGTAAATGAGAAAATCATATTTCTATCGAAAGAAACAGATAAACAGTATGGATTGCCATTTGAGGGATTTGTGACAGGACAGAAAAAAATGAGCTTTGATACAAATTAAAGCAGAACTGTAGTGTTACAAAGGTGATGTGAGCATATGGTATTTATGTGAAAAAGAAACCATAGGAAACAAGGCATAGTCTAGCCTTGTTCAATCCATATTAATCACTGTCTATTGAATTGAACATTTCATGACTCATTCATTTAGAAGACTGATGTAGTTGGGACATAAAAAGCAGAAGTACATAATAATTCAATTGCTATAAACCATAGCAATTGCTATAAATTATATATTTTAAAAACTATGAGAAATGTGTTGATATATCTACTATAAATTTTATTATTTTGTGACAATAAGAAAATCACTGAGCTTCTCTAGGCCCCAGTTCTCCACTATAAAAGACAAATAATGACAACATCTCTTTTATGTGTTAATTATACATATATAAATACAATCTTAAAAATACTTATAAATTACATGTATAGACACATACACATATTTCAGAAATTGAACGACATTTTATGTTGTTGCATCTCTTAATGCTCAAGTTTGAAGCCAATAGACCTGCTGCTCTTCCAGTTGTGGAGAAGTCTAAGTCAGCACTAGCTTTCTCACAACAAGTGAGTTGGTGTAAAATAGACCAACTATAGTCATTGTAGGTGACCACAGAGAACTCATGAATGTAATCTGCTGCAATCAGAGAAAAATTCTGAGAAGGAAATTTAGGGAAAGCTGAGATCTTCCTCTAGCTACCCACTTATGGAAAATTGAAGAAAGTAGACTGGTCAACACAGCCTTGGAAAACAATTCCAAAACAGGAGCAATGGAGTGCCTCTAGCAAGACTGTTTTCCTTTGTAAGGGAAACACACACATGGTGAAGTAAGGGTTCAAGAGGAGAGAAATGGACAGCAAGAAAAAGGAGCTTTAGGAAGTTAACCAGACTCCATTGTCCTCTTTGGCCTTTCCAGAAAACTCCATTAAGTGTCTTTGTAGAATGTAGACACATACCTCAAATAATAAGTATTAATGTGCACTGATGCCCAGGTGCTTTTTTATAACAGGCTTAAGATACCTGTAAGCCATGAGCCACGTGGCAACTTATAGACTAATAGAAATTGGTTGATTTAAGATATAACAAGAAGCCTGCCATGGCCGTGCAGTTTATAAGTAATATAAGTCTCTGTGTGTTTACTTGGTTGGGTCTGAGCAGCTGCAGGACTGGCAGGTGAAAGAGATTTGTCCTGACCTTGGTCCAGGCAGGACTGGAGAAAATTCCAGCTATAGCACACGTTCTTAGATGGCTGTTCTTCTTCATCGTTGAGAACAATACTGACATAAACTGAGTGGAACAACACTATGGAACAGCTAAGTCTCCTTGGCAAGGGACTCAAGTTTTTCCTAACTGTAACTTATGTTACTCTACCCTAACTCATTTTTAGCTCTCACTTAAAGATTATTTCCATAGCAACAAATGTACCAAAAGGTAAACAAAGTATTTTATATTTTCCAAGTAACTGTCATTTTCAACAATTTAAAAACTCTGTAAGAGTCTGGACTCAGAGAACAAAGCATTTTGTTCTCAACTTAAGGGAGAAAGAGTATCTCTGTACTTACATCCTGATTGGTCATCTCCCAGTAGGGTCTCTCTCCATAAGACACAACTTCCCACATTACAATTCCGTAGCTCCAGACATCACTAGCAGAGGTGAATTTTCGAAAAGCTATTGCTTCTGGGGCAGTCCATCTGATTGGAATTTTGCCTCCCTAAAATTAAAAGCACATGTGCATGTATATATATATATACTACATATTTATACATATATAATATACATATTATATATGTATATATTCTAGCATACTTCAAGGGCATCTAGGGATACTGCGGCTTCTTTGAGAAGATCTAGAAAGAGATGTAACATTTTTAAGTTAATCTGTTTGACAGCATGCAGTCTCTTTTCACATCTCCCAGCCCATGAGCACTTGTAGACTAACAACTAATTGGCTGTCGGGAAGGTTTCTGCTATAAATTCTGTTTGACTTTTGGAAGGCATACAGGACCTACATCTCAATTATAGTGCTCAGAATGGCAGGGCTGATTAGGGGAGGGAGGCACTCTAGCACATCAATAAGGTGTACACTCAGCATTGTAAAAGAAAAGGACTCAAATACTGTGTGTGATTTTTTTTAAAGTACAGAATTATAAGTGGAATGTCTAGGTTGTTAAATGAAACCCTGGGAAGTTTCACAGTTTATAAGACAAGCAGGAAAATTCTACATGCTAAAAACTAAAGAATATCTTCCTCTCAACATTGTTTTATTTCTGGAAGGCTTGATTTTTCCCCCTCTTAGCTTAATGGCACATTTTTGTGTTTGTTCATTTAGAATATTGAACCTAAGAAATACTATTGTTTAGCTGAACTAATCAAAAGATTGTGGGGTACTCAAAAAAAATAACATTTTACAGTTATTTTCCCATGTACTAACTAATACATATTGAGAGACAGATTTTCTTATTAAAAAGGCTATTTCACACCTACCTATTTTATAGAAAAGAATATTTAAAAATTAGAATATGAAATAAAAGACAAATTTCCATTAAAAAGGAAACCTTCAAGATACACGAGAAAATAAGTTTTATGTCAGGATTGAAATTTGGGAAAGGATAAAACTTAGGCTTAATCTTTTTATACACACACAAACACATGCACACATATGGTAATATATTTGGAATATTTTTGGAAATTGTTTTGCCTAATAAATACATATAAAACATTGCATCATACAGAATTGTAATATGCTTGTCTTAATGTTCTTCATTTTCATTTGTATTTAGATTTATTTTAAATTATGTGTATGTGTGTGGAGGGTACACATGAGTGCATGTGTTTGCAGAGGCTTCCAGATCTTCTAGAGCTAGAGTTATAGGTTGTTTAAGCTACCTGATATGCTGTTAGGAACCTAACTCAAGTTCTTTAAGAGAGAAGTATGTGCTCTTAACAGAGCCATATCTTGAGGGTCTTGGCTAAATTTTTTACTGCTTTATTTCTTGAAACAGAATCTTGCTTTGTAGCTTAGGCTGGCCTTGAACTCATGGCTCCCAGCAATCCAATTTTCTCAGTATCCTGAGTGTTGGGATTAGAGGAGAATTGTCTTGTTCTTCAACATGTGACTAAATTGCCTTTTCCAAATTGTAGTTTATTGATTCTGCTGAGCTTCTCTCTGAATTGTTCTCCTGTTCACTGGAACAATGCGTGTATCACTAACTACTGAAGCTCATTTGCCTGATTAGTTCTTATTACATATATTTTCTACAAACTGCTTCCATACACCATTTATAGATGGAAGCCTTCAAAGTGTCGGGATCACGGGCCCTTCTGCTGGTGCTGCAGCATAACACAGTGGCAAGGGCCTTGGAAAATCTACTTCTTATTTACCTAAGACACCCACCCATCACAGCAGCAATAGACTTTCCATAACCTCAATATTGCTTAGGCCAACTTTATTAAGTGCAATTCTAAACCCAGAAGAATTCTTAATTGAGGTTTTATTTAATGAAATAATGGCAGTAATAGTTATATGTGGGAGAGTAGAAATATCTCATCAATTAACTCATTGATTTAATGAGATGACCTCTGGAAGTCTCTGTTTGCTTAAATAAATTACTCTTGCTCTGCAGCATACTACAAATGCCCCCAAATCCATGTGCCACAAGTCACAGTTGTCCAAATGGAACAAACCCACCTTATAATATAATAAAGAACTTTTCATTATACTACCAGTTTTACAGTAGAATTTAATAAGGAGACATGTAATGCATAGATTGCAATTTAAAAATTAGAGATGACAAAAGTGTTATTCTGTATTGAAACAAAATTAGTTCGTTTGTCCAGTGAAGGAATATACAACAAATCCCCATATCAAAAATAATTTTGAAGTTGAGGATATACAAGTTGATAATATTGAAAATATTTAGAATATCCCAAACACTTATTAAAAGATGTTTATAATACAATTAAAAATTTCAATTTTAATTCAAATTAAATTAAATTAAAAATTGAAAAATGTGAAGCAAATAGTCTGTTTGCAAATTCCTTTTATAACAATAGTCACCATTTCCCTTAGCTAATTTTATACTACATTATTTCAGGAAAAAAATTAGTTTGCTATAAGCTATATATTTATGATAGCTATTACACTGTGAGTAATAACCAGTTTTCCATAGACTTAGGTTTAATAGCTCTTATACTTTGTAAATCAAGCAGTGAGACACTTCAATACCTTCAGAAAATCAAAACTTTAAAAAATGGAACTGTCTTTCCCACAACTTAAACTCTTGAGATGAAGAATAAAATGCTTTATAATTTCTTTCACAATTGAAGACACTATAGTATAGATAAGTTAAATTTCCCACTAATACTATCTATACACATTTATATGTGCATATAACAACACTCATTCTTCATATACACACCATATAAACATACATATTTTAATGTAAAAATTCTGTATTTCACTCTTCTTTTACTTTTAAATATGTTATAAAACACACACACACACACACACACACACACACACACACACACACACACAATGCATCCTATATGAATTCAGAATTTCTGTTCCTGGCATTTGTCCTAGTTAGGGCTACTATTACCAGGATAAAACACCATGACCAAAGCAACTTGGAGAGGAAAGGGTCTATTTGGTTTATGCTTCCACATCACTGGTCACTGTTGAAGGAAATCAGGACAGGAACTCAAACAGGGCAGGAACCTGGGGGCAGGAGTTGATGCACAGGCCATGGATGGGTGCTACATACTGACTTGTTCCTCATGTGTTACTCAGCCTGCTTTCTATAGAATCCAGGATTACCAGCCCAGGGATGGCCTTACCCACAATGGTCTGCCCCTCCCAAGAATCACTAATTTTAAAAATGCCCTATAGCCTTGCCTAAAATCCAATCTTATGGAGGCACTTTCTCAGTTGATTCTCCTATCACTCCGGTGACTCCAGCTTGTGTTAATTTGACATAAATCTAGCCAGCACAGTATCCTTAAAAATAAATAAATTACTGGGACTAGGGAGGTAAATATTTTCAATATCTAAGTTTAATATTTGAATCTGCTGGTACTAAAAGGTATAGAATTGGATTTTCTATTTTCTCCCTTTTTCTTTCATGTTTTCTCTGTCTCCTCTTGGATTTGTTGGAGGAATGCCCTTTTTGCTACTTCTTTTAACATCTTTAAAAATTCAGCACCTCTCGTCTAGTGTGTGAGAAATGCATTCTGTTAGATCTTACCCTTGTGGTGTAGGCTGCCTCAGGATCATCTTCCAGTACCCTAGAAAGCCCAAAGTCAGACACTTTGCACACAAGGTTACTGTTGATTAAGATGTTTCTAGCAGCAAGGTCTCTATGCACGTAGCCCATGTCAGAAAGGTACTTCATTCCTGCAGTGATGCCTCTCAGCATGCCAACAAGCTGAATCACAGTGAACTGCCCATCGTTTTTCTGAAAAGACAGTGCAACATTAGATGAGCTGTATGATTCACAGGAGGAAAATTTGGAAAAAGCCTTCTTTCATTTTTCAAATTACTGTTAGCACCTTTCAAAATGCAAATGCAATATCTACTCACGGAGGATGGAAAGCGTTAGAAACCACAAACTTAACTGATTATGCAGATCGTGTCAAATCAGGCAAAGACTTTGAAAGACCTTCAAAAATCTCATGCAGCACACATACATACACAGACATGCACACATACAAAGAGAGGCCTTTCAGAATGAGGGTTTCAGTAGAAGAAGAAAGAGGGAGGAAATAGCTTAATAGGATGTGTAAATTATTAAAATTCATTATATACATATTTGAAACCATCAAAGAATAAAAACAAATAAATAATGTTTTAAGTTCCTTCTGAACACAGCTGTTGACCAAAATGTATAGAACTTACACAATTATGCTAAAACATGTTGAGGATATAATTTCCCAACATGTTTCTATATAGTTGTATAAGATAAGTTTTAACATGTCCCAACATGTGTTTAACATGGATGTATAGAAATATATGTTCAAGACACTAGTATATTTCCTATAAGGAGTTGTATGTAATGGAAAAATAACTTCAAGAAGAAGAAATAGAAGTAGCCTTGAGCTAACAAAACATGTTCTTAACAGTGCCTCTTCTTCCTCACTAATACTCAAGAAGAAGCTGATTACGGGTTGTTCATGAAACTATTTGTTAGTCATGCTACCTTTTCATAAGAATTTGATATGCGATACTTAATTATTAATCAACACATACCAGAAATGGTTATTATAACTGACATAAAGAAGACACACAAAAAAACAATACATCATTGCATCTTCTATTCAAGAGACAACATTTTAGGTCTTGGCTTAATAATATCTCTCTTGATTAGTGTCTCTCTAACATCAATGATTACTTGAAAACCTAAATTGTGAGAGTTTTTGTTCAACTGAAATTACCATTAATTAATTAATTAATATTATTTTAATATATTACTTACTTCTCTGTTTAGACTATGCTGACCTTGAGCCCAAAGAGATCTATCTGCCTTTACCTCCCAAGTGATGTTGTCCCATCACACTCAATTGTGCTCAGTTTACATTTTGTATTCTTATAGTGTTAGAGATTGAGTGCCATTAATGACTTCAAATAATTTTTTTCTATTAATAAAATAAGTCCATGTTTAAATTTTATAAAATAGTGTGTAAAGAAGACATGGGTCATTCATAGTTGCACACGTAATAACATGTGTTATTCCCTAATAATATCAGTTTTAATTACTTCTTTTATTTTTATATAGGTTGTTCTTTTATTACTCATGTGTCAACATATTTTCTTTATCTGTATTATTTGCTTAATAGTTCTAAACACATGGTATGCATAACTTTGCATGCTGTATTGTACTTCACATTACAGACTATTAAAATCAGTGAATGTTATTTAAAATAACCTCATGTTGCTACCTTTTCATGCATTATAGCTTCCTTATTTATTGTCAGACACCAGAGGAATTTGCTCATTGCTCCAACCTAGTGCCAACCTTGGCTAACACTGAGTATACCTTTGAGGTAATTTACAAAAAGCTATCTAGATAGACTTATTGGGGTAAACATGAAATGGCCGGAGGAAATACAGGAGTTTCTGCAGGGTAGATGAAAGCAGGGATAATTACTGAGCACTGAATGGGAAAATATCACCAGTTCTTGGAAGTCTGTTGTTTTTGTCAAAGACATTAAATGTAATAAAGTTAAATGAACTCATAAAGCTTAACTAATAGCTTGAATTACTTTGAATAAAGTGTTGATACAACTCTAAGAGACTGGAAAACCTGCAAGTGCAGAGAAGTAAACTGGCAGTAGGTGGGCAGTTGCTGCAGGTTGGAGATTAAAATAGAAAATTTACATAGTAATGGAAAACTACTGTGGTTATTGCACAGGCCCCTTTCAAAGTTATCATCAATTTCATAACAGTACCTTTCCTCATCAGAAGCAACACTCACTACATTGAATTTACAACTTCCAGACTCTAGATTACTCATATATGAAAATGTTACGTTATTTTACACAAGCCCTTTAGAAATTGTCAATGTTTAAACCTGGGAGGTGAGGTGAGCATAGAACTCTTTTTTTCCTGAAACCCAGAACACCTGATAATATTGGCTATATTCTCAGGTTGATAGTTTTTCTGTTGACACTCCCTTGGGGGGGGTTCATAGTGCTTTTAGACTCCAGTTTGATATCTTAACTTATTATCCGCATAGACATTTGAGACACATTTTCTCTGTCCATTAATATGCACATAAAAATTGAATATATCTATATCACCCCCTCCAGGACAAGGTGTGAAATGAAAGACAGGGCAAAACGAATGTAAGAGTTGAAGGGTGAGAGGTAGTGCCATGAAGTGCTGTCTTGGACGTGGTATGGGCACAGCACTCACTGCAGCTGTGGCCATCTTCACAGAACCTGCACAACATGGCATCACTCAATATTCTATGAAGGATGGGGAAGAGTCTCAACAAACCCTCTTCCCTCCCTGAAGCCATTACTGATTGTTGGAAAAGGGAGCACTGCTCTCTTCAGAGCAGAAGCCCCTGGCAGGTTATTTGCCTCCTCTGATTATTCAAGCTACACTAATTGAACCCAGTGGTAACACACTCTCTCTCTCTCACTCTCTCTCTCTCTCTCTCTCTCTCTCTCTCTCTCTCTCTCTCTCTCTCTCTCTCTCTCACACACACACACACACACACACACACACACACACACACACACACTCATGAGACAGAAAATTAGGAGCAGAACTTGCCAGTAAGAAGAAAATGTCCAGCAGGAGTGAATGGAGGTTAAGAGAAGGTAATGGGGGCGAATATGATAAAAAAAAATCTTGTACATGTATGGAACTGTCAGGATAAATAAAATATGTCATAATTTTGAGTATTTGCATAGTTTTTCCTTCATTTTCTTTCTTCCTTATCTCCCGTCATTTCTTTTTTTTCCTTTATTCATCTCTATTTTCATTTTATGTAAAGCATTTACTTAAATAAAATAACAGGGCCTTTTAGTTGGACATATAAATTTTCTGAGAAAAAAACATACCTTCCAAATATCAGATTATTGGGGAGTATAAAATGGTGCTGTCTAATTTATTTTGAATCCGTTTAAAACTTTACCATTATGGTTGCTCAATTTTAATCTCAATCCACAGGCACAGTAGATGTGACAATAGATAGCTAAAGTAAAGGCAAATCTTACCTTTAAAAATGTGTCCAAGGAGCCATTCTCCATATATTCTGTCACTATCATCACAGGTTTACCTGGAAAGAACCAAAGTGGTATAAAGTGTGGTCAGAGAGCGCTGCATTCTTGGGTAATTACTTTATTAATTTGTTTATTTTCATAAACTAAGTTTTGATCAGTTTGTCCCACACCTTCAACACTCCTAGATACTCCCACTTCCCGCCACACACAGCTGTGTTCTTTCTCTCTCTTCAAACAACAACGACAATAACCCACAAAATCATTATCTAGGAGATATGAACCAGACATTTTAATAGTCTCAATATGGGTGTGTGTAAGGTTGTAATAGTGTGAGTGTGCACATATCTATTCATTTCATCAGTAAATAAATTATTTTATTTATTAATATAAAAACATTGGATTGCACATATATGCATATATATATGCACACATATACGTGTGTGTGTATGTGTACAAATGTGTGGAAGAGAGCATTATTCATGTGTGTAGTCTAGAAGTAAGAAGAACATCCATGTAACATGTCAACAATTCTATCTCTTTCGAACCTGAGGCAGGGTTGTCTAAGTATTGTTACTGTTGCTGTGATAAACAATTTTGGAGAGAAAACTAACTTTGGTGAGAAAGAGTTTATTTGGTTTTATACATTCTGATCATAGTTCAACATGCAGAGACTCTATGACAAGAACTCAGTCAGGATCAGAGGCAGGAACTATAGAAGAAAGGTCCTTACTGGCTTGCTCCCAGGCTCACATTCAGCTACCTTTCTTTTATTCTTATTTATTTATTTTTTATTAAGAATTTTTTTTAATCATTCCACATACCAACCAAAGATCCCCCCATTCCTCCTCCTGTACTTCCAGCCTTCCCCTGCAACCCACCCCCCATTCCCACCTCCTCCAAAAAGATAAGGCCTCCCATTGGGAGTCAGCAGAGCCTGGCATATTCAGGTGAGGCAGGTCTAAGCCCCTCCCCCTGGATCAAGGCTGTGCTAGGTGTCCCACCCCAGGCAATGGGCTCAGCTACCTTTCTTATGTTTCCTAGGACCATGGCCAAGGAGTGACACCATTCACAGTATTCTCTCTCATGTCAATCAACAAGAAAAAGACATACAGACATGACTATATTCCAAATTTGCTTGAGGCCTTTCCTCAGTTGGAATTTCATCCTCTCAAGTGACTCATCTTTGTGTTAGGTTGAGAAAAACTAACCAGCATAAGAGTCTTGAGCTGAACCAAAAGCTTGATGTACATGGTCAAGACCGAATGGTTAGGAGGCTCCTAGGATCTGCCTGTCCTGCCCTCCAACACTGCAAGCCATTGCAGTCATACCCCACGTTTCATGTGGATGCTAGGGACCTAAACTCAGGTACATATTCTTATATATCATGTACTCATATTCACTGAGCCATGTCCTCAGCCCCAAGACATAATTTATTGAGGTGACGATGGTTTAGTCTATGATACTATTTAGTTAATGTTGAAACAGTGCAACTGATAAAATTACATTTAAGACAAGCACATACATTTGCCAAAATCAAAACTTACTCGTGGAATAACAGTTGAAATGTTAATTCTACATATATATATATATATGTATATATATATGTATATATATATATATATATATATGATATAGCAATAACATCCATCAAACCAAGTAGAACATACTTGTCTATTGTCTATCTGGCAGTTCTGAAAATGCTGATCTTGTCTAATTGCCCTATTTATGATAGCTTCTATACACACACCTTTCTCTGACTTTTAATTATTTTCCAAAGACTTGTATGTCTCTATCATATGTGTCACATTTATCAATCTACTTTCCTCAATAGCATCTTCCTATTTTCTCAAGTATGTGGAGGTTATATTAGAAATCAACCCTTCTGATGAAAGGGATTCACCTCCTTTCATGCCTGATTTACAAAAGTGAATGGAGATTTCTCCACACTGACTCTGAAGACAAGCTGTTAGGCTGATAGTTTTTGTTAACCTTAAAATGTTTAAATTCAGGTCTCAACTAGACTAGATTAAGGAAATTTAAAAATCTGGAAAAGTATTTGCGGTTTGTCATTCAGAGTATTTCAGAAGTGCGCATTGGGAGTCAACTCTTAGTGTGTACTGTTACCAACAGAACAGACACATAATGAGAAATGTCCTTTTCTATAAGGATTTAGACTGACATATGCTGCTTTGGGAATGAGAACTCTAGACCTGATACTACCTGATACCTTCTCCAGTTAATGCTCAGGTACCTGGGGCAAATACTAGCTTCTTTTCTGATTCAGAGACCTTATTTAAAGGGCAATATGCTACCACTATCTAGGGCTTTCAGCTTCTGGATTATGGGACTACTTAGGAGCCATCAGTAATGTGAGTTAATTTTGTGTAAACACACTACAAGTTTTGTTTGACAATTGGAGATTTTGACTAATATCACTATGTTATGTTCTTGTACAAGTCTATTATCTACACCTGATTTTAACCATTACACTGAGTTTAATCATGGCATCTGTCTCACAGAACTGTGAGTTTCTACCAAGTCTACAGGATCTAAGAAGTTGTTTAGTAATTACCACTTAGAATTTTGCTACACAAGTTGATTAGTATTGTTTTATATATTTGATAAAGTCTTTATCTCTAAATTGGTGTTCTTATTAGATGCAAGGGACCTCAGATAATAAATCCTATTGTATTTCAACAAAATTTTGGCATTTCTCACATAATATGCCTACACAATGAGAGTAAAAATAACAGAAATCCTTTTTGTATGATGAGAATATAACTAAAACATTGCTATCACTTTTAAAATTCCATAATAATCTCATTTTTTAAAAAAAATATGTCATTTTATTCTACACTGAAATATGTTGGGTAAAATTAGGCATTGATTTAAACTATTTGAGTTAAGATAAAGACATCTGACAACAAAATTACTTTTATATCAATTATTTATATTTCATATTTCATACATTTTATATTATTCACAGAAGTGAGCTTTAAACAACTATGAACAACATTGTCATTAACTTAATGACATTCTCAAGATGAGTCTTTTACTTAAGAATTGATGAGTTCAGGACACACAATTATAGCTTGCATATTTAAACACATCATACTGTAAAAAAGTGCAAAGTTAGCTGCAGAAAATCTGACAATCACATATGAAAAAATAATGGAGACAGAAAAGAATTCTTCATTTAAGGTATTTTAAAGCTCACAATTTAGAATCGTAAGATAGGACAGTTTAATTTCTCACTCAGATGATTATGCTCTCATGAAGTACATTAGTGGCAATATTCTTTCAATGGATTGTTACAAAGGCAGGAACATTTTCCTCATCCTCTTTAAAGTTTAACATTTTCATTTCTTAAAAACTTGATTTGACATCCTTGCAGAAGGTATAATGAGAGATGACTAACATCCAAGAGTGGATACATGACATGCCCAGGAAACTTGTCCAAAAGCATTCTTCAGGTTCAGACATGGACAAAGCTTTGTTTTCAATGTTTAAATCATGACATTACAAGAAAGAAAGAAAGAATGAAAGGAAGAAAGAAAGAAAGAAAGAAAGAAAGAAAGAAAGAAAGAAAGAAAGAAAGGAAGGAAGGAGGAAGGAAAGAAGGAAGGAAGGAAAGAAAGAAAGAAAGAAAGAAAGAAAGAAAGAAAGAAAGAAAGAAAGAAAGAAAGAAAGGACAGACTATTGTTTTACAATTAGATTTCCAAGTCATAATATTCAATACTCATGAAATAATCAACCGATGCTGGCCATGATGCGAGGAAAGAGAAATCTTTTTAAGCTGCTGGAAGGAATAAAACTTATAAAACACTGTGGAAATCAGAATGGTATTTCCTCAAGAAACTAATAACTGAACAATGACATGACCCAGTTCTACTACCTGATTTGAAGGACCCCAAGTCATACTAAAGAAAAACTTTCACATATGTTATTGCCTTACCATTCATTATGACTAGGAAAGAGAGCCAGTCTAGATGTCTTTCAAGAGATTGGTGCACAAAGAATATATGGTATCCACAATGAAATTTCCTTCAGATATAGACAAATGTCATGAAATTGTGACATTTGCAGGAAAAATGGGTAGAACTAGAAATCATTGTTAAATGAAACACCATAAGCCAGACTCACAAATAGTAATCTGTATGATTTCTCTCATACATAGAACTTAGACTTAAAATTGTGGTGTGTGTGTGTGTGTGTGTGTGTGTGTGTGTGTGTGTGTGTGTGTGTGGTCACAAGTCAAGAAGGAGAAGAATAGAAAGGGGCCTGTGAGAGCGGAAGAAGTGATGGATCATAGTTGAGGTGGCAGAAAGGAGAAAGGAAGAGGAAAAGGAGATACTTGCAATGTGAGAAGAGAGGCTCCTGGAGGAAAGAGAAAGTCAGCAAGAGGGGTCAGTGGGTGATAGAGCTGGGTAAAAAAAAAAAAAAAAAAAATTTAAAAAAAACCTAGATTTTCAGTGGTAATGTCAGTATAACATGGAGAAAATTTCATAAATATTTGTAGCTTTTGTTCACAAATAGAGAATTGCTTCTAATTTGAAATTTAATTAATGATAGTCATGGTCCTTTTTAATGGAAATCAAGCAAACACCAAGGTGGGAAAAATTCTGTTTGGGGTACTTTTGTCTTAGTCTGATACCACAGGGTCCAATTTCAATTTTTATTTTTATAAATCTCTTTTCTTTCAAGAATCCAAAATTCCCATTCTCCTGTGTGCCTGACTGAGAAATTGTCAAGGTACTAATATCAACGTTGTTTTCAGAATTTACACCAGTGAAGTATCTTGCTCTATGAGATGTATCCCTTGTATTTGTCTGCTTTAGAAATCAATGATTACCAGGGATGATGCTTTCTCACCAAAAGGGAATATGAATGTACCTCTAACATTAGCTTGTTATCACACAATATACAAGTATGTCTATAAATTATATCTAAACTAGAGCTAAAAGAGTAGCTGCTAAACGCAATCAGTGATGAAACTAGGAAGTCTAATTTTCTGAAATCTACCCAAGTTTCCAGGAATCTTCCTTAGTTAGAGCCTTTGCCTTTAATCCACCTAATACATCCCTTCCCTTACAGACATCCATCCAGAGGGCTGTAATATGACAAACAGTTACAAGAACTGAATTCCTTCAGATGTCTGTGGAACACAGACTCTACTTTCCCTCATAGACAAGTATTAGTTCATAATTATGAACAGACACCATGGTGATCACAGAAAAACACTGATCTATATCTGTCCTTAAATTATTGATACCATGACCTTATATTTGTGAAGATTTTCTTTGTATCTACTCAAAAGTTCTTCTCTCCTTATTATTTATTCTTCCTGTATACTTTTGCGTATTTTAGACTGACTACTCATGGTCACACATTAGTAGTAGAAAAATGGATGCAACTATTCCTTAACATCTGCTGAGAATTGTTCCAAGACTCCCATATAGTCAAATCTGTACTAGTAGCTTAAATCTGTTATCAAAAAATGTCAGATATTTATAAATAGCCTATAAACAACCTGAATAATTTAATGAGTTCTAGATTGCATACCATACATAATATATTGTAAATGCTATGGAGATAGTTTTATTTTTTTAAGTACTGATAGTAAGGGAAATGCCTGTACTTGTTTACTAGACAATCAACACCCTCCACCTCACCCCACCCGACCCTGAGCAATTTCCAGTTACAGCAGGTTGAATTCTTGGATACAACCTGCAGAAAGTCAACCTTGTTTCCACCTACTGAGCCAGGGTCTAGAGTGCAAGAATGGGGTAGACATTTTACAAAAAGTATCTCATTTCATGAAAATTTGCATGCTATTTTATCCCCAGTTCACAAAATTCAGAAGATAGAATTTGCATTGTAAAAAGCACTCTCTAACCAGTAAAGTGACTAACAATGGAAAATACAAATTTAAAAAAAGAAAGAGATTCTCTTCAAAGGAGACAGGTGTCTTGTCTACGTGATTTTTCAACCACTATTATCTAATTGTAAAAGTCAGATTAATTATGTATGATAGTATAAGTTGGAATGTCAAAAACAAAAATGTAATTTGAAAAGTATAATGAGGACCTAAAATGTGTTTCTAATTTCCAATGATGATGGAAAAGCAATTACAATGGATGTTTGCAAACAACTACAAGATTCTTTTGTTGATAAGAATAAGACACTTCAGGATCCATGCGATTATTTTTTATGCTTGAGTCATTTTAATGCTAATTACATTTAGTTTGGCTTATGTTTGGTCTCAGTTGCTGCTATCCAGCAAAAATGACATGGCAATAATTACCATGGCCTACTCTAACCCTTGTCAATTCAATAAAAGTGTATAAATCATTTTTCATTATCCAGCTGGAAGCAGAGAAAACGTGTAGATTTGCCAATAATTTTGAAAGCATATTATCAAGAATCCATATAAAAAGAGCTCATAAAGCATGTCCAGACAGGACCTTAATCACAGAGGACACTCTACATGGCTTTGTTTTATTTCCTGAGGACCTACCCCAGGCAATCTATGAAAGAGAAGCACATTATTTGTGGAATTTGCCTTCATTATTGAGGCTCAGAAACTGGCTCTTATTTCTTGATTTATTAATTGCTTATCTATACAAGAAATTATGTTATTAATTGTTGCTAAAATTCTATAATCCTGATATGACAGTTGGTTCTTTTCAGAGCAAGTAAGGCTCAGAAAGATTCTTACTAAGTTTGACAAGAGGAAGCCATTTAGGAAGGAATGTTAGAGATATAGGAAATGTTCTGTTTCTTTTCAATCTATGATTTTATAATTCAAAAATATATATTTCTAGCACAAATTTCATGCTGTACTCTAACATATGTTCATGTTTTTGTGTGCTAATATAAACTTGATAATCATGTCTATGTCATACAAACCGTATAAATATTGACATACTTTCTTATAGAATTCAACTTTTCTCATTGCTCTCCTTTGATGTTTTTCTCTGTGTCTTCCTGGTCTGTCTGTCTGTGCTCCTGTCTCCCCACTTCCAACACATACATTTCAGGCAATGTATTATGATGTGAGTTTGCATTTCACTTGTAAGAAGTATCTAAAGTTCTTTAGCTTAAGAAGTATAAATGTTAGAGTTGAAATAGAGTTTGCTTTGATGAAGGGCTAGGAGGAGAAGGAAGTAGGGTTTGCTACTCAGTCAGTGTAAATTTTCAATGATGTAGAAATTATTTGTGGAAGTTAAAGACATCCTTTGTACAGTATTGTGCTAGTGATAATTTATTATAGTTTTCAAGCCTTTTTTGTTCGAGAATAGATCTTATAGTACATACTTTAATTATAATACAAAATGAATTTGTTTCTTTATAGTGTGATTTTTGATTGTTTTGTTTTTCTCTCTTTTGGCAATCACGTTGGGTCTTGTTCTATAGTCTAGCTAAACTAGAACTTTGCTGCCTAGCAGGCTGGACTCAAATTTATGACTGTACTTGTCTCAGTTTTCTGAATCCTGGAATTCCAGGTGAGAGCCAAAATGCCTGGATTCTGTGCTGTCTGTCCTAAAATCTACTACCCATCTTTAAGAAATGTAGAATACTATTTTCTTCATCATGCAATCTTATTACCCATATGCCAGTGTTATTTGAAGAAAGCTCTGGGAAATGTGGCTGTAGCTCTTGCTTCTCACAGTGTGGACCGTGATAAGTAGCAGAGGCACAGCCTGTAATCTTGTTAGAAATAGAAAATATGCATCCCCAGTGAAGGCAATGGAAATAGATCCTGCAGTTGAACAGCAACCCAGGAGGCAAGTTCAGTTCTGAGAAACATCAAACAAGGCTACATCACAAATGCTGTAGTTAAATCTGGACTTATTTTACTTGTGTTTATTCTATCTGCTTTTAGGAAGCCATTACTTCATCAATAAACACATGACACCACTTCAGGCTATCAGGGAGCCTTTCATTAGAGGCATCATAATTCAATTGGAAACAAATGTCAGAGGGGCTTTTTTAGAAACACTTTATGAGTGCTAAAGGACTACATATAAATCTCTGTCTAGGGTCATATATCTATAGTTTTATTTTATTGTCCACCGTATTTGGGTTGCACTCCATTCTGTGTGCTGATACTTAATAGTTTGAAAATGATTTTAGTTTAACCTCAAGGTTAAACTAAGGAAAACATATGTAGAGCTGCTTAAGTATTAATGATCAATGCCAGGGAAAAAGTAAGATCATTTGCCTGTAATGAAAAGCGATAGTCCTTACTGAGAGAGGAAACAAACAGAACAACAAAACCAAACCAAAATGAAACAAAATGAAACTACAGAGCAGCTAGTTAGAAAGATGTGTGCACATTTTAATTCCATGGTGTCTTTACTTGATAGCTAAGAGATTATGAAAAAAAATCATTTGTAAAGTTCTGTAATTTTAATTGGGGAAAATATTAAATAAACAAAATCTCATATGCTTCATATGAGACGAAACGATAACATTTCTATAAATATAAATTCAAACCTCTCTTAAAAATCACATTTAAGTATTTATATTAACATAAATATTCTCAAAATGGTCATTCTCAAGCAAAAAGTGACTTGTTTGTGAAGTTGGATATTAATAAATTATGAAGTGAGCTTAGTTCTAATTACAAAATAACTGCACATATTCCAACAATGAAAACAAGTACCAAATCAAATATATGGCGCAGCAGGCTGGCCAGTGTGTCCAAGGCATCTGCCTGTCACCTCCACCCCAGTGCTTGGACTTTTTAAGTGGGTACTCAGAATTGAATTCAGATTCTCATACTGTGTGGCAAGGCAAGTCTCCTACAATCTCACCTATCTCTCAGGTCCCAGAATAAAAAAAAAAAAATTGACAATGTGAAATATTATGGTGATATTTTATTTGTATTAAAATGTTATTTGTATGTTAATAAATAAAGTTGCCCGGGGGTCAGAGCTATTAGCAAGCCATAGGAAAGCAGGGCAGTGGTGGCCTACACTTGTAATCCCAGCACTTGGTATGCAGAGCTGGGTAAGTCTCTGTGTGTTCAGGGATACAGCCATTATTGGACACACATGCCTTTAATCTCAATACCAAGCATGGAAAACCTGGAGGCCTATACAGACAGGCCGTGACGAGGCGGTCATGTGGTTGGGTTTACAACCAATGAGAAGGCAGAACAGGAACACTATATAAAGACTTTAACACAGGGGTAGTTCTAGTTTGGAGAGGTAGGACCACTGCAGGAGGAAGGTTAAGGTTTTAGCTCTTAGCTCTGACCTCTTGGCTTTCTTCTTTGCATTGGTTCTGTGTTTCTTATTTAATAAGAAGGTTGGTTACATCTACAAATGGCGCCCAACGTGGGGCAAGAGTTTCCACCTAAAAACTGAGAAAAAAGATTCTAAAACGGAGCTAAAAACAGTTCCTAATTGTCTCTCTCAAATGAGTGGCAGCTGCCAGTTTGAGCTACTGGTGGGTTCCTGTGTGCGCTCAACCTGCCATCTGGTGGGAATGAGGCCTCTGCAAGTGGCACATTAAGCTGCATGGTGGATTTAGCCTTTGCTGGTACAAAGCAAAGAGGTTTCTGGGCTACACGCTGCTTGGATAGAGGCATGGACCCATGATGGCTCCCAGAGTTGGTGGTAGACATGCCACCTCCATGTTGGGAAGCTGAGGTGGGCGGAGCCAGCAGCCACAGCTGCTGCAGTTTAAAGCAATAGATTCACAATAAGACAGATTCAGATGTAATAGTTTACAATGTGTGTAAAATATATGTAGGCTTGAAAGAGACAAAAAAGGTGATACATACAGTTATAGAAACAAATACATAGTTTTAAAAAATAAAGTCTTTAAAGAGACAGTAAAATTAATATAAAAAATAAGCCATGTAAAGATGGATGTTACACAGAGAATCTGGATTGTGTTGTCTTTGGGATTCTTAACTACAGAGAGACATTTGATTGTAAAGGAAGCTGAGTTAAACCAATATGCATGTTTTAAAGGTACCTTAACTTCAAAATTTGGATATCAGGATATGTTACTTTGAAAAGGAGACTCTGCTTTTGTTCCCACAGAAAGCCAAAAGCTATGGATTTGTTCCAGATTAAGATACATCAGGTTTGACCAGCCAAGACCCCCCTGTAAGGTCTCCAATGACACCATGTCCCAGATGATCCAACATCCAGAATGGTTTGAAGGCATCCGGCTCAGACGATACAGCCTCATGGACTATTCCATAATTCTAAAATTTTCTTTGTGTCCCCATAAGATACAGCGCCCCCCTCCAGCAGGAAGTAGTAAGAGAAGCTACGCCCAAATTCCCAAATTATATGTAATTTTACTTTGTTAAGGTTAAAACCTTCCTTTTTGAAAAAAAAAAAGGGGAAGTGCTGTGGGATGTTCTGTATGGCAAATGTGTTGCTGATTAAACAATAAATAAAACACTGATTGGCCATTGGCTAGGCAGGAAGTGTAGGCGGGACAAGAAGGAGAATAAAGCTGGGAAGTGGAAGGCTGAGTCAGAGAGACACTGCCAGCCGCCAAATGACAAACAGCATGTGAAGATGCCGGTAAGCCACGAGCCATGTGGCAAGGTATAGATTAATGGAAATGGATTAATTTAAGCTGTAAGAACAATTAGTAAGAAGCCTGCCATGGCCATACAGTTTGTAACCAATATAAGTCTCTGTGTTTACTTGGTTGGGTCTGACGGCTGTGGGACTGGCAGGTGATAGAGATTTGTCCTGACTATGGGCCAGGCAGGAAAACTCTAGCTACAAAATATATTGATTTAATTAGTTGTACATTTCTACATAAATTGAATTTATTTATTCAGCCAAACACTGAATAATGGTGTAATTTGCTAAAGCAACATATTTTCTTTTTTGTAGGCCAAATGGAATATATAGTTTTGAGACTTCTTCATTACAGGAATCTAAACTACAGCATGCTTTGTGCCCAACCAAACAACATCTTCTGAGAACCAAATCTGAGCATCAATGGGCAGCTACATTCTCTAGTCAATATCCCAGTCATCCAATCTGAGTATAAAAGTAATGAAATGAGTATTAAATAATATCTATGGCTTTTATTTTCATCAGTCCCTAGGTACAAGTTTGGTGTGTTGCTTAACTCCTAATTTTATCATTGGTAATACATAGGGCCAAACTTAAGCTTAAGAACTTTCAAAATAAACCTTATCCCTTGTACACTTTAGTGGTTTATTCACACAATTTCTTACATGTACTCAACGTGTTTAGCCCCGTGAGAGATACAAGTGGCTATAAGTACGCCAGTTTGAAGTAGCTCACCGTGGAGTAAAGGTGATAAGGCAGGTGCAAATATAAATACAATGCAATGTACAGTGAGACAAAGTGCCAAGACATGCTGTTGCCATTTATAGCGCTGCTGCTGGCTGAGAGTTATTCCTTTAGTAAATGTGTGAAATCTCTGAAAGGTTGGGCTCTGATTGGGAATGTGCAAATGAGGAAAGTAAGACCCTCTTTCCTTTGCAGCTTGCCCTCCTAAGCTGGCATTCTCATCTGGATCTGGAGGGTTCCCTTCACTCAGTTATTCTGCATCACGGAGTGCCAACCTTTTGTCATGCGGACATTCAAGGTCGAAGGAAAGGTGGAGATAAATGACTATGATCACATGGAGAAGGACACAGTGAATTAAAATTTGAAAGCAAGAGAAAGTAGAGTAGTAGACTCTAAGTCTGCATAAAATAACATGAAGGATCAAAATAATTACACGGAATTTCGGCAGAAAATGTATGGAAGCATAGAAATACAGCAGAATTTCATCAAGTTAAGCATGCATTCTAATTAAGTTTTTTGCTTGTTGATGTAGAAATATAACAGAAAAGCACTATTTGGTAAGTTCTAACTAAGGGCCACAGGTGAGCAGACTTTGCTGTGAAATTGCCAAACCTGGAAAAAAATAGCTTGAAGGCTATTGGAATAACACTAATAAAATATAAACAAGAGTCTAAAAAAAGAAATGATCTAAGATCCTATGGCTGAAGACACCACATTGCTCATAGGACTTGAATGAATCGTTCTGGATTTGACTTGGAATCCTCTTACCTTAGAATTATCTCTAACTATATTTTAAGGAGTTATGCAAGATGCTAAAGGAAAAGAGCGGTAAAAGTCCTCTCCTACTCTAATGTCTACAAACAGCAGCAGTGGCCAGTATGGCAAGATAATTCAGAATGTGCAATAGTGACAATTATTTCTGGGAGGTAATTAATAGCCATAAAATTGGGGTGAATACCCACTCTTAAGGAATGAATTAACCTGGAAATGTAAGTTTAGTCAGCTACCCAGGTGAGGTGAGGCCATAGATCCTTGAGGAGAACCTATCATCACTTCCCTAAATCAGTACAATTTCTGATTATATTCTAGATATTTATCCTTATATATGCATCAAGTGTAACTTTCATCCCTCATCAAAAAAGCTTCCTTTTGCAGCAAACATATTGTTAAAGAATTTGGAATAGATTTAAATGCAGAGATCAACAGAGCTGACTGTGGCACCCAGGCCCAAGTAATATATTCACAAAATAACCTTTACACTTAAGGCTTAGGGAACATCATGGAAGAGGGCCATGACCTTTTTGTAAGAGCCATAGGACCCAGGACATCTGCAGTGAGATTGTTTTGTCCATGGAAAAGAGAAAAAGATAAATAAATGGGACATAAAGTCTAGATGTATGAAGAAGTGGGAAGATGGGGAGGAGTTGGGGGAGAGTGGAGAGTGAATGTGATCAAGACACATTGTATGAAATTCTCTAAGAATTAATAAAAAATATTATATTATTTAGAGAGAATGATCTTCTAAGAAAGAAATAAGGCATTTGAAAATAACAATAAGTCTTTCTTGTCCATCAAAAATATTCATAATACATTAGTGATCAATTGTCAATTAATCTGAATATGTCATCTTCCTGGAAACAGAAAGAAAGTGAGATTACTGCTTTAAATTTATTACAATATTTGGTTAAACTTGTCAATTTCATAGTGGAAGTAAATTTATTTTTACATTATTCTAATTAAAAAATAATACTATAAAATGCTTTAGTTCAATAAAAATTTCTATTCCTTTCTTCAGGCTTACCTAGTTTCCACTGGTAGGGAAAGACATTGTGCATGTGATACGTGTGGTGATATTATGCTCCCCAAAAACATTGTGCACCCTAATAAACTCATCTGGGGTCAGAGAACAGAACAGCCACTAGATATAGAAGCCAGAAAATGGTGACACACACATCTTTAATCCTAGCATTCCAGAGGCAGAGATCTGCCTGTATCTCTGTGAGTTCAAGGCCACATTGGAAACAGCCAGGCATGGTGACTCAAGCCTTTAATCCCAGGAAGTGATGGCAGAAAGCAGAAAGGTATATAAGGTGTGAAGACCAGAAACTAGAAGCTTTTGGCCTGGTTAAGCTTTTAGGCTTCTACTAGCAATTCAGCTGAGATCCATTAGGGTGAGGACTCAGAGGCTTCCAGTCTGAGGAAACAGGATCAGCTGAGGAATTGGTGAGTTGAGGAACCTGTGGCTTGTTCTACTTCCCTGATCTTCCAGCATTCACTCCAATAACTGGCATTAGGTTTGATTTTATTAATAAGAACTTTTAAGATTCATGCTACAGATACGTCCGTGAATATGGACAAACACACATGTGGCTCTGTTCTTGGTGGCCATAGGCCAACTTCAGGTGGAATATCTTGACTGAAAAACAGAATCATTTTCTATTTTTTGAAGAAAGAGCCTTTCACTAGACAACCTGGCCAGGGAGCCCTAGAGATTCCCTTTTCTCTACCTGTCCAGCATTGGCACTACAAAGTGGCACCACTCTGCTAGAGCTTTTAGATGACTGTTAGAGCCTGACCTCATGTCCTCTTCTGTGACTGGTGAGTAATTTATTGACTAAACCATATTCTCAGGCCGTGGAAATAAAGTAACTAACAAGTAGGGTGGCGAGATGGCTCAGGAAGTGTAGATTGCTTCTTATGCCATCATGAGAGCCTGGATTTGACTTCCAAAATACACGCCAGCAGCATGGTGGTTTGCATTTGTAACTTTAGGAGTGCAAAGGAGGACATATATAATGTCAGGAGTGCACTGTCCACCCTGCCTAGCCTATATGGTGTGTTGCCAGTCAGTGGGACAGTCTGTGCAAAGAAAAACAAAAATGGAAAGAAGGAGCAAATGGTTCCTGAGGTTGACCTGGCCTTCAGTTCATGCATGCACACATGCGCATGCACAGTCCTCACTCATGAATATACACAAACTCAAAAGAAGTTAGCATTCTAACAGTGAGAAAATAAACATAACTTATATCTTCATTTTATTTTTTGTGGGATCTCATTAAAGAGTAAAAGTTGCCACTGTATACATATATCAAAGTGTCTTGCATTGCAAATGAGTCAATTAAGGTGGAACTTAAGAGTTTTTAAAGTCATAAGACTCCTCTACTATATATATATATATATATATATATATATATATATGCATGTATATGTGTTATATATGTGTATATACATACATGTTTCATACACACACACACACACACACACACACACACACATATATATATATATTTACATAAAAAATCACAGAAGGAATCTAAATGGGTCCTCAATCTTTTATCACCTGCAGTAACAAATAAAGAGAAGCATCCATAGGGGTGCACTCCAAACTCCCTACTTCAGCTTCAATCAGAAAAATCACAAGAGTTAGTTGCACTTATGTCTCATTATCTGTGTGCTGCAGGTTGAGAATAATTGCTGAATAAATTAGCATCAGATCAGAGAGCATGAAATTAAGGACACAAATAAAGTGAGTCGCAACATGGTAAATTGAAAACAAGTTGAAGACTTCCTAAGTTGAACATCAAGGGCTGCATTTAAAAAAGGGAGCTACAGTCTCAACTCACACAGATCACAAAGTTGAAACCAAAGACACATTTTCAGCTTTTACATTTGCTTTCCTTATACATAGCCTTCCTTTGGGTAGCAACATCAAGCAGAATATTTCATTAAGAGAATGAAAATTGAAAACTGTATTCTCCACTCCAGTGCCATTTTTTTTTAGAATAGAACTCACATAATCTGCATATGATCATGTGTTTTCTTTGGCATTATCTCCTAGTAATAAAGGTTTCAAGTGCAGAAAAACATATGAGGAATTTGTCTGTGTTATTATAAGAAGTTATCTCGGTTAAGTTTCCTAGCACACAGCTGCACAAAGATGATCTATAATAAATCAAGGATATATAAATATAAATGAATATAACTCTAAAATTTGGGGCAATGCCTACTACTTTGAAGCACATTTTCTTTAATACATGAAAATATGTAACTATTCACTAATATAATTTTTGATCACATTCATTTACTCACCAACATACATGAAAGAACAACATAATTTAATCTTTATGACTATCATTTAAGGTAGGTATTATTTCCATTACTTTGTGACAGTAAGTCTCAAGGCATTTAAATAAAGTAGCTGTATATTGGCATAGATTTAGATAAAGTGGGTTTACTTAAATACTCAGTGCATTAACTGTCCTCTCCGAGGACAACTCACTATTTTGCTAGGGAACTGAAAACTATATGTAAATATGAGAAAGTAAACTAGAGCATTTCTATAAAAGTTTTAGACAAAATAAGAGAACACTTTACATTATTGCAAATATCTTCATAGCACTGGAATGACCAGGAGATGATTCTGAGGCAAATTGGGGTGCTATTATGTGAAATAGTTTGTGGAATGAGTAGGAGTTTGAAGGAATTTTAAAGGCAATAAATGTGAGGTGTATCTATCAGAAGCTCTACAGCCAAAGAAAAATATAAAGTATATATATTTCTGTCCCAATACAGCTATGAAAAAGTGTTTATATTTACTGTTTGATTGACATTTTTCTGTGACAGAACTTGGGTCTCCAAGAAGGCACACATGAGTTCTGTTACAATGTTGCCTGCACACTGATAGAGCAAGGCCAGCTGAACCAGGCCAGGAAAACCCTACAAGAATCTGAAGGTTTGGAGTTTTTTAAGCTTTCTGTAAGTTCAGTGTGGGATATACAACTTTAGACAATCTCTATATTTGCATTTGATGTTTATGAAATGATTAAGTAGAAATTACTGTGAGAGTGAAAATTTTTGGGTATTTATTTAGTCTTTCATTGTCCATATGTCCATTTCTATTTAGGTATTAAAATAGTCTTTAAACTTTAAATATTTTAATCTTCACCATTGAGATGGATGAAGGTATCTCAGAACATCACTATGAAGTTACTGTAAGTGAATACAGATAAAATTCATAATGGACATTGCCCTAGCAAATGCTCAGTGATTACATAGCTACTTTCCTTCTATTTGTATGTTCATTTGATTATTAATGCAACTGTTTTACATCTATTTATGTACTTTACTGTGTGTATGTGTATTTATATACTTTGTGTGTGTGTGTGTGTGTGTGTGTGTGTGTGTGTAAATGTCATAGAAAATAGAGTTCTTTTGAGCAGGTTATTTTGAGTAATAAATACAAACTAAGTGACTTATGATAAAATGCTATGTAAGAAAATCATTCCTGGACCAGTCAGTGGGGGACCAGTTAAATTCTTTATTGATCAACTGAAGATTTAAAGTATTTGACATCCTTCATGGAGGGGCATAGTACAGAAATGCATTCATAAGATGCTAACACATATTTAAATGGCATGCCAAACTCTGATATTTCTGAATAAAAGCTAGATTTTCTGTAACTGAAAACAAATTAATCCTTATGGATTTTTTTTGAGGCTGTTGATGAGAACAGTTAATTCCCAGTAGCACAAAACTAAACAAATTAAAAAAAAAATACATAAATTGGGCCTGAGAGATGACTTGGCTGTTAAAGGCTAGGTTCACAACTAAAAATACAAAAAAAAGTACATTAATAATCAAAAATAAAATAGCTTAATCTATTTTTGTTTTACTGGTTATAGTTTTGTTTTGTTTCCTGGCAGTGAATTCATGGTAAATGAGTACACAACTTATTAAATGAAAATTTGGGTTCACTACAGACCATCTTTAAGAAAAATCTACTAAAATATAAGGATATTTTTACTGTTTAAGAAATTAATATTTTAGTTTGCTCAGTTCTTTTCATGCAGAGACAATGATAATTTAAACAGATACTCATGAGGTGTACCACAACACACACACACACACACACTGTGCCACTGTACTTACTTTTGGTCACAACGCCTTCTAGATGGATGATGTTCGGATGATCAAACTGTCCCATGATACTTGCTTCACCCAGAAAATCTCTACGCTGCTTTTCAGTATAGCCTACTTTAAGAGTTTTGATAGCCACAGGTAATTCTCTTTTTCCTGGAAGTTTCAAACGTCCACTACAAACTTCACCAAATTCACCTTGTGATAAAGATAGAAAAATACCGTAAAAACTCACTGAGAATTCTTATTCTAATAAAATTCTAAAGTCATGAAGCATTGAGGTTCAAATGGAAGAAAGTAAACTAAAGGTGAGATTGAATATCCCCAGTAGAATTTTGTTTGTTGGTTGGTTTGTTTTGTTTTGTTTTCGAGACAGGGTTTCTCTGTGTAGCTTTTCACCTTTCCTGGATCTCACTCTGTAGCCCAGGCTGGCCTTGAACTTAAAGAGATCTGTTTGCCTCTCCCTCCTGAGTGCTGGGATTAAAAGGCGTGGGCCACCACTGCCCAGCCATCCCCAGTGGAATTAACAAAAGTAAATGTTACATTGGGAAATATCCCCTGCAGGTGATCAAAAAACACTTTAGGGCTTAATAGTTTCATCCATTTAATGTAAACAATCCAAATGGTAACATTAGAAAGAAATTAAAAAAAAAAAAACCTGATCCTAATTCATTTTGCTTTTACTTCTCTCATAGTCTACCCAGTACCTACTATGAAGAGAAAAAGGAAAAGGGAACTAGGCAGAGGTTAACTCAATTATGTAAACACATGGTCAGGTTGAATTGAACAAGCAAATACTTTCCAGTATTCCAGATTCAGTGTACATATACACAACACTAAATGGGCAAAGATTCTTTACCTGGTTTCTCTGCTAATAAGATAGACATTTGCTCACTGATAAGCTACACAGAAGCTTGCATTAAAAGGTGATCAGTCATGAACAACTTTGAGAGAAAGTCAATTACAAGAGCTTAAGAACATTCTGTGTGAGAGCGGGACATTGATGTATTACATTCTTAGTTTAAACAAAGGTGAAAGGTCAGAATGTAGATGTCCTCACACCTGCTCCAATGACTCTCTCAATGGTGATGCACGAAGCTTCGATCTCCTTGGCAAATTCATGGACAGCTTGATTGGGATCTTCATAGGTGTGTGGATCTATGTAGGTTCTTACTCCTGGCAGTTTAACTGTAACAATACATGGACATGAATATAGTTGAGTGGATGTGCTTAGTCATCAACTCTGTTAACACTCGCGAATGACCGAAGTCTCTAACTCCTAAAAGTACTTGAGTTGCAAAAACAGGCTTTCTCCTGATTTATGATAGTTAGGTACACAGCTACTTTACTTTTATAACTTAAAAATATGGATATTTCTCTACACAAGAAATGTATATATACTAGCATGTCTTTGTAATCATCTTTCAAGATACTGTTCAGACAGTGAGACTCAGATGCATATTGAGAACACTTTGATGATTGCAAAGAGCAAGAAAATAATGGCCTTTTTGTTGGTTTGGTCTATAGGGTCACTTTTAGATACTGTAGCAGATTATTAATTCTGATTTTAAAGATCATTTCAAACAATTTCTAGTAGTTCTGGAATAGAAATCAAAAGGAAAACAGAACTACTTTTCACTCGGTGTCTATTACAAGAGATCCATATATCAGTTGAGTCCCAGGTCCCGACAATCACACCAAGACTGCATTTTAAAGACGGATAAGAGACACATAGGACTGGGAAGTGGACTCCATGCTTTTCAGCATGCTAAAAATGGTCTCAGTAGAGGGACTAAGCAAAAGATATCTGTCTTTACTCATTTTTCAAACTGACTCACGTTGTGTGCCACTTATGGAAAAGTGAACACACTAAAATACCAAGATTAAAGCCCACTTAAGATAATTTTTAAGTTTATTATTGAAACTGGATTTCATGCATTTCTTAAAAAGTGGTCCTTTTTAGGTCATTTGAACCAAGGCTGCTGACAGAAAGGCTTTTTACACCAGGAAATTCCCATTGTAGTCCTACAAAAAGAAGCAGCTGAGTAACACTCATTCATTAGGGCTGATGGCGTGAGTTAATGATAGATTTCTGCTCACTCTTCACGGAACTTGGAATTCACCTGGGATTTTGATTTGAACTACAGTAGTATTTTAATGGTGGGCAAGCATTTTTATTTTAATGATTATAATGGAAAAATTTGTTTTTGAACTGAATAAACCTTTCAGGGGGTGCCAAAGCCCAGGAGTTATAAATGCAAGAAATACTTGCTTGTTTTATATATAATAGATTTGGTCAATTATTACAAATTGCCTAACCTGAGCAGCAATCAGAATAATAATAAAGTCCCATTTTTATTTTGCACAATTTGCTTACTGTGCCCATTATGAAAGTGCATCTTTTCCTCTTCTGGATCCTGCTTTGCTTTGCTGTAGCCACACCGCCTAGAACAAAGTGAGCCACAGTTAGCCACCCCTAAAAGTGGTGAATCAATCACATCACCCATGGAGTAGTGAATGCAATTGAATTTTCTCAAACCCAGAGCCAGTTTCCATACCAGTCACAAGAAATGAGAACAACACTAATTTGGAATGGAACTCACTTTTTGAGCTACTATTTTTGATTCTTGGCAAATCATGTTCTCTAGATTCTACTGTCTTAAGCCATCTAAGTCTATATTTAAGGTCATTTCCTCATATATCACACACCGGTTATCTTCTGTTCTTGCCTTCATTTATTTCCAGCTCATTGCCACTGCCTCTTCCAGTTGTAATTGCTCAACATTTTCCTCTGGTTCAGTAGTCTCCTGAACCTCTCTCTCTCTCTCTCTCTCTCTCTCTCTCTCTCTCTCTCTCTCTCTCTCTCTCACACACACATTCCATTCCCACTTCTTTTATCCTTTGTCTAGCTTCTTCAGCAGTTCTTTTCAATCATGTATACTCAGACCATTTTCTAATTCAACAGAAATCTGTCTTGTCTCTTATTTCCAGCCCGCAAAGCTTAGTCTCTTGTTTTTTCTTAACTAGCCAAAAATTTGCAAGGTTTTGAAAACTTCTCTTATTCTGACATCATCTCTAGGTCATAAATGATAACTTGTAATTTGGTGATTACATATTCCTTTTAATTATACTGATTGACTAAAATTCTTAACTGTTTTCTTTTTTTTTTTTTGATGCTTCTTTCTTCTCTCTACGTTTATGAATGAATATGTTCAAAGATCCCAGGCAAAGATCTCTGTTATTCTTCATTCTAGCAATCCATTTACATTCTTTTATTTAATAACTCTGTATTAATTTTTTGGAAAGTTCTTAATTTTCCCATATGCTCATTCTTAAATATTGTTTTTATAGAGATGTTCTTGGGCCATTCATGCTGAAGGGACCTAACACATAAACTTTTACTTTTTCTACCATTTTCATTCCCTTTTCTGTGACTAACTCCATTGTGACCATCTTCCTTAAAAATTCAAGCAATTTTCTTATGTTCTTTACTACGACTCAGTTGTCCAATCCCAAACTTTATACAACATGCATCCTAAGACCTAACTCCTCAGCATCCCTACCAGTTCATCACTAAATCCTTTTTATTTATTATCTGGAAGTCTGTGCTTTCAGAACATCTATCTACTCCATAACTTATTTTCTAAAGCATACTAACTATTCTTTTTTATTTTTATTTTGGTTTTATTGGCAAGATCTTTCTATAAATACCAAGCTGTCTTGGAGCTCACTATGTAGTGTAGGGTGGCATCTAACTCACAGAGATCCTTCTGCCTCTGCATCCAGAGTGCTAGGATTAAAGATGTGTGCCACCCCCTGCCGACCCTCCAAAGCATACTAGATATTTTTATGGCCAAAGCATATTACTTAAGTTATTATTCTATTGAATGATCTTCCTCCTTAAAGCTTTTACTCAAATAATAAATTATTGGACATATCTTGTATCCTTTGCTAAATTTTGTTTTTGTCCTACTAGAGAATATCTAAAATCTCTGTATGCTTTCTTATATTTGAACTTACCTGTTCTTTTTTAAAGTATATTCTCTCTAACAGTGTCCAAATATTGATTTTTCTTAAAAATTTTGTTTTATGTATATCCCCTGAAACCTCAGCTCCAGGAAGCCCTACTCTCTCAGGATGTGATTCTTACACTGTAGTGCAATACACTATTTTACATCATTTGCCAGCTACTTAAATGACAGTAACTAGTATTCATTTACAGAGTTCATCAGTGGCCTAGTGTCTGATTCGGAGTTGGCATCAACATATTTTTACATAGATGAATGAAGAAATGAATGACTGGATGATGGTTTGATTGTGCCTACACAATGACAGGTATTTGGAAGATGACTATGTTGATGAATACCAAGGAACATGATTAACCATATAACACTAAACAGCCAGAAAAAAATGAAAATATTTAAATTATTTTCAGTGAAACTCAAAGGAAGTGATTTTACTATTCATAAGATCCCACAACAAAATTGAATTCATTAAATATAAAAGTTTCATTTATTACTGCATTAAGAAAATTCAACCAGAATGACTAAATATTTCATTACAAATTTGGTTGATGATTATTGTGTATATAGGTGCAGTATCCAATAGATCGTTACCAAGATTCCTCTTTGGTTTTGTATATAAGGATGCATGTATTAAAGTGATTCAGATATTTAAATATAAACAATTCATGTGTTTTAATATAAAAACAATAGAGAGTTTGTTTTGTACTTTCCTAGTGGTTATTCAAACAGATATAACAAAATGATAAGCACAGTATATTTTAATGTCACCTTTTTAAAAAGTACAGCTCTCAGTGTTGTGGTAAGGAACTGGAAATTAGATAGTATAATACACTTAATGTAATTTTTGGAGAACTTAAAGCAATATGATTAAAATATATTATTTTTAGCAAAGAAGAAAACATCCTAGAAATTTTGTGTATTTTGAATCTTATTACTAACACAATGTATTTCCTATTCAAGAGCCCTTAAGATGTGAATCACCTCACCACAGTCAGATAGATAGAAAAGTGTAGAAACAAATACACAAAATTGTACTGAAATAAAAAATATTGTCTACTCCTGATAATCTATTATATCTCACCATATCGTTTCTAGGTATTGTGTATTTGTTTTTATCTAATGTGGGTGACTCAGGAGAGCAGTTACTGCTATTTCTTATCAACAGTGCTCTAAACACAATGACATAAATTTATCCTGAGATTTGTGTTATCTAAGTAATTCTGACAAAGAGTTTGTTGTAGGAATTCTAAGGAAACCTGAAAGGTTTATGCATCCTTACAGTTTACATCAGCAAACAAGCATCCATTTTCACTCTCAAAACTCCCACTTGAAAAGTAAGTGCATTGAAATAAGCTTCCAAAACTGCATACTCAATAACCTTTTCCGTTAAATAAGCATTATAGATATTTAAAATGGAAATAAAACTTTAGATGTCATCTGAAAAATGTTCTGGGAAAACGTTGGTGAGGAACAGTTAACATTTTACTACCTGGAAGTGAGAGTCGGGGGACAGTACGAAGGGGTTGTTTCAGACTACGGGTGTCTCTGGAGCTCTGTAACATATACACTGCATGTAACATGAACACATAAAATTAAGTTCAGGAACCCCTAAAGCATCATGAAAACAAGCTGCAACAAGACACAGTCGGTGAAAGCGCAGCTAGCAGAAGCGGGCACTCTGGTAGTGGTTCAGCCTCATTAACAAAGCTTTGCACAGAAGCATGTTCAGTCAATACCATCTTGTCTACCTGCTCCAAATGCACAATTTTAATCAGTCAAACAGTCGATGAATATGTCACTCTGTACATAAACAGTTCCTCCTATGTTCCAAAAATATTATTATTTTTTCTTAAACAGAGAAGATGGTCTTTATTTTCCTCATATAATTATTGTATTGTGCCTTGAAATGATTGCCCTAGAAGGATACGTAAGGTTTGTTTTTTACAGGAACCATCTGATTGCATATTCTGTTGTTTTCAAGAAAAAATATTTTGTAGTATCTTTCTGTAACTGAGATGAGCTTATATATAGTCACTAATTAGTGTTCACTAAAGCTCCCACAGAGGTGCTTGACATATAAATATAGCCATGACCCTATGTGAATTTAGGAATCAAACCATCGGTTTCCTTATCAATCCTAAGAATTAAGATGATATATCCTTGGTAATAGTAATACAAATTTTGAAAATTTGATTTTAGCCTTTAGATCACTAGTTGAACTTTGGAAAACCCATAATCCATGCACAGGTAAACACTCTCATCTATGTAAGGATGAAGATGTCAATGAATAATTTATTTCTGGGTATAAATTTAAATTTGATAATAAATTTGGGATATAAGTGTAAGGCACTCCAGAGTAGCAAGCAATACACAGAATCAATGAATTATTAATGGCTTTCTTGTGTCTGCTGAGGAAATGTTTGGTGAATGGAATAGCCAAGAAGAAAGTATGAATCCTGGCCGCAAGAACAGCCTTCAGATGATCAGAGTATCCTATTATCTTAATCTATAGTAATATATTATGAACATTTTTTTCTTCAAATTAATAACATTGTATGGAATACCGTGTGAGGAGAGATAGTTTTGAATTCTGATTTCTTTAAAAGATTGAGAATGAGTATATTTCTTTATCATTCTTCTGTTTTGAAGGTTAATTCCAATGTACTTCGATTGAACTTTATGTCAATACTTTTGAAAACCTGACAATTTACAGAAGCATTCATGTCTTGCTCATAGAAACTGCCAAATACAAATACAGTCTTCTACAGTAAGGGGTCACTATGTAACCAATGCTGGCCTGAAATTACCTATGATAACCAAATGGCCCCACACTCACAAAGATCCACCTACCTCTTCCTCCAGGATGCTTAAATTAAAGGTCTGCCCACCATACCTACTTAAAGTATTCTTTCTTAAACCATATCTCTGTGTACCATCACGTTCCCTTTTTTTTCCTGACATAATAATGATCCTAACCTTTGTATAATGTTCAAATTAGAGAATTTTATGGCTGTAATCTTAAAAAGACAAAGGCACAGCTTTTGAGCAAAGTTTTTGACTTTTGCACTTCAAGAGTTTATTCACTTAAGTCAGGTATTTGGGCTCATGCATTTAGTCTCAGCTCATGGGAATATGAAGTAGGAGGAACTCAATGAGTCAAGGTCACCAGGGGTACATAATTCATTCCAGGTTAGTCTACACTGCAGAGTAAGACATTCCAGTGGTAGAGTTGGGAACATACAATGAAGAGTTTTATTCAGTTAAACACAGATGTTTTACTTAAAAGTTGTTTGCTTTATAAGACAAAACAAAACAAAACAAAAGAACATTAGGTTTTCAGGATATCTACTAAACACCGGATGGGTAAATTTTGACTTATGGGATAACATTTTTCAATAAGTGTATGGTAAGAGTATAAGTGAGTACATATAAATGGGTTATTGAATGTTTAGATTGTCTTACTAGCAGAATGTTTTGACTCCCATCCATATTTTTTCACATAAATACAAGGAAGCAGAGATGACAAGATCTCTGTTGATAGGGACATGTAAACTACAAATACAACTCATTGAAACTTCTCATTTGTACTTCTCAGGAGAAATGGTTGTACATGAAAAAATAATCTTTGTAACTAGGGAAATGGCATGATGAATATTTTATCAAAAAAGCCTTTGCAAAACATTGTAGTTTCTGAGAATTTGTGTTTGGTTAACTTAGCCATAATATCCTTTTATGATTGCCAACAATAGAAAACTGAAGAATTTTATAGTTTAAATAATCTAAAGATTAATTATAGTCTATGCTCACTGTTGAATTAAAATTTAATTCACTTAGAATTTTAATATAATATATTTCATAAGGTATGATACATGAGGATTGGTTTCACATTTCCTGCAAGATTTATACAACTATTCCAAGAAACATGTAGTTAATACACGAGAAGGAAGGTTAAAGTTAGGGTAAAAAGTTAAGATGAAGATGCATCAAAGACTTCACAATTCATTTAAATTTAAATGTGTGAGCCCCATTTCCATACACACACATTTCTCTAATCAGCAAAAATCTGTTATTCTTGAATAATTTTAAATTACTACATCGATAATAAATAAAGTAATTTAAAATGCCACCCCTGGCTCAGTGGCTAGTGCACTTGTTGCTCCTCCAGACAAACTGAGTTCTTTTCCCAGAACTCATTGCGTCACATATGACCATACATACATAACACTAGCTGCAGAGGATCCAATGTCCTCCTCTGGCTTTCATGGTCACCTGCACACCCATTCACAAAGCCACATTCAGACACACACAATACAAGTAAAATAAAAATTAAAAAAAAATGGATTTTAAAAAGGCCACCAAGTAATCCTGTATACTGCATTTAAAACTGACTTTTATTGTCAATTTTGACTACAAATAAAAATAATACACAAAGGCAAGGATTGGAACTCTAACCTACAAAAGAAATGTCTGATTTATTTTACAATCTAGCTCCCTATGACACAGGAGTCCCTCTAATTGTAAGAGTAAAGTTCTCCTGTCCATCCTATCTTAAAATATTAAAATTATAAGCTAATTACATATTTAAATTTTCTTTCATTTGTACATGATTAAGGTTATCCACTTGGACATTGATTCTTAAAAAAATTATATATTTTTTTACTTTAGTGGTATCAAAATAGGAATATCACTTCAAATAGAAGAAATAATTCAGTTCCATTTATGATTACACTGTATTTTCATCAATGTCACATGTATCCATGATAGTTATGATGATAGAAGACTGTGGTCACAGTATGGACATTCCATGGATCTGGGAGACAGAGTAGGTGATTTTACTTGGACAGAAGTAGCATTATACTTCCACGCATGATATGGATTTCATTGAATGGAACAACAAAAACAGTGACATGTTAAATGTGACAGATGCTGTACTCCTTGGAATTCCTACTTCAAATCAGAACCACTGGAAAGCCTTGTAGAAGAAGCACAGATCTTGACAGACACACTCTGTTCTGCTTACAGTATTTTATTTAAAACGACCCATTGACAAATTCATTAGGAGGTTCTCTTGGGAATGAGGTCCACGTACTCTTCTCAACTTTATAGAGTGTAACTTGTTCCCTAACTTGCAAGATAAACACAGATGGAGAAAGTAAAGGAATGCTGGAGGTAGTACATAGAGGTGGACATCACACAGGAGTGAAGCAGGAGGGAACACTAACCATATTAGGCTTGGATGGGCAACAGCGCACAGGGAAGAAGCCCTTCCACAGCCACATTCGCAGCAACTGAAAAGCAAACAAGAGAGCCCAAGATAAGGAAGCGATCCCTCTCCCTCAGAGCAGCATAAAGACACTGTGGCTTCCCCTCACGTGTCTGCTTTAATTTTCCAAGATATAAATTCCTACATGTATGCAATCAAATTTTTCTCATAGTGTCGTTTAACTTGACATCTCTCGAATTAAAGAAGACAGTGCTGTTCTAATGTAGCTATTTTTAATTTACTTAAAATTATTATTCAGTAGGAAACATAATGAGTCAATATATTTGAATTCGTTGCATTCAATTAATATAACATGCAAATAAGATAAGAAAATTTAAATATTTTTTATGAATTCCCACAAAGTTGTATTTTGAAGACGTAAGTAGTTATTTAGTGACAGATTTTGTAGGTAGCCTCAAGTTTAGAGTGAGAACAACTAATACTTATGCCAGTGAAATTGCTTATCATAGACTATTGAAAACGTCATGCTAGGTGACTCTAAAATAACTTTTGGAAGACCATCAATTTTAATTTCCATTTTTGGATGCTGAAAATTCACTCCTAACTGTATAATTTCAGATTATAGCTATATAAAAATAAATTATAGATAATACATACATTTCTGGAGATATTGCAACACTCAAAATTACTTTTACTTTTCCAAATGCTGATAGAAAGTGTCCAGAAATATGAAGTAAATTATTTAATAAAATGCATTTTATGGGTAGAAACCATGTAAACTTATGGCAGAATGCAGCAAAGAAGTGACTTCGTGCTTCAATGAACTCTCTTCCATTTACATTTATGAACAACATTTAAAGTCATTTCTGGAGAACAGTAATGGAATTTGGTAATGATATTAGACACCAACCGGTCCAGGCTTACAATTAAAATCTTTCTGTTTTGAACCTTAACTTGAAATGTATCTACTGCGTGTTATATGAAATTTAGAAAGTAAAATAAAGACAATCTCCAATATATTTCCAAATGCCTATGAAGACAGATAAACATGTCTAAAAACAATACCAATGGATTTTTTGGATTTTTCAAACAAGAATATACAAGTCTGTATGTCTTATTTCCTTCTCATTTTTCTTTCTTTTTCTCTCTCATGCATCATGATACATTTATTCCAAGTATTGATAAGTGTCTGAGTATTTGGTTATAATTTGATAAGGAAATTGATACTATAAAATTTCTTTTAAATGCAAATATCCATGACTATATATTTTTATAATTAATTAAAGTTATATTTACATAAAATCATAGTTATATAGAAAAATTAAACTACTTTACTCTTTGGGCAGATTTTAATATATTTGTATTTGTAGCAATGTTCTGAGATAGCTTCACCCCATCTCAATGATGAGTAAACTAAGGTGCTGGGTGTCTATGTTATTCCAAAGCAAATACTAGTTCATGGTGGATCCAAAATTCAAATCATGTCAGTGAATCCACAGTTCCTGTTCTTGGGTAGCATGTCTCATAGTCTTCCAGATAGTGAAATGGTTAGAATGGTTCCTGCCATGTGTCAGCACTCAAATTACAGGTACAAGAACACTCACTGTTCCATGGCCCATGCCATCTTATCAGTCTTGCATCAAGAACTGTTTTACTGAAAACTGTCGCCTTCACTTGGGTGTGGCTCTTTTTTTTTTTTTTTTTTGTTTTGTTTTGTTGTTTTTTCGAGACAGAGTGGCTCTTTTTTTTTTTTTTTTTAATTGATACCACTAATGCACAGTAGGGTGTAATAGAGACTTATACTACAAAGTGAAACATATTGTTTGGTCTTGTAATTTTTTTTTAGAATGTTAGTTTCTTAAGATGGAGACACTTCCTAGATTTTGCTGCTTTTGCAATCAAAATTTAAATGTAGTGAGTAATAATATTTTCTTAAAATTGTTGTTAACAATACAATTACCATATTTACTTATGTCTGCTAGTATAGGATATGTGCATATGCATTAATTGTCCATAAGAAGCACAACTCAACAAATAAAACGAAACAACAATTAAATGAGGCAAAGGTATCCAGTCTATTTTAGTGGACAAATGACAACGTCATTTCACCCTAATGTACAATTATCTCCATGAAAAAGGTTTATAAACACACTTAGAATTGTGCTTAAGAATGCTGCACCAGCCAACTGTGAACGGACATTATCTATCAGAGTTCTAACAACAACAACAACAAAGTCATGATCCTAACAATAACAGAAATGTTTTATTCAGTGCTCTTAGGTATAAAAACTATCAGTACTATATCTTATGAATTAGAATGCATGCCTCTCTTTTCTCCTTTCTTTCTTCTACCCCCATGGAATTCACTATAATTAAAAAAAATAATCTATGAATTGTATTCCTGAGAATGATAATTCCCTTAACCCATCATAAAAATTTCACTTTTTTGATACATTTATTAAAAGACACAGAAAACTCTATACAGTTTTTTTTAAACCATTGCTTTAGATATTTTACCTACTGTCTCACTTGTTTTAAGATGGAGAAATAGATTGACAGATAACTAAGTTATCTTCTCTGTGTCTCGGTTGACAGCTATGAAACAGTGATAATAATTTGTTCTATTTTACAGGGTTTTTTTTTTCAAAATAGAGTGAGAGGATATGTAAATATGACTTTGATACACTGGACTCCATTAGAGCAAAATAGGTATAATTATTTTTAACAACATCATAATCAATGGAAAAGATAGATCCTTTTATCAAAGAGTAATTCATTATTTTCATGATTCATATATTATTGCCATATTAAACAGGCCCCATTATAATATAATTGAATATTTAACTACATGCAGATAGATATAGTGAATGGTCAGTGTAATTTTTATAATTTTCACCAAATACATTTTCTCAGGATATAGTGATGAAAGCCTTTGTAGTACAGTATTAAAGTGTGCTACTTTTGATTATGTTGCATTTGTTTAACTCTGTGAAGCTGTGTTACTGTGCCTGTGTAAAACATCTGACGGTTTAATAAAGAGCTGACCAATAGCAAGGCGGGAGAAAGGAAAGATGAGGCTGGCAGACAGAGAGAATATACAGAGGGAGAAATCTGGGAGGAGATTGAAGATATAGGAGCCAGAGAAGGTGGAGGACTCCACGGGCCAGTCACCCAGCTATACAGCAAGCCTTGGAGTAAGAGTAAGATTTATGAAAGTTAAAGAATGGGGGAATGCCCAGAGGCAAAAGATAGATGGGTTAATTTAGGCTAAGAAAAGCTGGCTAGAAACTAAGCAAAGCTAAGGCTGGGTAATCATAATTAAAAATAAGCCTCCGTGTGTGATTTATTTGGGAGCTGGATGGCAGGTGCCCCCCAAAAGAGCAAAACCCCAACAATAAGACTTCTTGTATGCATGTTATTAAAAAAACCTGAGATTTTGTTTCTCTGCATATTTGAAGTATTTAGATAACTCCATAAACTAGTCTCTTAAAATAAATTCATTGGAGTGTGTCACAAGAAAACAATACCACCAGGTGGTATATAAACATGTTTTCTTATTCAATAAATAGTCCAGAAAACTCAGTTTGAAATTCAGGCCTTTAAGATAATTTAGAAATTGAAAAGCAAATGTGCTCGAAATAGCAGCCAATAAAATTTCTGAGAGCAATGGTTGAGCATAGGGACATCTGCACTCCTGGCAGCTCTTAGCACCTGGAACTCTACAAGTAACTCCTGGCAGCTATAGCAAGATGATAACTAGCTACGTTTCAAATCACTTAGCTATTTCAGACTTTCAATTAAAACATGGTTTTGTTTTAATAAGATATTTTCTGTTTGTCCTTGGGAAGATTTACATTTGATAACACAATTTCCCATACATATATATGTGGTGTGTGTGTGTGTGTGTGTGTGTGTGTGAGAGAGAGAGAGAGAGAGAGAGAGAGAGAGAGAGAGAGAGAGAGAGAGAGAGAGAGATCATGTGCACCTGTGCCAGTGTGAGCAAGATAATCTCGCTCCTGTAGAAGCAAGTGATTAGACCTCAAGGGAAGAGATCCTCAAGATACTACATCAGAAAAACAAGACTAAAAGTTATGAATGCATGACAACTTAAATTCAAAAGTAAGAGATTATAAGAAAAACAATTATAATGCACCAGATAAAAGACAAAGACAGCAAAAGAGCCGAGTTCAAAAAACAATTGCTTGGACAGAAATTGTTTTCATTTTATTAGTAAAATAAAAAGACTAAATCATTTACTCTTTACAAATGAATCCACAGTGAATTAACAGTACTTCGTACTGGAGCAAATAGAGAGAATCTAGTGTATTTATCACATAGATGACACTTTCCTTACTCTCAGTAGAGTACACATCTTTAATTTTCATTGACATGAGATAATAAACTAGGAAGCTACTGTCTCAGGTCAGTCTGGTGACCAAGTGTGTCTGGCAGCCTTGGTGTTTGGATCCTACACATTGGATAAAAACAGTCCTTTCATAGATGTTGGGCTCCAGAAAGTCCACTCATGTACCAGGGATGGGTTCTGATCCTATCCCCAGGGGGCCCTCAAGCAGATCAAGCTACACAGCTGTCTCGCCATGCAGAGGGCCTAATCCAGTCCCATGAAGGCTCCACAGCCATTGATCCAACTTTCATGAGTTCCCACTAATTTGGTTGGTCATCTCTGCAGGTTTCCCCTTCATGATCCTGATGTACTTGCTCATAGAATCCCTCTTTCTCTCTTTGAATGGACTCCTGGAGCCTTGCCTGATGTTTGGTTGTAGATCTCTGCAGACACATGGAGTTGTTTTTTTTTTTTTTTTATTTAAACTGCTTGGCCATTAGCTCAGGCCTGTTATTGTCTAGCTCTTACGCTTATATTTAGCCCATTTCTATTAATCTTTACTTTGCCACGTGGCTTGTGGCTTACCGGTACTTTACATCTTCCTTGTCCTGATGGCGGCTGGCAGTGTCTCTCTCTCCGCCTTCCACTTCCCAGAATTCTTTTCCTTGTCCCGCCTATACTTCCTGCCTAGCCAATGGCCAATCAGTGATTTATTTACTGACCAATCAGCAACACACTTGACATACAGACCATCCCACACCTCGTGCAGCCTTGAGGCAGGGGGAAGGGCTTGGACTTACCTGTATTGGATGTGCCTCCCCATGGGAGGCCTTGCCTTCTTGTAGGGGGAGTGGGGGGGGTTGGGAGGGGGAGGGTGGGAGAGCAGGAGGAGGGAAGAGGGGGATCTTTGATTGGTGTGTAAAGTGGATGAAAAACCTTTCTTACTAAAAAAATTAAAAATAAATAAATAAAAAAAAAAAAAAACAAAAAAAACAGTCCTTTGAGTTCAGAATGTCTGCACCACTGGTGCAAGATACAGCAGGTATCTGAGAATCTTTTTCAAAGACGGGCCTTATAACTTGTTACGACATTAAGAGGTCAGCAATATTAACCACTTTAATCACCCCGTATTGGATGTAAGTCTCCCCACTTCACAACTTGTTTAATTCTTTGTACCACATTCTTGCCCACATGCTGATTTCCTTGACCTACTCTGAAAATTTAAGAAGTTTCATGAAAACTTTTGTACAGAGCTCTCTTTGTGTTCAGCACTGTTTAAAAAGAAATCATAGAGAACACCAAAACAAATTTACACAGCGTAGCCTGTAGTGTAATCCAACAAATTTAGTTTTGTTGTAAAATGTTAAAAGAATGTGACCTAGTTTGTTTCTATTGCTGTGATGAATCATCAATCAAGACTCAGTTATTGAGGAAAGGGTTTCTTTCTGATCAGAGTATCCAGTCCATGATTAAGGGAAGTCATGGAACTAAAGGCAGGAGGAAGTTGGAGGTAGGAACTAAAGTCAAGTGCATAGAGGAACTCTTGCTGGTTTTCACCTCATGGCTTGTTTAGCTTGTTTTCTGGTAGAGCTCAGTAGTAACACTCTAGGCACAGCACCACCTATGGGGGCTGGATCCTCCCACATCCATCAATCATCAGTCAACAACAAGCCAACCTGATAAAGGCAATACCTTAACCTATGTTCCCTCCTCCCAGGTTGTGTAAAGTTGACAAAAACAGCACATGACTCTTTAAGCATACTCAGCATTATATGCTCTATTATATTATTCAGACGTGTGTATAATAGAGATGATATCATGTAAGCTGAGGGAAAATGAATTATACACATTTCAAAATTGTGAAGCCATGAATCTGTCTTAAAGTGAAATTTGCCACATAACTGTCACCCACAATCAGAGGGCCGTATTCAGTCCCATGCATGTTCCTCTGGATCTTCCTCAACTTAGCATGCCAGACTTTGTTGACTCCCCAAGGGAGGCCTTACCCTCTCTGAAGAGTGGACGACGGGGTAGGATGGGGAAAGGTAGGGGTAGCGGGAGAAGGGGAGGGAGGGGGAACTGGGAGTAGTATGTAAAATGAAAAAAAAAAACTTTTTACAATAAATAAATAAATAAAACACTAAAAAAGAAATTTGCAAATGCAAATAAAAACTAAGTTGTTTTAAATGGGGAATCAAAAAAAAACTACTCAGTTTATTACATTGAAAACAATAATTTGAACCTAGGACTTATAATGCAAACTACATGAAAGCTTTTAAAAAACCAAGTATTTAAGGAGAGAGGACTTTACACTACACTTCAATACCTTTATTTCTGTTCTTGCAAGCTGTATATAAATAATGAGTCCCACAGTTATTTAATTTAATCATTCTAATGAACCAGAAAGCATTAAGCATTAAGATAGGATGAGATCCTCTGTGGATTCTACAAAGGAAGGCCAACAATAAAACTAGAAAATTTTATTGAACATCCTGTATATATTTTTTTTTAATTTAAGAATGTATTTGATAGATCCTGAACTATAGTCAGATGCCTTGGTCACCCTGGATGCAGGGATAGGGGCTTGGATCTGCTTCAGCTGAATATACCAGGCTTTGCTGACTCCCCATGGGAGGCCTTTTGAAGGAGGGGATGAGGGATGGACTGGAGGGAAGGCTTGGCGGGAGGAAGCCAGAGAAAGGATGAGAGGGGCATCTGTGGTTGGTATGTAAAATGAATAAAAAATATTTTTAAATGTAAAAAGAATATATCTGAACTGCAATGAATATCATACAATATCTTGTCAACTTTTCCCATTGTAGCAGAGAAGTCATTATCACTATAGGCAAGTATTGACTGAGAATCTGTTGTTTACTTTTCCAATACAAAAATTATGGCAAAACAATTTACTTCTTACACATACTATATTGTTTCTGATCATAGCTATAGATTATAAACACTGGAAATGATTTTAGAAAAGAAAACAAATAAAATTAAACAACAAAAGCCAATGACCAAATTTTATCTTACCACAACCAAATGAGTAGCATTGATTGTAAGACAAAAATATCAGTATTATTTCTACAGCAATTAAGAACTTCTAAATTCTTTCCAGGTTAAGAAGTTTTGATGTGGTACTTAGTCAATAAATACTTTGTATTGAATTATACATTCATCTTATAATGGTCTTGGGAGAATTTATTTAATGAATGAAAGAGGATGATTTGTAATTAGCATATTAATTATCTGCATGTTAATAAAATCTTCTAAAGTACATGGAGCTGCTTAGGAGCAATTTGTTTCCTTGTAGGTACTTCAAATAATCTCCTGCAATTTGTTTATAATATTAATTTACATTGTCTACAAATGAAGTCTGACATTGTTAGATAACTATAAATGCTATCACATTTTTTAACAAGTCAAACAAGGTTTTCCCTAATACGTATCTGTGGAGGTTTTAGTGACATATGAGGTTAGTGTTGTAAAAGTTTTCTTTGTGCTTCTATATTTCTATGCCACTTACTTAAATATTTTAGCTATGTATTTCACATACCATAGCTAAAGAATTGTCTTTAGTCATCCTCCTTAGCTGCTGGACCACAAACTTAAAGTTACCTGAAAACAAATTTCAGTTTCCTCTACATGCCTGCCAAGAGCTAACCTGCAATTATTGTCAGATATTTTCACAAGAAAGATGTTGCTTTTTAACTTGCTTCGGAGTCAGAATATAACAGAATACATTTAATTCATACACATACAATATATATGCATATATGTATATGTATATTTAAGAACAACTCTATTTTTTCATCAGGGAGATGCAAATCAAAACTTCTCTGAGATACCATCTTACACCTGTCAGAATGGCTAAAAACAAAAGCACTGCAGACAGCTTATGCTGGAGAGGATGTGGAGCTAGGGGAACTCTCCTCCACTGTTGGTGGGAGTGCAAAATTGTACAGCCACTTTGGAAATCACTATGGCAGTTTCCAGAAAAGTGGGAATCAATCTTCCTCAAGACCCAGCTATACCATTCTTGGGCATATACCCAAGGAATGCTGAATCATACCACAGAGACACATGCTCAACTATGTTCATAGCAGCATTATTCATAATAGCCAGAACTAAAGAATGGATTAAGAAAATGTGATTTTATATATATATATATATATATATATATATATATATATATATATGTACTACTCAGCAAAGAAAAACAATGACCATCATGAAATTTGCAGGCAAATGGATGGAATTAGAAAATATCATCCTGAGTGAGGTAACCCAGACTCAGAAGGACAAACATGGTATGTACCCATTCATAAGTTGATACTAGATGTAAAGCAAAGGATAACCAGACAACAACCCACATCTCCAGAGAAGCTAGCTAACAAGGAAGACCCAAAGAGGGATGCATGGATTGCCCTGGTAAGTGGAAATAGATGAGATTTCCATGAGTAAACTGGGGATGAGGGATGGGCAACGGACGAAAGGGAATATGGCATGAGAACATAAGGGAATGGGATGGTCGAGCTGGAACAGGGTGGAATGGGAGAGCAATGAAGATGATAGAGGGAAATATCATGCGGATAGAGAGAAACCCAGTGTTAGGGAAGTTGCCAGGAATCTCCAAGGATGACCCCAGCTTGGACTACTAGAAACAGTGGAGAGGGTGCCTGAACTAACTGGCTTATCCCAGTGATCAGATCAGAGAATACCCTGTCATCACAGAGCTTTTCTCCCCAGTGACTGATGGAATCTGATGCAGAGATTCACAGACAAACACCAGGCAGAGCTCCAGGAATCCAGTCAAAGAGAGAGAAGAGGGATTCTATGAGCAAGTGCATCAGAATCATGATGGGGAAATTTACAGAGATGACCAAACCAAACTAGTGGGAACTCATGAAAGTTGGATCAATGGCTGTGGAGCCTGCATGGGACATAACTAGACCCTCTAGAGGCGTGGTAAGACAGTTGTGTAGCTTAATCTGCTTGGGCGGGGGGAAGGCGGGGGGGGGGTGCTGGCGGTAGGATCAAAATCTATCCCTGGTGCATGAGTGGGCTTTTTGGAGTCCACTACCTGTGTTGGGATACCTCATGCAGCTTTGAGGCAGGAAGAAGGGCTTGGACTTGCCTCTAGTGGATGTGCTTCCCCATGGGAGGCCTTGCCTTCTTGTGTGTGGGGGATTGGGAGTAGGTTGGGAGGGGGAGGATTGGGGGGGCAGGAGGAGGGAAGAGTGGGATCTTTGATTGGTGTGTAAAACGAATAAAAAATTTTCTTAATAAAAAAGAGCAATTCTAATTCAATTATATTAGATGTGCTTTCTTCTTTACATAAATATTTTATGAAATTATGGAAGGCCTGGGCCTTATATTTGTAGGTATTCAACCATAGGATGGAAAGCTATATAGACGCTCACAAAAATTGAGACATCACAACCTCTATCACCTTGACCAGTGCCAATACTAGTAAAACAATCAAATCCTAAAGAGAAACTTTATTAAATGTCTTACTAGTTTTTATCATAGGCAGGAGTAATGGAGATAAATCAACACAACACACAAATTCCTGACTAGAAGAAAACTCCTTCTGAAGTTTGAAAATATGGATTTCACTGGCTCACTGTAAAACATGTATTTTCTTTTAGAATTCCCCATTATATCCATTTATAATGTCTGTCAGTTTATCAGAATAATGACATTTCCATTCTTCCTTTCTCTTCTATATCACTGACTTGCATAATTGAATGCCTATTTCTCTGATGTTTGCTTTAAAGTAAAAAGAGAAACAGGAGAAAACAAGATGACTATTCTTCAGTATTAAAATTTAAAATTTTTATTAGTGACTCTTAACGTATGTTAGGCATATTTTAAGTTGTCCTGTATTGTTGGAACTCAACAAGAAGCCAGCTCTGGAAGCAGGGTTGCCACCTTGTCCCCTTTTCAGACCTACCTATATTAGTCTCAAAATACCTCTGTGGTCTAGTGTTGGGCTGCTGCCCTAACTCTGTGATTGGGAGGGAAGAGAATAACAGAATACAAACACTGATAGTAGTTCTCAACCTTCCTAGTGATGAGACCCTTTAATACAGTTCCTCATGTTATGGTGACTCTCAATCATAAAATTATTTTGTTGTAACTTCATAATTATAATTTTGCTGTTGTTATGAATTGAAATGTAAATATCTGATATGCAACCATAAGGAGTTATGACCAACAAGTTGAGAACCACTGAGCTAGAAGGCATATCAGTTCCAACTGATACTACTATTGTTTATCATATATATATATATATATATATATATATATATATATATATATATAAACAAATAAAAATGCTTACAATGGGAAAAAGAAGCTTAATGTTCAACCATGAAAGCCCCATACATGGAGAGAAAGATTGGTCAAGAACTTCAGATCCCCCCCTACTTGGGTTCTGCTTGAAGTTGAAAGTGGGCAGCTTGATGATCATATCTCTAGCAGCTGCTATTATTTGTTCAACTACTTGGAAGCATCATTGAGGAAAGACTGTTCTGCCTAGGGTTCTCTCTATTGGGAACTCCAGTTGGCTGAATGACAAGGTTTCCACAGTAAATTTCTGCTGAAATTTCAGTTTTTCATACCTGATTTGATGATGTTATGTTATCTATATTCATCTGTCCATCCATCCATCCATCCATTCATCCATCCTTCCATCTACCTTTCTATTTATCTGTTATTTATTTATTTATTTATTTATTTATTTATTTATTTATTACTTTGGCTTCTTGTAATTATTAAACTCACTTCTTTAAAACTGAAAGGAAGGATAGATACTGTAGACCACTTTCCAGATTATTGAATTGAATAACACAGAAAGATGATATACAACATTGAAGAAGTATTCTCTTATGGCATCACAATGAGAATATAATATAAATAGTATCTTGCACCATGAAAATGTAATAGTCCAGAAATATTTGCATGTGTGAATGTGAGAATTAACTTCTTTATGTTTTAAAAAATTGTTTGTATATGAGAACATAAATACAATGGGTGAAGAAGGAGTGGTGGACGATGAGACGAGCCATTGCTGGAGGGAAGCCACACCACAGGAAGACAATTGAAACCTCTCTAACAGTCAGATCAAATGGTCAAAACTTACTATTAATAACTGCTGCTTTCTTTAGTTTTTACCTTCACTCACTTCTGGCTCATAACTAACTGGAAGCAGCCAAATCACCTAGAAAGCCTGTTTCTATTAGCCTTTTTAACCCTTCCCATACCATCAACTCCTATTTGGGACATATGTGAAGGATTTCATACCCCTGCCCCTTTTTCACCTAGAAAGCTATTCCACTAGCCTGCCTGTCTCTGTCAAATGCAAATGACGTTAGTTCAATCACTTCTTATCAAATACCTTTTTAAAAAATCAGCTGCCTCTGCCTCAGCTTCTTTCTGAGTATTTTCATTTCATTTTTTACTGAAGAAACAATCTTTGGTTGCTCAATAAACAAAAACAACACATGAATTCAAATTTTCACTTGGCTATACATTGACATCTTTTTCTGAGCAAGTACTGCTGCATTAACATGTGGTGATATCATGTTCCACAAAAATATTGTGCACCCTAATAAACTTATCTGGGGTCAGAGAACAGAACAGCCACTAGATATAGACGCCAGAAAATGGTGACACACACACCTTTAATCCTAGCATTCCAGAAGCAGAGATCTGCCTGGATCTCTGTGAGTTCAAGGCCACACTGGAAACAGCCAGGCGTGGTAACAAAAGCCTTTAATCCCAGAAAGTGATGGCAGGAAGCAGAAAGGTATAAAAGGAGTGAAAACCAGGAACTAGCCTGGTTAAGCTTTTAGGCTTTTAGTAGCAGTTCATCTGAGATCCATTTGGATGAGGACTCAGAGGCTTCCAGTCTGAGGAAACAGGATCAGCTAAGGAATTGGCAAGGTGAGGTGGCTGTGGCTTGTTCTGCTTCTCTGATATTCCAGCATTCACCCCAATAACTGGCCTTGGGTTGGATTTTATTGATAAGATTTGAGTATTTTCACTTCATTTTTAACTGAAGAAACAATCTTTGGTTGCTCAAACTTTTGAGATTCGTGCTACATTAACATATAGCCTACTTGATGCAGTGGGTTTTATTTTATTTACTTTGTAGCAAAGTAGTATACACACTGCAAAAATACAAGCTATCTTCCTCTTTAGAAGGCAAAAGTGATCCTTCATATCCACTGGGCTTTATCTCTCCTTTCCTGTTTTCTGTGAATCCAGTCTACTCCAGGCTCCTCATAGAAGTACATGATTTTCACCAGGACCTCAAGCGCCCAGCTATTTGGTTTGTATTTATATCAATGAAAGTAGATAGAAAAAGTGAGAAGTGATAAATATGCAAAAATATGATTCTATTTTTCATTGCTTAAAAAACAAGGGTTATTTATGATCATATCTGATTAAAACACAGTTTGAAAATGTCCTTGTATTAATAAAAGGGTGATGCTAATTAAAGAGATGAGTGCTTTTTAAGAAAAGAACTCAAAGACATAAGACATTCAGTTTCTGACATATATTTGTTTTCTATGCTATGTTTTATATATTTCTTTTAAACTTATTAAAATAATTAATTCTTTGAAAATTTCATACATGCTTTGATGATGTTCATTTACCCTCAAAACTTGTATATTTCTATATTTGAATCATGCCTGTTACTACTATAAAGGTGAAATTAAAGGGACTAAAGACTCAGATTAATTATTACACTACCATAGAAATGAAATTATGCATCTCTAATGAAATTATCAAAACACAAGAAAAGCTTGCATTTTGTCAAGAATGTATTATGAGAAATTATTTAATTCTATGAAAGCAAATTCTGTTTGCTAAGGAAAGAAAATTATTAATAACATTTATTATAGAATAGCCACAGGTTATATATTATTCTCTTGAAAACTATAAGCTACTTTATGCATTTTATTTATATATTTAATTCATATGTTTTATTTATATAATGTAATGTGATCAAGTTTGTTTACAATTACTTTATAAATATAATTGTATAGAAACATGCACAAACATATCTTGCCATACAGTGTACTTAAATTACATATTTGATTTATAGTTATAATTTAAGATCCCTATATTGTATCTACCTGATCAGACACTGAAAAATATTTTAGTGTTATAAAATTTAAACTAACAAATAAGATGCTGCTTCTTGGCTTAGATGGGCTAAACAACTTTGCTCTATTATTACATGCTGTTTTATCACAGGGCCACAGCTATGGAGCCACTTGACCACCCATGAAACCAGGAAAGCTGAAAGCGAATTTACCCATCAGGTAAATATGAATCACTCAGTATTACAAGTGAAATATCAAACAAGAGAAATAACAAAGCACCTAGTGCTGAAAACCTGTTGCAATTCAACTTACAGTAGCTTTAAAGACTTTAATACTTGCCAGATGCAAAAATATTCCAAGTAAAAAATTATTTTAATCAAAGGAGTGCAGATTTGCTTCTGGAAACTAAAATCGAACAGGCACAGAACTGTCTGTAACAGATTCCATAACATCAGAAGGAAAGAGAACTCTTGGAGGCAAGTGAGAGATGACAGTGAACAAGGGAATACGTGAAAACTATGGAATGGTTAGTTTGGAGGTCAGTATGGAGGAGTAATGAAGTTATGAAAATAAGAAATGGAGAGGTTTTCCCTAATGTAGATGGTTCTAAACTTGTTAAGTTGTTGCTATTTCTCCTCTCAGGTTGGAAACTAGAGTAAAATGAGGAAATTGCGATGATTAACCATCATTGCATATTTGATTGGACTTGGGATCACATAGGAAATAGCGAGGCATGCTCTTGATGTGTCTTTGGAATCATGTTTCAATAGGACTATGAAAGAGAGAGAAAGACCAACAGACAGAACTAGACAGAGAGAGACAGAGAAAGACAGAACTGCAGTGAGTGTGGTAGCATCATACCATGGACTGAGAAAAGAATAAAAGGGAAAAACGGAAGAGAAAAGCTAGCAAAATGTGAGCTAGAATTTCTTCCCTTGATCTTTGATTAATGAAGTGAACTGCTCTAGTCTTCTGCAAGCCAACAGCTAATAGACTGCGCCTTATAAAGCAATAAGTCACAGAAAGTCCTCTTGTCCTAAGTTGTGTTCCTCAATTGTTTCTTCCAGAGCAGGGGCAGGGGGCAGGGACAACAGAGTGGTCAAAGAGCAGACAAAGGAAATCAAGCAAAAATGTCCTACAATAACCTTAAAATATATTTATTTTAATTGTTCCATTTCAGCTTACTGTACCCCAAGATAATTTTATTGTTAATATACTTATATTTGGAAATCTTAAATTTTGATGACTGGTGAGCTACTCTGAAGATAAAGATACATACTGGGCAAACCTAGTGACCCCAGGTCAATCCCTAAGTCACATTAAGGTGAAAGGAGAAACCAACTACACAATGTTGTCTACTGATCTCAACCTGAGTGCTACAGCATGAAAACACATACACTCACACACACATATAAACACACAGTAATAGTAATAATGATGATGATGATGATGTTGATGATGTTGATAATAATAATACCTCAATAAAGGCACTGACTGAGAATTTTCCATTCTTCTAATCTACTGACTTGTGGGCACAAAAACAGGGAAAGATGCATCTTCTCATTTTAGGGTATGGGAATATTAATATTTTGTTTTCCTGAGCATCATTTGTGTTTGTTTATGTGGGAATTATCTATCTACCCCCCATGCAAAAGACAGAAAATTCAACAAACAATGCTTATCCAAAACAGGTGAGTCCCAAAAATTTAACTACCAATAAGGATAACAGGTCATTAACAAAAGTAAGAACAGTAAAAGGACTCTAAATAATAGCTAATACCAACACACACACACACACACACACACACACACACACACACACACACACACATATTAATGATTGTGGCCACAAGAAAGAAAAACATGCATGGACTTTTGAAAGTCCATACATGCCAAAGACCCAATGCATAGAAATTATTGTCTGTGAGATGAGAAAAGAAAGGAGTAAGCAAAGAGAATTTTGTAAGCAAGAAATCTGGACTACATTATGATTTATAGAATGATAGCTGTATCAGATGACAGTTCTTTGACTTAATAGAGAATTCAGGTGTTTGAGACTGAGTATCTAATTTATAAGAACCATTTATTTGATTTTTGATTCATGCAATAACATGCAGAACATAGATCTTAAACAATATGACTTTTAGCCAATGTTCAAATTCATTTGGAACACTTTATTCTGTTTCCCAGAAATTTCTTAGGAAATTTATTTTTGCTGTTGTTGCTGCTGTAGAAGTTCTATCTCTGGGCCCAAGGAAATGCTATTGATTTTCACCATGGAGTTGCTTCTCAGTTACCTGTGGCAGCTCATGGCATTGTGCCTTGCAAAAGATCTGATGAAATTCCCAGACACAGCAGGAACTTCTAGAGCATACCTTATTCTGGCTGCTACCTATGTCTACCTCAAATGCCAATGAATCACTTACTGTCTTACAGAAATGGAGCTTAGGCAGTGAACATGCAGGAAAAGGCATGACTTTGGCATGTGCTCTTGAACAGGTGAAATAGAATCATCTCTAGATTCTCTCCAAAGACAGTCTGTACTATTGCAAATCACTGTCATCGATTACTTTTCTCAGTACCACAGAGTTTTTCCTTTGAAATGTTTGATTCAATACAACGTCCTGAGATATGCAGTAATGTTTATATGTTTGATCTGTGAGAAATCGCAGGTGGGATATGCCATACTGCTGAGCAATTGAGCCAATAACCCTGTTAGGGTCAGTATCCTAGGATGATTGACTCCCCACAGTGGGCAATTAGTTATTCTGTGCTCCCAGTGTTCCGAGCACCACTCTGCCTTTGTCTCATTTGTCAGTCAGTAATAAATTATGATCTGCTCGCTAATTATTTCTTAAGAGGTTTTGAATGAAAACAAACCACATGTAATTATATGAAAATAGATTTGGATAACAACTCTCAGTATTAAATCAATATGTTTGCCTGGATATATTACAGTTTATGAATCACATCTATTGACGACTCACAAACCACTGAGATTTACTCTTAGTGAACTGTTTTATAAAATTATTGATGGTATGTGAGATTATAAATATGTTTATTTACCACTATCCAAAATTAAATAGTGCTATATTAAAATATTTTTATATAATTTTCTTCTTAAAAATCTCACAGGTTTAAAACTATATAATCTCAGTTACTTTGGAGAAGTCAAAATTAACAATTTATCTATCATGACCTAAGAGGAATAATAAAAAAGTCTTTATCGATATTATTGTTTATAAAAGTCACTGCTACTTACTAGTGAATGCTGACATTAGAACAGCTAGGTGTCAAAAATGTTATGATATGCTGTTTTTTTTAAAATCTTATGTAATATTTCTTGAAATCACTATTTATTTATTATTTACAAAGAGAAAACATTTATGGGTCAGAGATTCTATAAATCATATGTTGGAGTTACTAACATAACTATTTTTTCCAAACTGCTATCATTAATAACGGGCAAATCACTTCAAACGGTGATTGATGCACAGTTGATTTTTAATTCCATAGTTGATGAGTAAGTAACACATTCAATTACAGTAAGTTTGAAAGCCACAGAAATCTCTCCGTCCTTTTTTTATGGACAGAAGAAAGAACATAGACACATAATGAACTACAGCTTAGGGTGGAAAGTTTCAAATTTATCTGAGAAATAGCTGATGACTTATTGTAATGTTTCAGTGGAAAGAGAGAAGGCTTTAGATAAAGAATGGAGGAGACTTTAACACAGAAAGAATGGTTGTTACAGGTCTTGACATGTGGCCAAAATTTAAACATTGAGAAGTGAGTAGAAATTTGGTTCAAGAAAAGGGGAATGTCAGACTATATGCAGAGTGAGATCCACTCTCCTTATTCTCGGTTCGTAATGCTTTAGAGTGAGCATCATGTTCTGTGCTGTGCTGGACCATTCATAAACAGAATTAGTTCATCATCCTTTCTGCTAATGGGCATCATCATGCTTATCAACTTACTCTTTAGAGATCTTTGAGGTTTTTTTTTTGTTTTGTTTTGTTTTGTTTTTTAAAGCTTTTGTTAAATTTGTTATCATTGGCTTTGAAAATGAAGAATAAGGGGTGGGCTGGGGGAAAGGTGAGGGGGGCGGGAGGGGGAGAACAAGGGAATCCGTGGCTGATATGTAGAACTGAATTGTATTGCAAAATAAAAATTAAAAAAATTAAATAAAAAAATAAAAAAATAATAAAAAAAGAGCACTGAAATCAAAGCTCAGCACAGTAAAGTCATCAATAACCCAAACATGAGTTGCTCTCCTATAGCTTCACAGACTCTTATAACTCTTTAGCTGCATATTCCTCTCTGATATACATATCATTCAGATGAAAATATTAGATACAGTATCTCTGATAATTCCCAGCAGTTGGTTGGCAGAAACAGTCAGATCTCTGAGTTTTTGACTAGCCTGCCCTGGTCATAATCTAATCCCAAGATAGCCAGGGCCACAAAGAGAAACCATGTCTTAAAACATAAACAAACAAGTGAAAACTGGAATTGTAAACAATAACTGAAAGAAATTCCATATGTAGGGTGTTTTAAGGGTATATAGAAGTGAAGTTAACAAGCTTTAGCAAAATCAGGAACGATGATGGCATTGGTGAGACTAGAAATGAGCTGAGATGAAGTACTATTTACCAGGTAATCCAGAGAAAGAGGAATAATTCACTTCATTCTTATAAATCAATGGTCATAAGTTCTAAGAAGCAGTTTATTAATTTTATTGATCATTCTGAAAAGTTTTTGAATGTTAATCCTTTATTCTAGCAGAATAACATCAGGAATTTTATTAACAACAGTTGACAAACTTCATGATTACAAGTTATGGTAAGTTTCTATAATGAAAAGAAAAGGAAGGACCCAAAAGATGGCTCTGCAGGTAAAAGCAGTTGCCTTACAAACCTGACAATTGGAGTATACTCCTCAGAACTCAGAGAAAGCTGGATGTGGGAGACAAGCATCTGTAATTAACACACTGCTACTGAAACATGGAACTGACGAATAGAACCTGTTGGAAGCTTATAGGGCTGATAGACTGAAGTGCACAGTGTAGTAGCAGAAACAAATGGAGAGACCCTGACTCAAAAAAAAATTTGAGAAAGTCAACTGCTGTAAAGTTGTCCTTGACTTTCATATATGCATATGGCACCTGGGCACTCAAAGTCACTCATCCCTTCACACACAGCCTCCACACACAAAGTACCTACTTTCTCTACCATCTTGTGTCTTAGATTTTACTGAAAGAGAAAGATAAAAAATCAGATGGAGACATACATTTGAGAAATCATTTGTAGTAGGCAGAAAAAATAACCATGTATTATCTTTTAAGAGTCTGTGAAAGTATAATATGCTATACAGACTTGGAAGAAATAATGCATAAGCCATGTAGCTCTCTAGGGAATGAAGTATGAAACTGTAGGAAAGGACAGTTAAAAAAAAGTCTTAAAGAAGGACATTCTCAACAATGTTCAAGAAAAAGCAGGGAGATAATTTTATTAGCAATGAATTAGACAGATTCGGCATTGAGACATGATGTGATGAAACAGGACATGTGAAGTCCTAAGAATGGTACCTATATGGATCTTGCATAATTGGTGTTAAAAAATATTACAATTTTTCCTGACAATATTATTATCTTATTATTTGCATTAGGCAAAAAACTTCCTCAGAAGTTTAAAATAATCTGTAGCCTTAGAAAACATTCACAATTCTTTATTCTTTTAACAGTTTATTTATCTTTATTTGATGTGTATGAGAGATTTTCCTGCATGTTTGCCTCATGCGTATAGAGATCAGTAGCACTGAATCTCCTGGAACTGGTGTTACAGATAGTTTTTAGCCACTGTGTGAGTTCTGAGTGGTACTCTGCAAGAATAGCAAGTGCTCTTACCATTAAGTTCGCTCTCTAGCCCAAGAAATCATGATTATTTAAAGTAGATGTAGCCCAAGTTCCAGTATATATATATATATATATATATATATATACATAAAAATTTGTATTAAACATTCCTGTATAGTCCCAAATGAACACTGAGGACTTTTATTCTGAAATCATTGTTTCCTTTCTATTTAGAACTAATTATTATTTATAAGAATTCAACTATTGCTCATTATTAATGAGGGTATTAATCAGACCATCATTTATGTTCAAATGAGAAAAAATATGGATTCCAATTATATTGAAAGTCTGTTCCCTTTATTGTTATTTTAATCAGCCCTATGAAATTCTGTCTACTTATAGGTCTACTAAAATAAAAGATAAATATTTGAGCAAAAGTGATTGTTCTTTTTATCTCAAATGCACAGGAAGAACCTTTGTAGGGATGTGTAATAGATTATCAATAAACAATAGTAATGGATATCTGCGGCAACTGAAGCATTTGCAATCTGATGTAGTTAAGGAATTAGAAGAAAATTGCAAAATACAAAATTTTACTTTCATTTTTCAAGTAAAATCAGAAAAAGCTAAAGCTGTTTCATATAAAACTATTGTCTATGTTTCTGATGTCACACTATGTCTTAATTCTTACAGTTTAGGCTACACATACAATGTGTATTCATTGCTAACTAACCCCAGGGGTCAACAAGTCGTTTATAAAGGAGTAAATGTCAATTTCTTAATGGGATGTTGAAGCAGTATCATAGAGCAGCTAAGTCTAGGTATATATTCGTCACATACTCAGAATACACAAGAGAAGAACTTTGGTCCAAAAAACAACATTTTCTAGGCAGTAAGCCATTTTTCATACTGAATTTATCATCTTAGGAACATCTTAACATGAAAGTCACAAATGAATAGTCTTTAAAAAAAAAAATCTCATCAAAGACCATGCAGTAAAAACAAATCCATTTTCTTTTTCTGGATATTTCCCTTGATTTTTATTTTCCCATTTCAAAATTGGCAAAAGGCTTTAAGCTTTTGGGCTTTATGTACAACAGTAGGTATAAATAAGCATGACTGAGCATACATATAATAATGTGTGTTTCTTAACTCTAGATGGTCTCTGATAACCAATTTGAAGTAAAAAGAAAATCTCCAATTTTCTCGTGATGTAACTAAATATGAAAACATATGAAAAATGTAGAATTCAGAAACAAAAATATCATTAACCATTATTTAATTTCATGAAATCTGAATAGTCAAATAGAACAATCACTTCCATATAGTCAATTTTACCTTTTGTTCTGTATACTTAAATTATAATTTGAGTTTTAGATTGGACTAAGAAATGTGTCAGAGTCAATTTTCATAATTTAGGCCACTGTGTTTTATAGCGGAAATTTAAGGGGAAAATGACTTAGAGAAAGAAGAAAGCAATAGTGAGCGGCACTGTCCCCCAGCTAACTAGAGACTTGTGGAAATGAAAATCTCACAAAAGCCATGGATTTAACAACATCACTTAGGAAACAGTAAATGTAAGGGAGAGAACCCAACTCATGCTATAAAGAGCCCATCTGTGTTCAATACTTTTGAGATGAAAGAGAAAGATTAAAGATCAGTTACAGTTTGCTTACATTTCAGAGAGTTTAAGCTTTAATCTTGAGATAATTAGTCATAGTTTGTTGGGAGAGTGTCAGTTCTTCTGTGATGTCATATGGGAGTTTAAACATTATTGAGAAATAATATAGTAAAAGGAAAATTGTAAGCCTTGAAGTAAACGCCCTATGGAAAATAAATACCTTTCAATGAGGTGATCATTTTCTACTTCATAAAAAATACTGCTGTTTTTCAGGATTAACAAAATTACATATATTCTGAAACCACATCTAGCTGGAAAGGATCTAAAAGACAGTCAGCCAGGAGATGTCTAAAAGGATTATGGATCTTTGTATTTGATTTTCTTTTATCTTGAATGTATATTAGAATGAAAGTTTGACATTTTCTTGCAGTAGTTTGAGTAACATTCACTGTAGCATACTCTAAAAATGTATTTTTATGTATTGTGCATACAAATTTAAAATGCCATTGTTGCAAGTGTATTTTCTTTTAATTCACATATTGATTTAAATTATCATTAAATTTTGCACATAAGTGATATTAATATTTTGCAACATATTAATATATAATTGAATCATTTATTTTGCACCATTGAGAAATCGAATTATGTTCAATTAACAAAATTATTGGCAAAGATGTACCTGAGACATCTGGTTGTCCTATCTTTTTCAAAAAGTTATACATGAAAAAAAATTTCAGGGTGAGAGGGGAATGATGACAACCTTAGTCACGTTTTTTTTTGTTGTTGTTGTTACAGAGAGGGAGTGTGTTCACTATTTCTGTTTCAGCTTGATGCAGGCTGAAAATAACTGAAAGGAAAGAGCCTCAATTGAAAAAAATAAATGCCTCCATATGACTCTTAATTAGTGCTTGCCTGGGGAGGACTCATTCCACTATGGATGGTGCCAACTTTGGGCTGGTGGTCCTGTGCTCCATACAATAGCAGGCTGAACAAACCATCGGGAACAAGCCAAAAAGCAGCACCCTTCCATGGCCTCTGTGTCAGTTCCTGCCTCTGGTTTCCTGGCCTGTTTTAGTTCTTCTCTGACCTCCTTCAATGAGGGACTACAAAAGGAAGTATAAGCCAAGTTAACCCTTTCCTCATCCAATTGCTTCTGGTCATGATGTTCCATCACAGGAATAGTAACCCTAAGACAGGGAGTACATATATTCCAAATATTTGCAAGGTTTGGGCTACATTTCTTCATTGTGTTTCACTTTGTTTAACAGATCACAAATGAGTTAATTCAGGAAAAATCCAGTTACAACAAGGTGACAAGACTTAAGTCCAAACAAAAATTGTGACATTTAAATGCTTTAAGGAGATAGAAAAGCTTTCCAAAGGTAACATGACTTAAATTTGAGGTAGATGTGTAGATGTGTCCAGGCACAGACTAATTTTTCTATGCAGAATAAAGTACAAATGCTAAAGACATTTCTGTCAAAATGTAAACAAACTCCAAAATTTCTTAAAAGGAAAGAAAGCAAACTTAACACAATGCAAAACTTTCATGGACAAAAAAGAAACTGTTTATAAAACATTAGAACCTCTGGCTCCCTATCGGAAAATTTGCTATTCTTTTGATTACAAAGTTTTGTTTTTTGAAAGGGTTAATGAAGTGGACTTATCCCACCAGGAACAGAAGAGTTGGCTCACGTTCTTCCTCAATTAAATTCAGAGAGAAGGGAAATGTGGGACAGGAGAGAGCAGTTACCCTGGGCGCCTTGTGTTTAATCTTCCTCAAAAGAACATGAGCTATCTATCAGTTATAAATTCCGAAAATGAAACTACTCTTCTAGAATCAATGTTAAGTAATACATTACAGCATATGTTTTTCAGAAAATTGAAGATAAATTGATTTTCTGACTTTGTTGAATCTTTATCATATATTCCCATGTTGTCAACTTCAACTATGTTGGTTTTCAAAATGGTCTAGTGACATCACATTACATTTCTAAATAAGTAGCCCTCATTAATATGCCTAATAACTGCTTCAATTAAAATATGAAATATATTTGCTATAGGAAAACAATACATTATTTATTCATTCATTCATATATACCTTTAGGAAAGTTTATTATGCTCAACTTATTGCCATAAAACACCTGAATTAAACGACCTCTGGAGTTCTATCTCTCATTTTCAAACTGGAAAATGTAGGCATGCAATATATAGTATTGTGTTATCTGTTTACTTAGCATTTAGTGAAATTCATATTCAGTAAGTATACATGACAATTGATGTGTCCACGTTAAAATCACTCAGTAATTGAAATGAAAGCAGTCATTGCAAAGTTTGCTAATTTCCTATATATATACATATATATGTATGTATGTATGTATATATATATATATATTTACTCCAGACTATATGCCTAATATAAATACTAATCCTATTCCTCAAATGACTAGCAGACAGCTGCCTCAGACTCCCTAAACAGTGACTAAAACTGAATCTGGCAATGATACATTCTTTTGAAATAGAAAATATGCAGAATTAGCAATGCATTGTGTTAGAAACGATTGTATTGGTTTGTTAATCACCGAGTAAGTGATATCATGTTAGTACTGTTTCTGTGGAGAGTAGAGTCTGTCTCAGAAGGAGAGAAAGTATATGATAACAATTGACAGCAATATGGACAAGATAAAACTTAAGAACGAAGGCACACGTAGACATTATCTACTGGCATGCTGTTTCTTTGATTTGTTTTAGGATGTGCTTAACAGCCACGTAGTTGGATCAAGGTGAGGGAGAGAGCAGCTGCAAAGGTTCAGAAACTCTTTCCTCCCTTACCTGCCACTGAGGAGGAAGCCAATCATCACTGCCAACAAGATGACTCCCACTGTCACCGACACTGCAATGATGGGAATCTGGCTTTGATCACTGGATGCTGCAACTGCTGATAGAAGACATAGAAAAAGGAGCTTGTAGTTAAAGACACCACATGCATTCAAAATGTGAGCTGCTTCACAGCAGGTCATTGATTCACGGTTTAAACAATTCACCCACATCCAGCTAAGGTTACTTCGTAATATCTGTTTTTCAGAAGGCTTCTGAAGGAGGAAATATTTACTCACCAAATATAAATCAAAAGCCACAGTAGTCACTAATTATTTTCTCCCTATAATAAAAATAGAATGCAGATTGTACAGTACTACAGTACTTGAATCTTGCAAGGTAGAAGGGAGTATTGTCTATGACTTCAAACACACATATGTATATAAGAAAATATTGAATATTCAAACTTTGACATTTCTGGAGTTTGAACATTGTTCTCTAGCAAAAAAATATATGAGCACAGGAATTCTTTCCTGTAACAGAATGTCTAAAATAATGGGACTTTGACCTTGCTGGAATAAAATGCAATACCAATAGTCTATATATAATTTAATAGCATAACTCCACATAGAGTATAATATGTCACCATATTTTATAAATCAGCTATGAAGTACGTAAAACTAATATGGCTACTTATAAAACATTTGACCTGACAAAACATTAGAAACAAAGGACAGATTTTTGTGAGCTGAATGAGAATATCCTCAGTATATTCAGCTATTTGAACATTTGTTCCACAATTGGTAGAGTTCTTTGTGGGGATTTAGGAAGTTCAGCTTTGCTGGAGAAGGCACGTCATTGGGAGTAGGTCTGAGAGTTAAAATCTTGAGCTTCATGCTAGACGTTTGATGTTCCCTCAGCTTCCTCCTCCTACCACTGTATGTTGCTGCCATGATGGACTTTTACCCTCTGGAATGAATTTGTAATACTCCAAAATTAACATTTAATAAAAGTAAAGAATGAAGTATTGAATGCCTAAAGAACACAGGTGGTTGAACATGTCACCATCACATTCATAGCAGAATTTAATATAAAATGAAAATTTTGACTTATGTAAATATGGTGATATTTTATTTGTATTAAAATGTTATTTGTATGTTAATAAATAAAGTTGCCTGGGGGTCAGAGCTATTAGCAAACCATAGGAAAGCAGGGCAGTGGTGGCGTACACTTGTAATCCCAGCACTTGGTAGGCAGAGCTGGGTAAGTCTCTGTGTGTTCAGGGATACAGCCATTATTGGACACACATGCCTTTAATCTCAATACCAAGCAAGGAAAACCTGGAGGCCTATACAGACAGGCTGTGACGAGGCGGTCATGTGGTTGGGTTTACAACCAATGAGAAGGCAGAACAGGAACACTATATAAAGACATTAACACAGGGGTAGTGAGTTCGGAGAGGTAGGACCACTGCAGGAGGAAGGGTAAGGTTTTAGCTCTTAGCTCTGACCTCTTGGCTTTCTTCTTTGCATTGGTTCTGTGTTTCTTATTTAATAAGAAGGTTGGTTACATCTACATATGTAATCATAAAGCATCAAAACCCATTTCGGTCACATATGTATAATACTTTATACATGCATAATGTTTTTATGTACTCTGTTCCTAGAGTTTGTAGGCTACTACAGTGTTGAATACTAATATAAGATACATACAATAAAAACAATTACAATAAGTAGGTTCCATAACATATCTTTTATAACAAAGCCATTTTAAAGTAAGAGATTTAATAATTAATTCATTTTCCAGACTGTATCTTTATGACTTCATAAATACATAGTATTAAATATATTTAAAAGTTTGTCTGACAGTTAAGCATTAGATTCCAATTTCTATACTTTTAATTAAACTCAAGTCACACAATTTTTTTGTATAGGAAAGAAATAGCTAATTTCTATCACTAACATTTTTTTCTTTATAATATCTAGTGGGGTAGCATGAAGGAGCTTGTTCATCATTTAATAAAAATTATTTATGTAAATCAATTAGAGAGGCTTTAAACAGAAGCAATGTAGGTTCCTAGAGGGCCATGCCATATGAGTTTACTGAAACTGTATTTTAATAATTATTCTAATAATCATAACATTAATCCAATAATTAAACTCTCATTTTGTTACTTTTTAACTGTGTGTTTTCTTTTCCATTGCAAATTATGGAGCTGGGTTAAGAACACCCACATGTACACGAACATGTGCATGTGTGAATGCACATCATACACAGAAACAGACACACACACTTACACATGCACACATGTATTTGTGCATGCACACATACACACAGGAAGACACATACACATACACACACACACACACACACACACACACACACACACACACACCCCGTTTCACAATCCTCATGTGTATTACTGCCTTAACAGAAAACTAATAGTACAGCTCCTTCATGCATAAACAAAGCATGCTTTTGTCTTCTAATTTAGCTGTAATGTATTGGCTTTAGGACAAGTGATGGAAAATCATTTGTTGAAGCCTGAGGTTATGTTTTATGAAATTAAACAAGAAGTGAGCACCAAAGAGCATTTCAGAACCATTTCCAGATTCTCCATTCCAAGATTCTGACACAAATTTAATTTTTACTTTAGGAAATCAGATTGGATCCTGAAAGCACCATTTTCTTGTCAGATTCAATGCTTAAGGAAAGCTCCCTGTAGAATTTTCTTAGAAAGACTAAAGTAGCATAGTTCAATAAAACAAGTAAAAAGTAAATGGCAATAATTCAATAAAGCATGGCACCTGGGGGAACGAAGTCTTTAAAAGCACGGTTTAAACATTTCTTAAGATGCTTGAAGTAGCAGCTCCCAGTGGACCAAAGCGGGAAGGCAAGTCACGCAGTGTTAACCCCCAGACCTACCATTATAGGATGGCAGAGGCCTCCTACCTGAAGGGGTCAGAACTGGAGAGAGGGACGGCAGAAAAGCTGACAGAGAGCCCCGGGAGCCTATCGATCTGCAGACTCTCTTCTGGTAACCATTACAGAGACAGGGGTTGACAGTAATTAAAATGACTTACACACTGGTGTGGTTTCAAACTCAAATCTTCGACTGAAGACACCGTAGCCTGCTGCTGTCCGTGCTCGAATTTGGAAGACATACACAGACGCAGGCTTCAGGCCTTCGGCAGTAATGGTGGTCTCTTTAGACTTGATAATTGTGTAGCTGGTCTCCTGGTCCTTGGATGGCACATGTAACATGGGGGAACAAAAATCAGTCTTCAACACATGAATTACTGACAGCAAAACAGAAATCTCATAAATTGGACCAGAACTCAAAGACTTTCTATTATATGCACATTGAAAACAAAACCAAAGATCTCTCTGCTACCCCTGAAGCACTTTAGTTTGTTAGCAAATGTTGTCTCCCAGAACTTAACCATTTTGATGACATTGTATTTACGATCTATCAAATATACATTGGGCAATAATAAATTTATAACATTTAATAATATTGTAAGGTGGGCCTAGAGAAATGGTTCAGCTGTTAAGAGCATTTACAGGCCTTTCAGAAGACTCAGGTTCAGTTCCCAACACCCACCGGATGGCTCACCACCACTTGTAGCTCTAGTTTCAAGGAGTCTAATGCCCTCTTACATTCATGGGCTCCTGAAACCCCATGGCATACATACATTCATACATTCTCTCTCTCTCTCTCTCTCTCTCTCTCTCTCTCTCTCTCTCTCTCTCTCTCTCTCTCCTCTCTCTCTCTCTCTCTCTCTCACACACACACACACACACACACACACACACACACACACACACTAAATCTTTAATAACATTGCAGGAAAGTATTCCTCAGGAGACTGTGTTTTTGCTATGACTATGTATGTGCCTGTTTCTGTAGGTCTGCCTTCTTGTAAAATCTCTGACATGTTCACTAGCCCTCCAGAATGCTGATATTATCTCCTGAGTATTCAGATTATATGTAAGCTTTAAATCTTCTATGAATTTGATTTTTAATTATATTTAAAGCTTGTGAGATAAAATAAGAACTTCCAACAAACTTTAATTTTGACTGATTTAATCTAAACAGGAAGCAATAAAGAAAACTGCAAAAACACAGGACATTTTTTTTTTTTTCATTTTAAAACAGGTCCGACTGTAGTAGAGACTAGTAACTTAGTTATTAGAATTAGAACAGAAAAGAGATTGGAAGCTAAACAAAGGAAATCTCCTCCTGTTGGAGGGATGATAACAGAAGTCCCCACCCAACCTATGGCTTCCCTGTGTCTTGAGTTTAAAGGGCAACATTTACCATGACACTCTAATCACAGGCTGACATGCTATGTTACAGTAGATTGATTCACTTTCACTTCCATTTTTACCTTGGAATAGGACCTGTTGCCTGAGTGTCTTCCTCAGCATGAGGTAAGAATAAAACAAATAATGAACATGATGACACTTCACGGGTTAACATACATGATCTAAGGGAAGCTCAACTTTTCCTAATTCTACGTAAGCAAGGTGACATCTAAGCACTTTTCTGTATCACCACCAATACTACATAAAACACAAACCTGCAAGCCCCCTTCTTTTAAAGCAGTGAATCAGTCCTCATTACTATGCTGCAACATATTAAACCATCACGGACCTAGGCATATCCAAATTCATCTCTAAATTATGATGGTCTGACTTATTTCTAATAGAAATAGGTTTTCTGATTCATTCTGGACTGGTGTTGATCTTTAGTTTTTAATGTATAGATTAAGAACTTAATCTGTAAAGTACTGAAGGAATTCTATTACTATTTTTATAAGAGCGTTAAAGTACATAATGAAATGTCAGAAGGTAAACCTTAAATACCAGTTTCTTTATTCATAAGCCCTTCCTCGCCTTCTACTATCTATTGTGTTAGTGCTAGGAGAAGAGGAACAGAAAACAGTCATTCTTTGAGCTGTTCCTAAATATTATAAACTACTTTTTATGATCTATTGTAGTTACTGAGAGTTCAGAGGATGTTCAAGTTTATGACTGAATAAACCTGATTATATTATTCACTATCTTTCCATATTGAGCCCAAATACCATCAGCTCTCAGTAGTAAACTTTGCAGTTTGGCTGTGATTGTAGCAATAACTTTCTGTAGGAAATGATTAAATATCTGTTTGCTAATATTATTTTCATCTATTCCAAACAAGTTTAACCGTGTGAAAAGAAATCTAGTAAAAACGACTGTCATATTAAGATGTATTTGTCATAAATTTTGAGTTTCTTTTCTCATAAAACAATAAAGTTTTTAATATAAAATCAGAATTAGTTTTTTAAGAGCACAGGAATATTGATATTCAAATTCCAAATATATGGTTAACGTGTATCTATCAGACTCTAGACTTCAGATTTTTTTTATTTAAAATGGAAGTGAAAGTCTATCAATACATTTGAGAGGAAAATCACAACACATTAAATAGGTAAATTTGATTACTCAAAAGCTTGTGTGGTTGAATCTAATGAAGAACAACAATGTAGAATAAATGCATTCTGTAAATATATTGAATGTTTTTTTTTTACCAAAAATAATTTTAAAGTCATTACATGAGAACAGATATGATATTTGAAATAATGTGTGACATAACATCAGATGCACAAAAGACAGAGTTGTTTGTTTTTAGGATTAACGTATCTTAGCTGTTCTCTATCTAGCATCTGATTGCACTTCGTCTTGCTGAATTAGCTCAACACTACATTTTAAAAAACAATTTAGCAAAGACTGTATGTAATTGATTAAAACCTATTAATATATACTGGAATAATCTTCGCATTCTACAAAATATATTTCTATTCCACTTTTAAAATCACTGTAACAGGCTAATTTTCATCTTATCACAAACTCTATATATACCTCATCAGCAACCACCAGCACTTGGCTGCCAAATAGTAGATCAGGGCAGGGGTGTTCACTGCGTTGGTGCCCCAGCTGAGCCAATGAGCTGCATTCCCCAGCTGCTCTGTGAACACTGCTCACATGGAGTGAGGGGAGGGCCCAGCTAAGGAAGCCAGCTGGCAAACATCCTGTCAAGGGGCAGCTTTTCCTTTTCTTCTGCCTTTAATTAAGAGATGGCAAGAGGCCCATCACCAGGCCAGAGCAGAGGAGTCCAATGACCTCTATTAGAGCAGGGCAATGGTGGGTAGATGTGCCAGCTGGCAAGTGTGTGTGTGCCCTAGAAGGCTGTGCCACCTGTGGCTGGCCAAAAGCCATCCAATAAAAGATTGGTGTCACTCTGAAGGTTCCAAATGAGCTCTGGAAATCTACCAAAATCCCCACCTCAACATGGTGTAAAGGCTCATTATCCTTTTTCCTTCTGGAAGTGTTAGAATAATCTTTATGTATATATTAGAATGTTTAATAATTTGACTTGATAAAAGTTAAGGGAATTAATAACATTAACAAAAGGAGTTTATAACTTCTACCAAATACTACATGCATTGTCAATTTTAAAAGTGTACAAAGGCAAGTTATTATTAGTGTATTTTACCCTAGTCATATAGAAACCATTTTCCCCAAGTTAAATCATTTTTTTAAATATGTGTGTATGTATGCACCTGTGAATGCTGATGTGTATACATATATACACAGGTTCACATCTGCACTTGTGCATATGTGTCTGAAGACCAGAGGGCAATCTTTCAGTGGCATCCTCAGAAATGCCATCTAGCTACATTGAGACAATCTCTCATTGACTTCAAATTCAAAATCAATTAAGAAAGATTGCTGACTAGGAAGCCCCAGAGAGCTTCCTGGATCAACCTCCAGAGCACTGGAATTACAAGCATCAGCACACGTGGAATTTTTACATGGGTTCTGGTTATCAAAAGCAGGCCTTCAAACATTTCAGCAAGTACTTTTCCAACTGGGATTTCCCCTGCCTTCAGATTATTTTTCTTACTCTCAGTTATAAAGAGATATATAAATAATAATAATAAAACATAGTAGGATACCATTAAATGCAAACTAAGAAAAAATAAATCATATTGAAACTCCGATAACTGGAAAAGAAATTCTCCTTTCAAGAAAATCTTCCAGAACACGGATAGCATTCAGCAGGAATAGCAACAGAAAGCAACTCTTCCCAAGACACATTTAATATCTGTCTCTAACAGAAGCAGCAGCCTAAAGAATGAAAGAGGCAGACATCCTCGCTCATACTGAATCATGTACATAAGCTGGAACCTGGTAGATAAAGCCAAGGTTGCTAACCAGGGAGGCATGGAAGGGATTTGGGGAGTAAAAACACAAATATTGTTAATTGGTCTACATCATTGATTGAATAGAAGAAAACCAAAGTAGACACACGAACACACATCAAATGTTTAGTCTTAGTGCTAATGAACCATATTTCCACTAAGTGACCTATAATTATTTACATAATTTTTGGTGGAAAGATGTAAACAATAGTTTCCATTACATAATTTAATATGTTAAAATTCATTTTAAGTACACTGATTAGAAATATAGAATGTTTATAGCCAAATTTTGTTTGTGTTTCCTTATATAAATGTTTAATTCTATATAACTTTGCACTGTGTAGAGTAGTAAAAATTACAAAAGCAAGTAGAAAATGTATTCTTAATTTATAAATTATTACATATAGAATGTGTTCATATTGTAGATGTCTAGAAGTCAAACGCAGTTTCTGATTACTAGAACCAGAGAATTGGGAATCATTGAGGCCACTACATTCTACCATGTTAACCCCAATTTCTGACAAGAAATGCTGTCATCCATGCTGCAAAATAATTTCTTCTCTAAAGTTATCTCTTATTGCATTTTGATGCATTCAAAACTACATTTTTGGTGTGGATAACACAGTACCAGGAAGGACAGTGGAAGAAGAGAACAATAAGAAGAAATTCTAATGGGACGTGAATGAAGTTGGCCTGATGAAATCAATTTGATTATACTCTATGGTAACTCAGCAAATTACACAACAACAACAAAAATAAAACAGATTTAAAAAATCCCCCAAACAAAACAGTGTCACCATTTATGTTCCGTATGATCCAATAGTTACAGGCAACACTGGCTTCAATAATAATTGACAGTATGATATCCCATTATCAAGATCAAAGAATCATCACAGCAGACATTAGAAGTCTAGATGTAGGATATAGGCAGCTCTCACTGCTTCATATTCCTTATATTGTGTTATCCTTAAATAAGATCCACATAGTTAATTGTAGAATTAACAATCAAAAGAAGCCATTTTCAAATCCCTAAAAACTATGAAAATTATCATCGACCCCATTTTCTTAGACTCTTCTATTCTGTATGCACAAAGAATCTTAGATTTGTAAGTAATTTTCATTGTCTAATCAGAGCATTTCGCGTGTCGATGAAAAGGTCCATCCTCCTTTTCGAAAGTTCTGTGTTGGGAAGGTTTTTAGGGAACACAATTTTTTTTCCATCCCATTCTTGCTTCCCTAAAAGTGAAATTATGCCCCTGTGAGTTTCTGAGCATCTATTAAGAGCAGCTCCCTCATTCCACTCCACTGGGACTCCCTTCTGTGCTCCTGCAATGTTCTCCAACCAGCAGAGAGCCAGAACATTTGAGTCAAGGGCTCCACTTCACCTATTGGTACTGGCTTGAGCATCCATCTAACTTCTTTTTTCTCTATTATTATTATTAAGAAATTTTTTATTCATTTTATATACCAACCACAGATTCCCTCCTCCTCCTCCTCCTTCCTGCCTCCTAGACTTCCCCCCAACCCACGCCTCATTCCCACCTCCTCCAAGGCAAGGCCACCTATGGGGAGTCAGCAGAGCCTGGTACACTCAGTTGAGGCAGATCCAAGCCCCTCCTCCTTGCAATGTCTAACTTCTTAAAATCTTTATTAGAACTCAGATTATTCTAAAGGCATGCTATTTATGTCGAAGCTACACAAAAATCACATTGTCAGAGGATAGAGAAGTAGAATGATAGATAGATGATCACTCCAGTATTTCAATCACATATGCCAACATAATAGTAGAGATTATAAACTTACTCTGAGTTTCTAACAATTGGATTCTATTTTTTTATTCAAGACAAGGTTTCTCTGTGTAACAGCCCTAGCTGTCCTAGAACTTGCTTTGTAGACCAGGCTGGCCTCGACCTCACAGAGATCTGCCTGCCTCTGCCTCCTGAGTGCTGGTGTTAAAGGCATTCACCACCTTGTCCAGCCTTAATTCTATTTTCCATAGCTTACTTGATTATAGAGTCAAAAGAAAGTAAGAGGATGTTTACCTGCTTTAGATAACAACTGTATGCAAATGTAGATACAAACTTAAGACGTAAGTTATTCAGAGAAACATGAGGAATCTTGAAAACAAAGAATGTAAAGAATGTATTTCTACTATTTTTGCCTCAAATTTCAAATATAGAAATTTAGACAGTTTTTATGGATGTGTGTATGTGTGTGTGTGTGTGTGTGTGTGTGTGTGTGTGTGTGATTTCCAGTACTTTAACACAACTGTTACTGTGATAGCTACCAGACATAAGTAAACATAATTTTCCTTGTGTGGTATCGCACTCACTAGTGAAAATCAACAGGCTGAATATTCACTACACTTTTCAAAATCTTGTATGATCTATCTTTTACTTACATTTTTTTTCATTGTGAGTGTGTGTGTGTGTGTGTGTGTGTGTGTGTACATGCTGAGCATGTGTACACATGTGGATGAATGTGCACATGTGTGCATTTATGTGGATATACATATACATGATACTCCAGAGGCCAGAGCTTGATGCAGAGAAACATTCTGATTTCCCATCCACTTTATCCAATGTGGTAGGCTCTCAGTCAAATCCAGAGCTCACCAATGTCGTCGTATATGTCATTGGCCAGCTTTCTCTGGAGACCCTCTTACTCTGCTTTCTAAAGCAGAAATTGCAGGAAGGCGGTCACATCCACTTGACATTTATATGGGTTTTGCGAATCCAAACTCAGTTCCTCATGCTTCAAGTGCAAGGTTATTTAACCACCACGTGGTTTCAGTAGTCCCCAAAGTGAAATCAGTTAAGCTGACTATACATCTTTATCCATGTGCAGCCTCCACAGAATGTGACAAGAGGGCTCACTGACAGCATCTGCCCCCCTACAAGCACAACTGAAAAATAGACTTTTATTGATCTACACGTGAGAGCACAACCTCCTCTTGTGAAAACCTAGAACTGAAGTTGGTAAAGTGGAAAGAAAAAAAAAGAGAGTTTTATTTTCTTAGTCCCACCTTTTCAAAGTACTTGATTTCATACTCCAGGATGATTCCGTTGGGGCGATCTGGCTCTTGCCAAGACAAAGAGATACTGTTCTTTCCAATCTTTCCCCTTTTCACATTAGTGACTGGTGAGGGAGCTGTAAGATAACACAAATAAATAATAATGTGGTTAAGAGAGAAATTACAACTTGCCCTGTGTAATGACTGCATGTTATACTATAACTATTATTACATTTTCATTTATCCTGGAAGATTTTATTTTCTCTATGGATGTGGTTAAAGAATATTAGTATTTAAGCTATATAAAATTAGCTGCCCATCCTGAGAACCATGTATTAATACTGTAGTTATCCACGGTCTTCATGTTCCCCTCCAAAGCAGACAAATAATTTTAATTTATACTTTTATAGAATATATATTCCTGGTGATTATACATATATTTTTTATAAAAGGTATTTAATGAAATTTAGTACTCTTTCATATGCTATGTTTCCAAAATATACATTTCTATCCTTGATCCCTTTACTGTAATAAGTGTGTTATTTGCTAGATAACTATGTTTTCAAATATTATTGCCCCTTATTATATTTCTAATATTATATATTAAAAGTAAATTCATATATAATATATATTAATGGTTTATATAAAACAATTTATTAAATATTATTTAACAGATTTTTTTTTAAAAAGAAAGATTGAATTCCACTTTTTCCACTTATTTCATGACAAATCACTCATGGTGGTATTCATTGATATCTACTAGAATACTTATTAGATGATTATTTCTAGTAAAAATGCAAAAAAAGTATACTCCTTCAGATACATCTAGATACTTGAGTTTATAAAACATCTGGAATTTTAGCCATAATCCATATTTATCATGGGCTGAGATATTTTTCAGACTCTATGGAGATGATAAATAAGGAGTTGATATTGATTCCATAAGACTATACTGCCCATTGTGGTCATAGCTACGCTATGTATATTATATAATATTTGTGCACAACTAAACCACCTAATGAAACATGTCACAATAAATCCTCAGTAAGCAACAACCAATATACTTAGAAAAAGCACAGACACACATGATTTATCTTAAAAATCATGGCTAAGTTACTTACACTACCTAACATTATTTAAAGCTATGTTAATATTTGTTAGATGGTGGTGATTTAGAAAACCACAGGATAGAGTCCACATGTGTTCAGTTTATACATGATTTTTCCAACACACAGACTGAAAGTGGTTGAATATGCATATGAAGAACACATTTATGTGAAGGACTGGCTGTATGTGTGAAAATGTAGTGGATGGAGGGACAGATTAGTGCAAAGTGGTTTTTAATGTGAATGATGTCAGCTATAAAGAATTGTGTATAATCAGAGACACAAGCCTGACCAGAAACCTGGTGAAGTTAAATGTGTGTGTATGTGTACATAGTTATAAACAAATACATGTATGTCCATACGTTAAATAGAACTGTGTACATGATATTACATACAATATATTATATATTTTTATTTGATTTCTTCATTGTCCAAAACAACTTTAAATTTAAATGTCCAGTTTTCAGCAATTTTTTTTTTAAATTGTAGTAACACTAGATGCACTTTGAAAAACAGATCATGGAGATAATATTTTAAACTTCATTATATTAGACTCCATGGCAGTGCGGACACATTTGGACAAGAGTCAGCTATTTTAAAAGATAAATAAGGCTATGCCTTTCCTATATTTAAAGCAGCCCAGTGCCTTTCTAGGGCTTGCCTCAAGAGAAAGAGCCCAGATGTTCTTTCTGAGCCTCTGATTTTTCAGGGTCTTACCACTTGGTGTTGTGATTTACCAGCTCAAAGACTGGCCTCTCATTTCTTCTGCTCTATACCTGACAATCACACTGTTGGCAGTTTAGCATTCAGAAATGTTATTTCTCTCTCTCTCTCTCTCTCTCTCTCTCTCTCTCTCTCTCTCTCTCTCTCTCTCTCTCACACACACACACACACACACACACACACACACACACACACAAACATATACAGAGACCTCTCCCATACACATTGCTGACACATTCATGGACACATCCTTCTGTGGTGATATTTTATTTGTGCTGAAATGTGGTGGTATTTTATTTGTATGTTAATAAATAAAGTTTGCTGCAGATCAGAGGAAATAGCAAGCCATTTTAAGTATACACAAAAGTCAGGCAGTGGTAGCACACACCCTTAATCTGAGCACTTGGCAGGCAGGGTCTCTGTGTGTTCAAGGCCACACTAGGGAACAGAGACAAGCCTGGTGACACGCACCTTTAATCCCAGCACCAACCGTAGAGACCTGGAGGTCTGTATAGACAGGCAGTGACAATGAAGTGAGGTAGCTGGGCTAAGAGCCAATGAGAGGGCAGAACAGCAAGGCAATAAAAGCCTGGGTAGACAGGAAGTCATGGCATTTTGGAAGTTGCAGAGCTGGTGAGGTAAGATGGGTTGGTGGCTCTCACTATTTCCCTCTTCTCTAAGGCTTTTACCCCTATATTTGGATCTGTATTTTTTTATGGTTTTAATAAGACCACTTTAGAAATTCAGCTACATCCTTCTCCTTCCTGAGGTTTCCCAGAGACCTTAATGGGTTATAGTTCTCTGATAGATTCCAGAGCTCGACAATGCTCCCCTCATCAGCCCTGGTACTCCTTCTGTGTTCTATCAGCATGATGTCTCACACTTCTCTACAGACATAGTGCATTTATACTGTTCTGGTACCAACTAGGATGTAAATTTGAAAAGACAGTGATACTCTGTGTTTGTACATTTCTGGATCACTTGCATCTGGAACACTGTGTGTAATCAAAGCAGGGGCCAATGAGTATGTACACAGTGAATGACTGCTGGAAGTATGTCTTAACTTTTTTTTTTTTTGTTATTTTTGACCATTGATAAAAATTCAATAGTGAATGGTTTTCAAAAAGAAGAATGCTTTAACTTTGTCTTAATATGTAATTTATACTTTATAAATATATAAATAATATTATTAAATTTATATATAATATAATTTATTTATAAATGTTCATATAACAGAGACTGATAAACTTAAGAGAACAGTGTATAAGCTGTTTCTGTTTTATATAGCAACGATGGAGTGATGGTCTTGGTACATTAATGTTTACATTTAATTCTTTGAATGTCAGAGCTAGTGATATTTAGGTACAAAGGATTTCTGGTCTCACCTTTGTCTTGCTTTCTCTCTATTTTTCCTTTAATAAGACTTGTTTTATTTTTAATTGTGTGTGTTTGAGAGTGTGAGTGTGTGTGTGTGTTGCCATGACCGTGGGAGTTCAAATGCAGACTCCAGGGTCCATGCATCCCCTGGAGCAAGACTTACAGGTGGTTGTAAGCTACTTGATATGAGTGCTGGCAATCTAACTCTGCTCACCTGGAAGAGCAGGAACTGCTCCTAAACTCTGATCCATCTCTCCAGTACTTGTTTTATGTCCTTATACATGCCAGGCTTACAGGATTGTATGGAGTATTTCAGAGCCATAATATAACTATATGCAAAAGTATTTTCCATTTGCTTTCTTCTGTCAAAACTGTGACTGACTGACAGTTCTAAGTAACATTCTTAAGAAAGTTCAAATTGCCTCTGAGTTTGTTTGAGGGAAGAATTATATGCAGCATTTGTACACCAAAGGATATATGCAGCATTTTTGACAAAGAATTGAGAAGACAAGGAAACACACAAGAGTAAGCCATATACCCCCAACCCACTGTGGTGTTTGTAGAAAAACAGAAATACATTGTAGTAGTAACAGAGGATTAAGAAACAATTTTTTTTCTCAAATATATTTTTCAAGACTGATAGCCTTGTGGATTATCTCATTTTCTCATATCCACTGTATATTTGCTGCATGGCACATTAGAAAGAAATAAAGGCATAAATTAAAGTTTAAAACTCCTCATTTAGTTTAGCACAAATATTACTTAGAATTGATACATTTCTTATAGATGTCAGTTTTTATTAAATAAGTTGATGCAATTGCCAACTATCTCTTCACTGATTTTAATAAGGTAGAATAATTTGGTTTATTTTGTGTAATCTTTATCAGTTCTGGTATTTGCTTACCATATGGAAATTTATTAAACAATGACTGACTAAACGGATAGATAAATGAATGGTAAATGCATATATATTAATATATATTAATCACACACACATACACATATACACATACACACAGACACACACACACACACAGACACACACACACACACAGACACAGACACACACACACACACACACATATATATATATAAAAGTTATTAGGGCTAACATGCTCCCCATGAGAACCATACACTAAAAAAACCCAAGTTTCAGGTGAGAGAATGCTCCTTATAAATAGTTGGTCAGAGTAAACCAAATGATTCTCAAAAAAATAGGGATTACCAATGTGGCCCTTGGTTGTCTCTCAGAGGTTGAAAGTGGCACTAGTTGCTGAAGACATCACTTAGGACACAGGACTCATATGATTTGTTCTGAATCTGACCTAAAAGTCTTTCTCCTGTGATCTAACTTATGTAATTCCAGAACATATATTACAGGTTGCCAAGGGAGGAGAGCAATAACATTCCTACCATGGTGCAACGCCTCTGAAGCATGCAGTTTATCAGAGTGGCAAGCTATGCATAAAGGTGCGATGGCTGACACTCACATGTTGGTAGCAAATCGCTGTCTAATTGGATTTAAGGCCTACTTAATTGGAGGGAAATCAAGCTTGATACTGGAAACGCAGCCAGCTTCCCAGGGTTTGTTCTGTCATGGACCTTAGTAGGGAAAAAAAAAATCTACTACTTCCACTTTTCTAGAGGAGCATAACTCCTTACTACATTAAATCTTAAAACTATATCCACAGACTAGTGTAGTGAACAACCTCCATCAAAAAAGTCTCTCTGTTTTTTAACTTTTCAGAATATAGCATAATTACATTTCTCCCTTCAGTGTCCTTTCTCCAAACCCTCCCATATAACCCTCCTTTCTCTCTTTCAAATTCATGATTTTTTAATTTATTGTTATTAAATTCCTGTATGTTTATGTGCATACTTAATACTCAAAAGCACAACTTGCTCAATCTGTACAGTGATACTTGCATGCATATTAACTGGCTATTTGGTACTGGATAGCCAATTGGTGTGCTCTTACTGGGAAAGACTATTTCCCCCCCACACCCCCCCCCCCCCGCTCTTAGTATTCCTTAGTTTCCCGTAGTTCCTTGTATGTGTTTGAAGCCCCAGAGCTGTAGGCAACTATTAAGCGCTGAAGTAGGAGTATTAGCTTTTCCCAGGGATGACCCCCCACCTCCCTTATTTGTTGTTCAGTGCAGAGACGCCAGCCTTGATACCACATACACACAGTCGATAAAAAAAGGACTCACCAAGGTGGTTTTATGTATGTGTATATATTCAAACACATACATACAAATACTTACATATACATATATATGCAACAACAATAATAAAAGAAAAAGAAGCTATCAACTTGAGGGGATGAGCATGGAGCAGTTTGGAGGAATGAGATACAATGAGGCTTCTGGGAGTGATGTGAGGGTAGAAATGATGCAATTCTGTTACAATAAAAACATATTTAAAAATGTTCTTCAAAATAATGCTGCAAAATTGAATACAAAGAAAACTACTGAGCTCAAAATATTTCCAGAATACTTTTTTGTTACAAGAGTTAATTATGCATTATCAGGGTATGGATGATGGTTGCAGGGGAGTTGTCCGTGTTTGTGGCCATAAAGGTGATGATATTCTGTGAGTGACAATAGCCCTTCATTACTACGAAGTATTTCACTGTTATCAAGAGCATGAAAATAACTGTTACCAGTTCTGACAGTATCTCAGGGCATGTTCATTTTATCCTCTTTTTCAGTCCTTTACCAATACTCCTTTCCCATCTGCTGATGTCCTCTATTGACTTAATCATTTACTAAATAATGCTAACACCAAACAAAAGTTATTACACGGAGCATTTCTCCTTTGAAAATATTGATGAAGGCATGGGCAGATGGCTCAGTGGTTAAGAGTATTTGTAGCTCTTGCAGAGGACCCAGCTTAGGTTCACAGCTACAAAATGGTAGCTCACAACCATCTGTAACTCATGTTTGAGTTGATCTGACATCTTCTTCTGGCCTCAGTAGACACAGGAACACATGTGGATCACATGTATAACAGCTGGCAAACATTCACATACACAAAAAAAAATAAATACAGCCTAGGGGTTGGGTTTCAAAGTCAGCAAACTGCAAAAATTGTTGTTGAGTGATGTCTAATCATAACCTATAAATAGGTCTGTATAAGATAAGGAAAATCTAAAGCACAAAAGAAAGAAGTGAGATTGTGAAGATCACAAAAAGAGTTCTAAATACACAAAGGTGCAACTTTTAGTTGTGTGTGAAAAATGTTTCAAAATGTGTATCATGGGTCTACATGGGAGCTGACCTACATATATCAGATAAGATGTCAAACACTGAGTCCTCAGGGTACAAACTATTCTTGTTTGTTAAATATTGATCCACAGCCAAGCACCAGATCGAGCTTCAAAAGTCCAGTCGAAGAGAGAGAGAGAGAGAGAATAGGGATTCCATGAGCAAGGGCACTAAGATCATGATGGGGAAACCTATAGAGACAACCAAACCAAACTAGTGAGAACTCATAAAATTTAGACCAATAGCTGTAGAGCTTCCATGGGACTGGACTAGGCCCTCTGTATAAGCAAGACAGTTTTTGACACAAAGCCCTATCCAGTATTCTTCATTATCATCCATTCTCATGTTCTAGGTCCTTCTCAACTCAAATTTTCAATATTCTTTGTTTTAATAATTATACCTTTGGAGGACACACTGAAAATGTTTTTTGTACACTATCCCTCAATTAGGATTAGCTAATATTTTGGGTATACATTTTAAGGGATTATGTTAGCAGAAAGCCTGAGATATAACTTTCATTTTATTCAAGTCTACCAAGACTAAATACAATCAGAATAATATCATTGATGGGTTAACTTTGTCCAATGGTTGAAATAATATTTAGTGAATTTCTCCACTGAGTGGTTACCTTACTATCAGATTTCTATACTGTACCTTTTATGGAGAAGTCATTATGGGCAGCCCACAGTTAAGTTGAAATTTATAAGCCGCCCCTATAAGGATAGACCATTCAATTAATTATTGAGAATTTTCAGCATGATAAAATTTATCCATTCTTTACATTGCTATTATTTATTAAGTTATTTGTTTGTTTAAATAAGTATGTATACTTGAATCTTATTAATAACTATAATCAAATATTTCATTTTAAATTTAAATTATTTATGCATTGGTCACTGAAGAATCTTTTAGAAGTCTCTTTGACATATTTGTATTATTATGGATGAGATTATTTTTTGACAGTACATTTTTAAAATCTGATGCTAGAAAACCAGAGGCTCCTAGTTCATACTGCTTCAGTCCCAGAATAAGTAATTTCTCCAAAGAGAACTATCTGTCAGTCTGTCTATCTGTCTATCTATCCATCTATTTATAACAACAACATTAAAATCAAGATCTGCCTGTTACGTGCATTCTTTACCCCTGAGATGCCATTTTTTAAGCCCAACAGATAAAAGAAATAGAAGTATAAGTAGGAAAACTTTATATATATATATATATATATATATATATATGTATATATATACACACATATATATGATGTATATATCTGTATTCATCTCCAGATGCGTATTACCTGAACATGATTATACACTGATATTAGCTTTACTCAATGTCTTAGTAAGTGTTTCAATTGCTGCAACTAAACACCATGACCAAAAAGCAAATTGGGGAAGAAAGGGTTTATTTGGTTTACACTTCCATATTGCTATTCATGTTTAAGGAAGTCAGGATGGGAATTCAAACAGGGTAGGATCTTGGAAGAAAGAGCTGATGCATAGACCATGGAGGTGTGGTGCTTACTGGCTTGCTTCCCCTGGCTTTCTCAGTCTGTTTTCTTATAGAACCCAGAACCACCAGCACAGGGATGACACCACCCACCATAAGCTGGGCCCTCCTTCATTGATCACTAATTTAGAAAATGCCTTGTAGCTGGAGCTCATGGAGGCATTTCCTCAGTTGAGGCTCCTTCCTCTCTGATGACTCTAGATTGTGTCAAGTTGACACACAAAACTTGCCAGTACACTCAGTTATTACAAAGATCATCCCAACCTCCTCACCTTACTTATTTGCAACCTCTCGCTACTACAATGATGTTCACAACTGCCCATTAGGCTTACTTAGCTGTTCATTTTCAGTATATAATTTAATTTCTTAATAATTATCAATCAATGTTTCTTTAATTTGTTGATAATGGTATAATATAGTAATCGCAATAAAACAAAAGATACTGTACCTGTGTCTTGCGTCAATTGCATGAAATAAAAAGGTTCTCTTATCTTTCTAAATGCAGAAATAAAGTTTAACCCACAAGGGTCCCCTCCGCCAATACAGCAGTAGAGCAAGAATTGGCTTTGCGTAATTTGGTAAACAGTTAATTCTGAATAAATTGGTGTCAGTTCTTAAGCTCTGATTGTACTGTTTAGTCTTTATACTAGGCAGCTAAAAATATGCAATTTAGTTCTCTGTGTGCAATATCAGTTTAAATGGAAGCTAACAATACTGTTTGTAGCCATATCATTATAAAATATTATGTAAGTGTTAAGAGATTTGAATAATGGATTTTTCATGATTTTGTAATCTTTTCATCCTTCTTCAAAATTGTGTGTGTTCTTTCCTCAGAAAAAATAATAAAACACAGGAATCTGTTTTGTCTTGTTTTCCACATTTAGAAGGTTTCTTAACTCTACCTTGATAGTAACAAGAAAACTTATCCACATTTTTAGTGAGCTAATACCCTTAAACTATTAAGTGTTAAAGAATCTTAGCCTCTCTTAGTACAAAATAATGCCTTCATAATTTCTTAAGACAGCATAAACACATGGAATCATGAGCCTTAATTGTGTTAAATAGAATAAAAAATAATATTCTTCAGGTCCTGGAGATCATGTTGATCATTCAGACAAAACTAATTATAAAAAATTCTACATATTGCATATACATATATACATACACACACACATATATGTTTGGGATAAAGTGTTCATAAAATTACTATAGCAATATTAAATTATTCTTATTCTATGACAACTGTGGTGGTATTTTACTTGTACTGAAATGTGATTTTAATTGTATGTTAATAAATAAAGTTGCCTGGGGGTCAGAGTTATAGAGCCATAAATGTCTTTACATTAAGTTCTTTAAATTTCCTCCAAAGTCCCTTTCTTGGGCTAGAGAGTTGGATTAGCTGTTTAAAGTACCCACTACTCTTGAGAGGGCCTGGTTTCATTCCCAGGACCCAGGAGGAGGCTTTTATGAACTATTTGAGGCTCAACAGACTTTTGGTCTGTTCTCTACTGTCCCTAAATATTCGCATAAAATGAGAGCTGTTCAAAGGTATTTTAAAACATAAATCTATATGCAAATATGTGCAAGAATTTATATTTATATAGAAAAATATGAACCAGTTACTCTGAACCTGATAGAAGAGAAAGTAGGAAGTAGTCTTGAATGCATTGGCACTGGAGATCACTTCCTAAATATAACACCAGTAGCACAGACACTGTGAGAAACAATTAATCAGTGCGACCACTTGAAACTGAGAAGCTTTTGTAGAGCAAAGGACACAGTCAATAAGACAAAGCAACAGCCTACAGAATGGGAAAAGATCTTCACCAATCCCACATTTGATAGAGGGCTGATATCCAGAATATATAAAGAACTCAAGAAATTAAACATCAAAATGCCCAACAGTCCAATTAAGAAAAGGGCTATCAAGCTAAACAGAGCATTCTCGACAGAGGAAGCTCAAATGGCTGAAAGACATTTAAGGAATTGCTCAACATCCCTAATCATCAGGGAAATGCAAATCAAAATGACTCTGAGATACCACCTTACACCCACCAGAATGGCTAAGATCAAAAACACTGAAGACAGCTTATGCTGGAGAGGATGTGGAGCAAGGGGAACTCTCCTCCACTGCTGGTGGGAATGCAAACTTGTACAGCCACTTTGGAAATCAATATGGTGCTTTCTTAGAAAATTGGTAATCAATCTCCCCCAAGACCCAGCTATACCACTCTTGGGCATATACCCAAGGAATGCTCAATCATACCACAAGAGCACTTGTTCAGCTATGTTCATATTAGCATTGTTTGTAATAGCCAGAACCTGGAAACAACCTAGATGCCCTTCAACTGAAAAATGGATAAATAAAATGTGGTACATATACACAATGGAGTACTACTCAGCAGAGAAAAATAATGACATCATGAGGTTTGCAGGCAAATGGACGGATCTAGAAAAAAAACATCCTGAGTGAGGTAACCCAGACTCAGAAAGACAAACATGGAATGTACTCACTCATAGGAGGATACTAGATGTAAAACAAAGGATGACTAGGCTGCTACTCACAACTCCAGGGAGGCTACCTAGTAAAGAGGACCCTAAGAAAGACACAGGGATTGCCCAATGACAGAGAAATGGATGAGATCGACATGAGCAAACTGAACGTGGGGGGGTGGGTAATGAAGGGCAAATGTGGAGGGAAAGAGAGCTTAGGGGAGCAGGAGATTCCAGCTGGATCAAGAACAGAGAGAGAGAACAAGAACAAAAAGACTATGATAAATGAAGACCCCATGGGAATAGAAAGAAGCAAAGTGCTAGAGAGGTCCCCAGAAATCCACAAAGATACCTCCACAATAGACTACTGGCAATGGTCAAGAGAAAGCCCGAACTGACCTACTCTGGTGATAAGATGGCCAAAAACCCTAACTGTCCTGGTAGAACTCTCATCCAATGACTGATGGAAGCAGATGCAGAGATCCACAGCCAGGCCCCAGGTGGAGCTCTGGGAGTCCAATCAGCGAGAAAGAGGAGGGATTGTATGAGAGAGAATTGTTGAGACGATGATTGGAAAAAGCACAGGGACAAATAGTCAAACTAGAGGAAACATATGAACTATGAACCAATAGCTGAGGAGCCCCCAACTGGATCAGGCCCTCTGGATAAGTGAGACAGTTGATTAGCTTGAACTGTTTGGGAGGCCCCCAAGCAGTGGGACTGGGACCTGTCTTTAGTGCCTGAGCTGGCTGTTTGGAGCCTGGGGCTTATGCAGGGACTCTTTGCTCAGCCTGGGTGAAGGGAGGAGGGGACTGGACCTGCCTTGACTGAATCTACCAGGCTGAGCTGAATCCCCAGGGGAGTCCTTGCCCTGGAGGAGATGGGAATGGGAGGTGAGCTGGGGGGGAGGGGGGGCGAGCAGAGGAAGGAGGGAGGACAAGGGAATCCGTGGCTGATATGTAAAATTAAATTAAATTATAAAATTTAAAAAAAGAAAAATATGAAAATATATCATTTTGAAGATGGGAAATATGGGCTTTAGACGTAATACCTCAATCCTCTTCATAAATCTTTCTGTTCCTTTACATATTCAGAAAGAAAAGATAAGGGAAATTAAGCAAATAAATGTTACAGAACATTAAACTGACACACAAATTTCTAAGTTGATAAAACATTGCATTATGAAAAAATATAGAACCTAAATCTAGCCCATTTGACTGTATTTACTTATTTTTAAAATTTAGTTTTATGGTATGGGTGTTTTGCTTTCATATATGTCTGTGTGTGCCTCATGAACCCCTAAGTCAAGGGAAGGTAACAGATACCCATGAGCTGCAGTTACAGATGGTTATGAGGTACCATGGGAGTGCTGGGAACTGAACCCTGGTATTATAACTGCGGAACCATCCCCTCCATTTGACTTTAGCTTGTGTGAAATAGCCCTAACTTTAATATTGTGAATGTATTCTCTTTCTATTTGATTGAGATTAAATATCATTACACATATGCATTCAGATCCTCTTTAATTTCAGTCAAGTTACATTATGATGAGACACTCAGAAATCGTAAAAATCATAAAACAATATCCATTCAGTACGTATAACCTACTGAACAAGTTAGCTGGCCACCACTGTCATTGTATGGCACTTGCTTTGACTCCTGATCATCAGCTGATTGGTAGCTGTGGTTCATCCCACTGCTGGAGCTCTTGAGACTGAGTCTGTATATAGTGTAAGCTTAGCCAAAGATTAAGACTCAAATCTGAACTACTGTTTCTGCTGGATGCAGATCACCTTTTACTGTCATGGTTAAAAATAAATTAGAGTAATGAAAGCCAGGGAATACACGGTCATATGCTCCTTGCTTTATAAATAGTTTAATGAAGCTGCATATAATTATTACCCTGGTATGTTTGTTTCAGAGTATACTATCAATTTCAGGTAAAAAAAAATGTGTAAATATTTTCTAATAAATGAGAAATGCAGTTGATAATTTTAAAAATATTTGTGTATTTATATGGAAAATGGTATAGATGTACACATACATAATGAATATTGAAAATGTAATTTATGTCATATTTAATGCACAGAACATATTAATTACATACTTTATATATTCAATAAATCATGATTTCCATATTGTAGTCAGATGTTACTGGAATAAGAAAAAAAATCATAGTACATTCTAAACCGACTTAGTATGTGTGGTCTCTGCAAAGAAGTGAGATTTAAAGGCTTCTTTTGAAATAAAAGTTTAATCTGCTCATTCAGACATAAGCCTACAATCACTTCATCTTAAAAGCTTGAAAGTAGATCTTTTGATATATGATCCCAATGAAATTTCAAATGACAAATTCACAAAACCTGGCATTAAATGACACTAGTTCTAGACAAGTCATTCTTTATTATCTAAAGAAAGTATAAGCTGAAATGTCTTCTTATTTGTTGCTCACTCTTTTCAGAGTATAATAGTTATGAAAATTTGAAAAAGAACTACTGGTAAAAACTAATCTTTAAAACATTAATTTTTGTCTTGAAGTCAGGTTCACAAAGATGTGAATTAGTACATAAAGGCAATAATAAAAATAGAAAATTGTGTCACTGACATTTATAGCCATGATTCTCCCAAACAATCATGCATATTACAAAACAAATATTAGATATAACAAGATACAAAGTGACAATCTGCCTCGTTTTTAATAGCAAGATTAATTCCACAGCAAATAAATTATCATATAATTTGTTTCCATTAAAGGCTTGTTGTACTCCATAATAAAAGTTTTAATAAATTTAACAAAAATCACACAGCATCAGTGTGAATGATTATTTAATCTTAATTTCCATGCTATATATTTTATGAAAAACAGAATGTTTTTATAGTAACCTTTTAAAAGATAAAAACAAAGTTACACCTAGCAAATAACATGGCAAGTTGGGAAACAGGGTTGTTTGCAAAGAATACAGTTCCAAATAAATGTCAAGATTGTTTTGCTAAGCTGAATGTCAATTATGGGACATCCCAACTCATTTTATAGGTGGAAAACCAGTACTCATTTAAAAAATCAATACCCCAAGAGCCTATGGTCTTTAAAATAGGTAGAGTAATCTCTACTTTAAATCTATATTATCTAACATTTTGTTAACCACAGAATAAACTGCTAAAAATAAAACAATCCATAAAATATTAATTCTAACTCAGTTTTAAATTACCACAAAATTTCCATACGATAAAGCAATATGATGTAGCATTTTGTGAAACAAAATAAACACTCCACACATAGTCCAAACTATATGTGGACAACCTTTTTAATTACCTTTCTCAATTTTCCTTGATCTCAATAATATATAACTATATTTTTAAAAAGTCACCACACTAAGAATTGTGACAATAAGTCATTATCTATTAATTCTTAAAAGAGCCACATTTGATGTCTATTATAATATCCAAATTCAGGGTTTTTCCTAAAGGTATCCTCTCGAGGTTATCTTCTGAGAAATTTAAATTATAGCACAAACACACACACACACACACACAAATTAGACTTTCTGTCTACAGAATGGTCAGGGAGACATGAATAGCTTTTAACAACATTGCACATAAACATCCCAAACTACCAAATCTGTACTTCAATTGCTAAATTCCTATCAGTAACTGGGAACTAGAGAAATATAAGATAAATGATTACAGCTGCACAACCTATTAAAGCTCAGAAGAAAGCCAAATCACAACATTCTGTTCCAAATTAGTAATGTTATCAGATGTTTAATTCCTCCGCACTTACCATGGGACTAATTACGGTGAACCATGCCACAAGTTCTAAAAGTGGTGGGAAATTTAACCTAATGCTTGCATTTCATGGTAGCTTCTTCTTCTTCTTTTTTTTTAACTTCCAGTACACAGAACTTTTTAATCCAACAGACACATATTTCTCACAAAATGTTTCTATAATGTACAATCTATAATTTTATTTTACTGGAATAGTAGTTCATATTCATAGTTATAAATAAATAAATAAATGCAAGTATATCATCTAAGCTAGAAAGCATTCAAAATGATACACTGTATGAAAATTACAGTGTTAATTTGGGGTTAGCCAAGCTCAACTTTCACTTTATGTTGTTTTAATAAAAACTCTCTAGAGGCTGGAGAGGAGGCTCAGCAATTAAGGGCACTGGCTGCTCTTTCCGAGGTCCCAGGTTGGATTCCGAACACCCATATAGTGTCTCAATCATCTGTAATGTCAGTTTGAGGGAATCTGATGCCCTTTTCTGACCTCCCAACCAGAAGAGATATGAAAGTGATGCAATATATATATATATATATATATATATATATATATATATGCATATATATATATGTGTGTATATGTAGGCAGTCCACCCACATACATACCATAAAAATAAAACAAAGCAAACAAACAAAACCCCTGAATGAATAAAGGAACAAACACACATGTGCACATACTGACACGTGGGTGACTGAAGGGACTTGGTCATTATCTTACTAGAAGAATATTAGAGCTTATATTACTGATTCTTTGAACCTGTCAGTCAGCTAAGCTTCTCTCCATTACTCCTGTAGTAGAAGAATTATCTTCCACAGTGCAGGTACATATATATTTTTTTTTTAATTTTGAAGTTTCTTTTCCTTGGAATTAGAATGTTATTACATCACTTTCCTTTTTTTTCCATTTCCTCCCTTAAGCTCCTCCTATGTGTCCCTGCTCTTCAAACTCATGGCCTCTGGCCTCTTTCTCTTTAATTGTTGATACATATATATTAGCATCCAACTTTAGGATATCAGATACTGACTCCTCTTATACAGTTATGCTTCAGAGTTTTATTCTTAAATCTTACTCCATATGTCAATAACTGAAACCTTTTTAAGAGAGATGGTACATAAGTTAATACACATTTGCAGGTCACAATATTTTGCACATTTTTTTTCAGATTACCTACATATTCTTTAAAAGACTTTAATTTTTGCTAAATTTTCCTTTCCGTTGACTACAGAAAACAAAATATAAGAAGACTGTGTTGCAGATGAAATTCTAAGTGGTCTTATTAAATAAGAAACACAGAGTCAAATAAAAAAGAGATCAGAGTACTAGCGAAGCCCAAGACCACCTTATCTTACCAGTCGCTGCTGTCTCTTCCCCTGAGAGAGAGCCCTTTTTTGTGTGTGTCTTGCATTTTATTGCTTTCCTGTTCTGCCTTCTCATTGGCTCTTAACCCAGCCACATGAATTCGTCATCACTATATGTCTATACAGACCTCCTGGTCTCTATGGTTGATACTGGGATTAAAGACTCAAGGGTCACCATTCTTGGCTGTATCCTTGAACACACAGAGACTCTGCCTGCCATGTGATTGGATTAAGGGCATGGGCTACCACCGCCTAACTGCTGTCCCTGGCTTGCTGTGACTTCTGATCTCCAGGTAAACTTTATTAACATACAAATAAAATCACATTTCAGCACAATTAGAATATCACCATACTCTGTAATGAAAATCACAGAATTCTTAAGAGCCATACATAATGTTTGTTGTACCTAATTGTGGCTGTCTTGAGTTGTATTACTTATTAAATCAGCAATTCATATCATTTGACCTATTGTGATAAGATTACATTACAGCATTAAAATGTATAACTTTCCAACTATCTGAACACTACTGTGGCAATGCAGAAGTCAGTGATGAAGGCAAAAATCTAGAGGACTCTGACAGTAATAACAACCATTTTTGTTTTAAGCCAATTACTTTTCCCAAACACAAGACATCTTTCTATCTTGTAGACTATTCCAAGGCACACAGAAAGAGAACCCTGTCACCCACAGCAGCAACCAGCCTGCAAGGTATACTGGTATAATAAGGACACAATGTTATAGGGTTGAACAACCATGTTTTGATTCAATTTAAGACCCACCCCATTAGATGTAACCCATATTTGACACTGTTAATAAATCCGAGAACCTAGGCTAGATAGCCGCTGGGACTAAGGGAAAACCTACTACACTTGATATGCTAGAGAGACATATCAATGAAATGAATACAAACAGTGTCTTCTAGACACAACAGCTTTGATGCATACATGAATTCCCAGAGAGTGTGCCAACATGTGTAAAACCTGCCCAGGATCAAGCCTGACAAAAGGCCAACAATGAGAAGAGGAAAGGAGGAAAAGTCCCACTACATACTAAGCATCTAATTGCCAATGATACTTGCTGGGAAAGGGAAAATAAATTTTCTCCAACGCCATGTCACTAGTTTTATCAACCCCACTCCAGGGAAGGCCTCATGCTCAAGAGTTACTAACACAAATCAGAATGAAGTTTTATTGTGAGCCTTTTTGTAAGAGTTTGGTTGTTTAGTCTTTTAGTTTTGTTTCCTTGAGCTGCTTTTTTAGTTATTTGTTTTATTTTATTTTTTTAAAGAGAAAGAAAGAACATGGCCTTGGGTGTGCAGTGAGATGGGAGGATTTGGGAGGACTTTCAGGAGGGAAAAGAACATGATCAAAATACGTGTTACAGATATTAAAAATAACAATAAGTTAGAAAAGAAATCTTGATCGTTCCTGTGAGACTCTATTATATGCCTCCTAGACTATGCAACTCTGTGTACAGCAAGTGGGCTTATTTGTTTTAATGCACTCCATTGGTAGATAAAGAAGATGCACATATGTGTCTAATGAAAATGATCCAATCAGCACAACAGGAAACCAGTCAAAATGTTTTTGATGAGTATTGGAATTTTCATCTCATTATTAAAGCCACAGTTGAATTTTGGTATTTCACAATCTCTGAATAGTTTATACAAGTGTCAAATCACTTCTACATGACATCTAAGATGGGTTTTTGAAAAGTCTCCCAAGCTAAAGAGTACTGAAAGTATTGTTCTGCTCTGAAATTTTTTGAGAATTTCACAAGATGACTGTATTTTCACAATTTCTACACTTCCAGCTCCTCCTTTATCCCCTGCTCTAGTCCTCTAATTCATGACCTATTTTATTATAATGTTTTATGGATATATACACTATACCTAAAATCTATGTGTACTTATAAATAACATTAAAACTGTTTTAATAATATACATTTATTTAATATAATTCATTCTTAATGAAAATAGAATCAATGTATAATCTAGGCAAAATTTAGGAAAGCTTAATATTAATGTATATTGTATAGTATATAACCATATACTTAATACCTAACAAAATATTCTACAAACCAGCATAATTAGTTACTTTCAGAGTGGGTCGGCAATGCAAGCCTCCTGCCCATTCCTGAAGCCTCTGTCCACCATCATATATTGTGAGTATGTAAAATCAATCTTATCACCTACTTTTCAAAACAATGTTTATGAACACATCAGGTTCACACTAACAATATGGAATAACCTCCTAATATCAAAAGCCTCCATTTAAACATGTGAGGGAATCCATTTACTTTATCATGGAAAGTAGCATATTCACAGATTTTGGAGATTATAATGAGCACATCCATCCAGCTACCATAACAACTCACATTTTTACATCTGACTTATTTTTGGTGTCAGCCTTGCAGCATTTTGTAAGTGTTGCTTTCCATCATGCTACTGTGAAGGCTTTTTATTTATAATGTCTCCAATGTGCAATTATTTCTTGTATCTATCCAGTTTTACCTTACCTGAACATTTCTAAACACTTTCCATAGGACTGTTTAGCCACAGTTTTTGCATTTATATCTCAAGAATATTTATTCAAACATGAAAATACATACATACAGTTAACATTACACACTGAGTAGATTTTGTTTATATATATACATACATATATGTAAATATATGGGAATGCACACAGACAGAGGATATAAAATTGAAAGATACAGAAAGCAGGGTTGTAACAGACCATTTGGAGAAAGGAAAAGGAAAGAGAAAATTATGCAATTATAATCTCAAAAAATAAAATAATTTAAGAAAAATTCTTTCTATAAAATTACTCTAATATTTTATGAAATATCAAGTGAGTACTTTTAAGTGAACCCCTTTTCCCAGCCTGCAATATACCTCACCATTTATCACGTGTTTAGCAAAATTTCAATTGATTTATAATTCAAGTGCAATATGCAGAAATCTCCTATTTGGATCAACTTTACTTTCACATAATACTCTATTGCACTAATAAATCGCCAATAGAAAATGAAAAGACTAACATTATTAGACAATATTGCACCAAATCATAGCCATCATCAGCTTTAAAAAACAATAACATTATTTTCATGTCCATTCCAAAAATTTAAAACACACCCAAATATAGTTTTTATTAAATATAGTGATTTTAAAAAGTATAAAAATTAGGAAGCAAAAGTAGAGATTTTTATGATTTTCTGTTTTCCTCCCTATGTACAAGTTGAGGCATATGTAGATATGAAAATTTACCATTATTTATACTAATTACAGTAAGCACATAAATAAATGGGCAAACCATGTACATGAAAAAATGCTAAGACTCATTCATAAACTATACATACACTCAGGGAAAATTCATGAAAGTTTTATTATCACACATTAAGTGCCCAGATTGTCACTGAGAAATTTCAATTTGAATAATGGTGCCAGAGAACTGCATGATTTTCAATACCAGTCACAAGTTTCTTAGCAAGGTTTAGCAGTAGCTTCAATGATTAGGTAGCATATATGGACTAAGAAAAACATTTGTAGTACTTAGATGAAAAGCTATGCTTTAATACATAATAAACAGTCAAGATAGCATCTACATGGCCTTTTGCTCCTTCAAAAATTATTAAGTGTAGATGATAGAAAGAAAATATATAGGTTATGTTTTTCATTTGCATGACCATAAGAGATTCTGAAATATCTAATTAGATTGATAGATTCCAGAAAGTCCTTAAAGAAATTAAAGGTTTCTAAGTTAGCATGGGGGAGGGCATGTATGTGTGTGTGAGTGTGTTTGTGTGTGTGTGTCTCTGTGTGTAACATAACAGTGTTTTACTTCTTCCCATTTCTTGTTCTAAAAATATGTTTGTGCCTGCTGGAAACCTCAGAAATATATAGAATTTATATACTAATTCTGCTACTAACTAATTACTGTACAAGAGGAGGCTATTAGCCGGGCGGTGGTGGCGCACGCCTTTAATCCCAGCACTCGGGAGGCAGAGCCAGGCGGATCTCTGTGAGTTCGAGGCCAGCCTGGGCTACCAAGTGAGTTCCAGGAAAGGCGCAAAGCTACACAGAGAAACCCTGTCTCGAAAAACCAAAAAAAAAAAAAAAAAAAAAAAAAAAGAGGAGGCTATCCTCAGTGTTCTTTATGAACCCTAGTAATTACTAAAAAGACATAGATATGAAGAATGGCATATTGAAAAATCCACAATTCTCTCAATTTCTAAATATGCTGGATTGCTTATGGATATTATACACTCATTATAATAGTAGAATCAGTTTAATGACGTTGGGCGCCATTTGTAGCTGGAGAATTTTTCTCCAGCTCCCACTGCCAAGTCCTGCCAGTCCCAGAGCCCACTTATAAAATAAACACACAGAATCTTACATTATTTAAACTGCTTGGCCATTAGCTCAGGCCTATCATTGTCTAGCTCTTACTCTTATATTCAGGCCATTTCTATTAATCTTTACTTTGCCACGTGGCTCGTGGCTTACCAGTACTTTACATCTTCCTTGTCTTGGCGGTGGCTCCAGCGGGTCTCCCCTTTCCTTCCTCCTTCCTCAATTCTCTTCTCTCCTTGTCCCACCTATACTTCCTGCCTGGTCAATGGCCAATCAGTGCTTTATTTATATAGAGTGATATCCACAGCAGCCACATGATGCTCTTAATGAATATTAGCAGCAACACTTATTTGTGAAATTGCTATATACAGGATCATTTTTTTAACAGAAAGTAAGCAAAGATATTAGAGATGATAATTATTAATTTATAGATCAATTTTGGAAATTTCATTTTTAAAACAGTTGATTTTATGATATAGAATGTGAGTCTTCAGAGGAAACTATTAAATAACAGTAATTAAAAAATTATATTCTTCTGGCAATTTTAGTGAAATGTTTCTAAGCTTTCTGATCTACTATTTTCAAGATCTACTGTGTGACTATCAAACATATAGAAACATTATCTTCTTTTGCATATTTAAGGTATACATTTTCTTGGAACCTTTCCTTGTAAATTCAGGTCTTGCCCTCATACTTTAAAAATTCTATTTGTATATCTCATAAAAATTAAATCAATCATGCAATAGCAATGTGATGAAAATATTGAGGAGATTATTCCAACATGTGAAATATCCCATCTCCTATGACTGAAACTTTCATTCCTGCTCATCATGCTGTACAGATGTTCATCACCCTCTAGTTATGTAGGTGGTTTCATAACAATAGGCTTTGGAAGTTACATTAGTTTCTGGTCCCAACTAGCCTTCTGCTGTCTAGTCCAGCCACCACGTTAGAATTGGCAGTCCATTGCTGTTACTAACATGCCACTACTCAGTTATGTTCTTTTCTCCACTATAGAATGTTCCTTCTGCAAACATGAAACAAAATAAATATTTCTTCTTGTAAGTTTTTTCTCTCAGCTGCTTTTCCACAGCAATGAGAAAGATCATCAACAAAATGAACCATCTGAAGATATTGGGAACACAAGGATAATTTACACTGAAAATATATCAAAAGTTAAGTATTTATTTTTCATTTATAAATAATTGCTAAATTTATTAAACACAACTGTGCTATAAAACAGTACATATTTTAGATACATATATGTCATAAAGATAAACCTTTATGAGATGTTCATATAAGAAAACCCAGCTATTACTAATTTCACTGCTTATACATACATGAGAATATCTATTTATGACTCACTTTTGAGAACTGTGATCAGTTACATAATACCAAGTATTGTTTTTGCATCATTTAGAACTCAATATTTTTTATCCTTTCATGAGAAAATGGCAGGGGGCTTTTAAGCTGTGTTCTATCACAGTAACAAATAGGGAGAAAGAGGATCTCCTTTACAGTGTCCTCTGCCAGGAATTTCTGAACGATATGCTAATTTTGTAAATGTGACTCAAGGTAGCAAATTAGGTGTTTTATGAGTATGCAACTGAGATGTATCTTTAAAATCTAACTGGTAAAACAGTGTGATAAGTATTATAATTCACGTTTACTTTTCCTCTATACACCTGTGTCAGAAAAGCTGCTTTGAAAATTTATACTAGAATCTCAGTTTACGACTGTCTTGTTAGGAAGGCAAACGAACTGTAAGCAGGAGAGTGAAAGCCTGTGATTCCAGCACCAGGGAGGTAGAGGAGGAGTGGTGTAATGAGTTTGAAGCTAGTTTGAACCATAATAAGACTAAGTCTCATAAAAATTCGATAAATTGAAACATCGTGCCACATCCCCAAATATTAGTAAAAGTAAATAGTGCCATTGTGATGAGTGTATAAATTTTCAAAGAAAGCATCTGGTTTCCTGTAAATCAGTGTTTAATTCTTCTTGTAGATGGAGATCAACTCTACAAACACTTGGGAATCTTTTAAAGCAGGCTTCTTACTATCCATCACCAAACATGAAGGTTTGATATTGTTCATTCATTTAAAGTGATTCAACAAAATTTATATATTCACAAATAAAAATACTTGCCTTTGAATTTTAAAATACAAAAGTTGACCACATTTTCCTAGAAACACCACCCAAGTGTGTGTTTTCATTCATGACTCTGAGAGAATAGTCAAAATTACAGATACATAAGCAAGTCTCAGTCCCTTAAATTACAAAGTTATTGATAAGATTCAAGCATGTTATGTATAGTTAATATGGGATTACATTTTAAATTGTAGAGTGATTCTAGAGAACCACTTAATTTCTGCCTAAAATGATATAATTAAAAAATCAGATCAATGACACAATATTCCCATCATGAAATTTAGAGTATATTGTTTTCTGTAATTCACAAGGCCACAGGATTTTCAGTGCCTATTGAGTGAGTGAACTGACAAGTAATTAAAAACAACAAATACCTACAGTAAAAAATACACCAATTTAATTGGTATGTTTTAACTATCATCCCCTTTTTGTATCCATGTTCTCATTTAATGTGATTGACAACATAATTTACCTTTCCCAAAGAAGGACAGATAGAGATCCTCGAGTTTCAGAGCTGAAAGCAGTATTTATACTTTAATGTAACATCTAGTAAGATCATTCCCTCACTTATCAAATACTTTCAGAGAACATACTATGAACTAAAAACTATTTTAAAATGCTGAAAAATGACAGTAGCATTAGAAACATACTTTGTTTGAGTCTATGATCACAAAGTTGGTGATGTCTTTATGAATCATGTTATATATTGACCAAGAGGTAACCCAAAATGTCAACCCAAAATAGTGCTTAGATCTCTGATTATTGTGGCAATTTCATATCTGCCTTTTCAAGTTATTGTTCCTATGTTGAAGTCCATGCATCAGTGAATTTATTAGTTAACTGAACCTATTTAGTATTGATATATATATGTATATATATACAAATGTGAAAGTATTTGTTTGAATATAATAACACAGATATATAAATATATAATTATAGTATTTTTATCTTACTTGGATGGCATTGCTATATTCATCTTCAAACATATAAACTAGAGCTTATATAGATGCAAATACATTAAGTACATGGATTTGAGGAGACTTGGGAAGCTAATTAAATAAGGAAATTGATGAATTTATGATACAAATAGTAAGTTTCATTTGGGGAAGGGTAGCTACTATTCAGACTACAGAAGCACTCACATGAAGGCAAGAATAGCAGCTTTTTTTTTTCAAGTTATATTGAAAGAGGCTGGGTGTATGAAGGTGTGGTACAGTGAAAAATTAGAAATAAGAGTTGGAAACAGGATTACATTTGCATCATGAAACTTAGAATGAGTATAGTATGGTTTAGTATCTGCAATATTGTTACTCTACTTCTTGATGAGTAAATATAAATGTTTCCAAATGAGTAATATGCTCCCAAAAAGTAACTAAGTGTTGTTTAATGTCATGTTTCAGATTCTTATGCCAGGAATTATACTTGAAAGTGATTTAGTAGAGGTTTGTACCTCCTATTGATGGTGTTGTTAACCTTGATGTAAAAGTAATGATGTTTAGTGATAAATATTATGTTTAGAGAAAAAAAAAAAAAAAAGCCCAGGGAATCACAGTGGCATCGTGGAGACAAGATATCAGGACATGTATGGCAAGACAGAAACATACAGTAATAAGAAAGAAAATTTTGTGAACTAAAAGGATAAAAGTTCCATTGTGTCAAGTACCAAAATATAGGAAGCTGAAAGGATATCATAAAGAACAAATCATAAGGACCATTCATTTCAAGTTGGCAAATTTACTTGGTTTTTATTTTTGTTTGATTTTGTTCTGAAATATGGTTTATCTTTGTAGCACTGGCTTCTAAGTTGTTGGATTTAAAACTAAATGATAAGACAATAAATTTAAATAAACATAAGAATATCAAAACACCATTGTCTTTTTGAATGCAATAGATTCATTTATATGGCAAGAAACAACAATCTAAACACACATGTGCATGCATGTGTGTGCTCATACACACATACACATGCACAAGAATTAGCATTGTGAGAGGGACAGAGTATGGCCACAATACCTCTGTTAAAGCGTGCCTCATGGTTTTTCAAGATGGCTCAGAGGTTAAGAGCAGTGGCTGCTCTTCCAGAGGTCCTGAGGTTCAATTCCCAGTAACCACATGGTGGCTCACAAACCGTCTCTAATGAAATCTGGTGTGAAGGTACACATGCAGGCAGAACACTGTATATATAATAAATAAATAAATCTTTAATTTAAAAAAAGTGTGCATCATGAGTGGGATAAGAAGGGTTAGTGAATCAATTAGGAAATATAGCAAAACCATAAAATCATGGTTGTTTGTTTGTTTGTTTTTAAGTAAAGAAAGGAAACCAAAATGGGCACAGATAGGTTGTTCTTCCATCTTGAAAATGGTCTTTGCCTTTTGTCTGGAGAGTATTACAATTCCATAAATGCTCAAATTAAAAGACTCTCCTTTTCACCAATCTCACTTTTGTTATAAATGAATATTTTTCTTAAGAAAATCAGTCAAAAAACTCAATAGCACACTCCATACACTTCATATATTCTATTAATCACAAATTGACTTGATCATGAGTACTGACTGATTCAGTGCTAATAAATTTATCTTTGGTCTTCTCTCCCTGTCATTAAGCTATTATGATAAATCAAAAACTTGCAATCCTTCTCAGCAACTGCAAAGCCTATAAATGGTGAGTTAATTTCATCAACAATGAAGTTCAACAGCCTAGTATAGCATTCAAAGACATTGACCTTTCCCCATCCTGTGTGTCTGGTCTCAGTTTCTTTCACTGATTACCCAATGTCCCCATGCCAGGTATTCAGACTTCCACACTCAAGAGTGGGTTAATCCCAGCACTTGGGAGGCAGAGCCAGGCAGATCTCTGTGAGTTCGAGGCCAGCCTGGACTACCAAGTGAGTTCCAGGAAAGGTGCAAAGTTACACAGAGAAACCCTGTCTCAAACCCCCCCCCCCAAAAAAAAAAGTGAGTGGGAAAATGAGACTGTAGAAACAAACTCCACAGGGAAATTTCAGAGCTGGGGACTTGAACATCAACCTCTGTAGTCAGCTACTATGTAACTAGAAGTTTTATTTGGGAGAGAAATAAACAAAATCTCAACGAAAAGAAAAAATAAATAAAAATCGGATGTATACTGTATTTACAAGAGGCACTATTATCTACTTGTTAAAAAGAAGTGAAGACCAAGAGTAATAATTGAGGAGAGGACAAATAAAATGAAGAGATGTAACTAAATTTTTCTGGAGATAAATCTCTCTCACCTGCCAGTCCTGCAGCCACTCAGGCTAATATTAATTAAAAATGCTTGTCCATTAGCTCAGGATAACTACTGACTAGCTCTTACACTTAAACTCAGCCCATTTCTGTTAATTTATATGTCGCCACGTTTTCTGTGGCTTTATCTGTGTGCCATTACATGCTGCTCCCTGGAGGGCGACCTGGTGTCTCCTGACTCAGCCTTCCTGTTCCCAGAATTCTCCTTGTTTATTTATCCCACCTATACTTCCTGCCTGGCTACTGGCTAATCAGCATTTTATTAAACCAGTGTACAAAAGCATTATCTCACAGCAAAGAGATACTTATATTTAAAAATCAACTTTAATTATAGCTTGTGTAAGTATATATTTAACATATAAAAATATAATGCACAATTGAGCACATTTATTCCAGTAAACCTGGAGACAATTTTAAAAAGTAAATGTCATTTCTACCAGATTTCACTGATATGAATAACAAGGCAGTAAGAAACAATTTGAATTGGAATTCATCAAACTCCAGCTGTGTGAGTCTGAGACCATGTTCCTCACCATGATAACACCATGCTAAGACTACATACTAAGACATAAGGATAACATGAAATATTGGAATTCATTATAAAAATTATGAAACAATTTATTTTAAAAAAGATACTTAGCATTGCAATGTTCCTTTGATTAAATACCCAAGTTGTGTTAGCTAATAAAGCACATTAAATTTCTTCAATTCATAAGACATGGTGTGCATAATACTAATTTATCTGAGAAAAAACATGTGTTCCATTTTTTGAAATACCAAATATAAGAATTAAGACTCATCATATCTCGGTATTTCAAAGTAACTGGCCCTAAGTTAATAAGGAGGCATATAGGAACCAAGTAGGCTGAAGACTCGAGAACAGTGTGTTTAATATTGCCCTCTCATATACTTTCATTGATAAATCATTATAGATTTCAAAACTATCCATTTTAATAATTCCAATAGTAGAGTTTATTCTATATAGAATGTGGAATAACAGGTACTATATAAAACAATATGTAGTAGAATACACCTATTTAGCCAACTGTCTATTTCATTTGTGTTTATCAAGAAAAGCCAGAAATTTGGAGTTAAATCCGTATGACTGATTCAAGAAAAATAAAACTCTTGATATATTTAGAGCATATTGATGATATCCTTAATGTCATCAGATGTTTGAACATTATGAATGTTGCTATGAAAATTATTTTTATGTTAACAGAAAGGAATGTTGCTTCTAAAATTTTAATAAAATATTTTATTTAAAAATAATTTATTTCTAACTTTGGAAGCCATAAAATGGAAAAATTATTAGAAAATATATAGAAACTATTAATTAAAATAATAAACTATCCCTTGTTTCATATTAGTTAATTAGGAAGTCTATTCAATAAATGTATGGAGGAAGTTAATATTATAATGAAAACAAATATATAGCAGAATTGGAGCTTGAGTAAAATTGACATATAAAATTAATTACACCTACAGATTTTGAGAAAAATATACAGAAAGAATAAGATAGTAGAAAATACTATGTTTCCTGAATAATCACAAGAACCAGTAAACACAGATTATTATTTCTATTCATATTATTATGATAAATTATTTGTTTATTATAAAGTAATAAGCACTACAGTTAAATACAATCTTTGTTATATCTTTTCATACATGTGTTATTATTTTTGAGCAATAGCCATGTTAAGTCCTGTCCTCTGCTCTGTGTATTGATCCCTTTTATTTATTTAATTTTTTTTGAAAATAATAATAACATCTTAACTTTATTCAATGTTAACTTTAAAAATCTTCAGGGTTTATTTTATTTTATTTTTCTTTATTAAGAAATTTTCTACTCACTCCTCATGCTATCCACAGAGCCCCCCTCCTCCCTCCTCCCACCCCCAGCCCTCTTTCCCAAGTCACCCAGTCTCCCCACATCCCCCCAATTGAGGTCTCCCATGGGGAGTCAGCAGAGCCCAGCTCACTGAGACTAGGCAGGTCCAAGCCCCTTCCCACAGCACCAAGGCTGTGCAAGGCATCACACCACAGGTACCGGATTCCCAGCAGCCTGCCCATAGACCAGGGACAGATCCTGATCCCCCTGCCTGGGATATGCCCCTCAAACAGTTCCAGCCAAACAACCATCTTCCGTGTCCAGAGGGCCTAGTCCAGTCCCATGGGGGCTCCACAGCCACCAGTCCACAGTTCATGGGTTTCCACTAGTGTGGCCGGTCATCTCTGCACATCCTCCCATCATGATCTCCATGTACCTCGCCTGTAGTATCTCTCCTCTCTCATCAATTAGATTCCTGGAACTCAGCTTGGTGCCTCCATCTGTCACTAGACAAAGGTTCTATGATAACAGCTAGGTTATTTGCTAGGCTGGTCACCAGAGGTGTCCAGGCACCCTTTGGCCAGTTGGCAGGCATACCTCCTGCAGTCAGACTACTCCCATCCCCCATCAGACCCTGTAACCCAAACCCCACCTCCCCCAAATCCCACCCACCCTCTGAGACTGCAACTGTTCCCTGAGACAGAGCCTGCCAGCACCCAACTGGACTAAGAGGCCAGTTGACAGGCAGACATCCTGCAGACAGGTCAGACTACCAATATCTATCACACAGTAAGACTGCAGCTACTCCCTGAGATAGAGCCCACTAGCTCAAGTTGAACTAAGAGCTGATCCCTGAGACAAAAATTCCATCAGCATCGACTAGACCAAGAGCTCCCACTGGATCAAGAGTTTCAATCAGACCAAAAGAGGCTCCCTCAGACACAGACACCACTTGCACCAAGTGGAGAGATGGGTAGATGCCAGTGCAAAAATACAATCAACAACATAAAAACCAATATGGCTCCATTAGAACCTACATCAGCAAGACCTGAACATCCCAACACAGAAGAAACAGAAGATATCTACCATAAAAATGACTTTAAGAAGATATTAGAGATCTTAAAAGAGGAAATGAAAAATTCTCTTAAAGAAATCAAGGAAAAGTCAAACAAAAAAGGGGAAGAAATCAGTAAATCCCTTGAAAGCCAAGAGAAAGCAATTAAACAAATGAGGGAAACAGTTCAAGATTTCAAAACTGAAATGGAGTCAATAAAGAAGACACAAATTGAGGTAATGCTGGAAGTGGAAAATCTGAGTAAACGAACAGGAAATACAGATGCAAGTATAACCAACAGAATGCAAGAGATGGAAGAATGAATCTCTGGCACTGAAGATATAGTAGAAGAAATAGATTCATCAGTCAAAGAAAACACTAAAACCAACAACGTCATGACCCAAAATGTCCAGGAAATTTGGGACACCATGAAAAGACCAAACCTAAGAATAATAGGGACAAAGGCACAGAAAATATATTCAACAAAATCGTAGAAGAAAACTTTCCCAACCTAAAGAAAGAAATGCCTATAAAAATACGAGAAGGTTACAGAACACCAAATAGACTGGATCAAAAAAAAAAAAAGTTCCCTCACCACATAATAATCAAACCAATAAACATACAGAATAAAGAAAAATATTAAGAGCTGCAAAGGAAAAAGGCCAAGTAACATATAAAGGCAGACCCATAAGAATAACACCTGACCTCTCAATGGAGACTCTAAAAGCCAGAAGGTCCTGGACAGATGTTATGCAGATACTAAGAGACCATGGACGCCAACCCAGACTATTATACCCAGCAAAACTCTCAATCAACATAGACGGAGTAAACAAAATATTCCATGATAAAAACAGATTTAAACAATATCTCTCCACAAATCCAGCCCTACAGAAAGCACTTGAAGGAAAAATCCAACCTAAGGAAATGAAAACACAGGCAATAGATAGTCCCATAACAACAAATACCAAAGAAGAGAAACATGCACTACCACCAAAAAATAACAGGAATTAACAATAACTGGTCATTAATATCCATCAATATCAATGGTCTCAATTCACCTATAAAAAGACACAGGCTAACAGAATGGATATGAAAACAAGATCCATCCATTTGCTACACACAAGAAACACACCTCAACTTCAAAGATAGACACTACCTCAGAATAAAAGGCTGGGAAAAGACTTTCCAATCAAATGGATTTAAGAAGGAAGCTCTAGTAGCTATCCTAATATCTAATAAAATAGACTTCAAACTAAAATCAATTGAAAAAGATCGGAAAGGGACACTACGTATTTATCACAGGGAAAATCGGACAAGATAAACATCTCAACTCTGAATATTTATGCCCCAAATATAAGGGCACCGACATTCATAAAAGAAACATTACTAAAGCTTAAATCGCACATCAAACCCCATACGCTAGTAGTGGCAGACTTCAACACCCCACTCCCACCAATGGACAGGTCTGCCAGACAGAAACTTAACAGACTATTGATCCCTTTTAAAGTTATTTGATATCAGTATCTTATCGATCAGACATAACAAAGACAGGAAAGTCTTTGGAAAATGAAGTATATCATGGTGAGTAGTGTTTTGCAATGTCTTGGAAGAAGGGAAGTGCAGGGTAGTGTGTAAGAGAAATCTTAGTCACAAGAATCATTTCTTGTAAACCATCATTCTCTGGATGTGCTGGAAGTCGGGGAAGGAGGGAGAGATAAAATGGTAGTGCTGCTCATTTGTACCATTTCAAACACAATGCAAACAAGCGTAGTTAAGATTTCTATACGTGGCCCACTATGTCCACCTACGTTAAGTGTTCAACCAGCCATTTGACTAGTAATCAGTCAAAACTTTATTGTTTCTGAAGTTATTGTTCAAAAAAACAAACAAAAAACTCTTTAAGAAATAAATTTACTATGTAAAAGAAAAATCTTAACAATTTAAAAATGGGTAATCCTTTACAGTATACATTTTTTTCTATGAGGCATAGGTATGTATTCATGTATACTCACAAGCATGCCAGTGTATACAATGAATGCACATGAATGAGGAGGCCAAAGGTTGCTCCCTGCCTTATTAGTTTTGGAACAGGTTCTCTGTGGGAGCCTGTTTTCAGGTTCCTGGTGTCTTTACCCAGCAGGTCCTCATAGAGAGGATAATTAGACCCAGGGCCTGAGTGCAGGTATCTGAGATGGTCTGCACTTGGCTGTGCTGGGGGTGAGGGATGTCTTTTGCTCCACCCCTTGGAGTCTCTATAAATACCATGGGGCAGAGACAGTCAAGGCCCCTTGGAATAGGTTACAGGTCCTCGAGGCTATCCTTTATTTTCAATCTGTTTATCTCCACCATCTAAATCCTTCTAACTAATATTTCTTATTGCTCGAACTCAAGAAAACTCTGGGGAACTGTGGGGTTGGTGGGTAAATGCCCCACAGTTCTCTTAGCCCAGAGCTAGCCAGTGAGCTATAGGAATTCATGTGTTACTGCCCTGGTAACACTGGGGTTACAGGTGTACCCCCCACTAAAGTAAGCTATTATACTTAGATTATAGAAACCCAAAGTCAGTTTCTCATATTTGCACAGTTGGGCAATCTCCAAAAGCCTTGTATTTGATTTTCTAATAACTCAAATTACAGTATTATTTCTTTTAAGACAGTTTAATACCCCAATACTAAAATTAATTGCATAGAACAATTAAAACAGAATAAAACTGCAGATGTCTCATAAATATGAAATCAATTTTCCCTGATGATAAATTAAACATATTTTATTAAGAACATTAGATAATGAGTATTTCTATATATTATTTTTAAGATCAGAGTTTTTGAAATATATTACTATACGTAATGGTATTTGATAAAGCAATAGATGGATAGGATGCATTAAGTGAAATCTTGGGCTCTCATGATAGGATTAGTGACCTTACAGTAAAACAGGAGCAAAGGGTGATTTATTTTCTTCAGTCTGCATGAATAAACCAAAGAGGAGCCAGTAAAGATTTAGACAGAAGAAAGTTCTCGATAAGACTGGAATGAAATCTAAAATCAAGTTAGTCTTCGATGTACAGACCCAGATCTATGAGAAAATGCATTTTAGTTGTTTATGCTTCCCAGGCTGTAGTATTTCATTACAATAAATGAGAGAATATAAAATATTGCCTGAACTCAAAAATTTATCAATTATCTCTATGTTATATGGATTCTACAAATGTTTGCAAAAGCAATGATGTGTGTACCCATGAAAGTGTCTGTGTGTATAAAGCATTCATTTACATGTATAAGAATCCATAGACAGTCAGGAATTCAAATATGCTCAGCATCAATATGCCCCATGTTTCATTTTAAAAACTTGAATTTCAGTAAAGATTATCATAAAATTTAATTTGTTCATTATATCCTCTCCATTTTGATAAAACAGCATTAAATCTGTAGTCAATTTTTTTTTATATCATGGTATGGAATGTCTGTCATGAGTCAGAAATATCCTGAAAAGGAAGAAGAAATTGAAATGCACAGAAGGGTAAGTGACTTGCTGGTACTCACACAGTCACTGCCTAACACTGGGGATGACAACTGTCATGTCTCAGATCTCTACTAAGTTCACCGGATCACGATCATTTACACAGTGGACTTCACAAGTCAGAAACGCTTTAAAGTTTCTGTTTGAACAAACGATATTCTCTAACAGTTCCTTTCAAAGAATAATGCTGGAAACCTCAAATACCTCAGAGACTTGCTTTTTTAGAAGAGCAAATCAGAAACATTGGGTACAGATGATGAGCAGGGATAGCTGTAGTATCCTGGGGTTTGGCCTAGTTATTTACAACTTGTCTAGGCTGCAACATGTACTTCATAGATGTGTCTGTGATTCGTTACTTTTTTAAAGATCATTCCCGCATAGCGATTTTCTATCTGAATTATATTAAGCAAGTTGCCCAAGTTTTTCTAGACTATAGAAAGTTTTTTTTTTTTAAATGTACACAATTGATGATTTTACTAGCAATTACTCTAGATTTAATACAAGGTTTTTTATACTGGTGTTACAGTATTAAATTACACTATCAGGGCAGACTGCTATATTCCAGTATAAATCACTGTAAGGGACAACTATCATTCATGAGATCAAAGACTGGGAAGAATGGGATGGTGTCACAGCCAAGAAGTCTTTTTGCAGTTGTTATTTCAGGAACCTGAAGGAGGTCTCTGAAGAAGGGTAATGAGGCTGGTTGATAGAATGGCTAAGAAAATGGAGGTTGGATTAACCTGCTGCTGTGCTGACAGAAATTATCAGGGCAGAAATGCCTTCAACAGCAGCAGATAGGAAGACCACCCACTTCTGTCTTTCACTTTATTGATTCCTTTGGAAAACTCTATAGGAAGCCATGGGCAAAAAAAAGAGACATTGTTGGGACTCAGATCTGGAACTGCAAAGCCATTACAGTAGGGTAGACTTCCTAGTAACAGACAAGTAGGACATATTCTCCTTTAATGTGTTTCTGTTGTTTCCAGGCTTTTGGTTTATTTTGGAACAGGAGGAGTAACCAGGTAGATGTATAGCTTGAAAACACCTTTGCCTTGTTCTATGACAGTAAACAGAGAAATCGTGATCCTCCTGCCTCTTCAGCATATCCTACAGGCTGTTATTATGTGAAAATATTTAGTGAAAATACAACAAAAACAAACGAATGAACAAAATCAACAAGTGAACAGAACACCTGTTAGGAAGAGAGTGTTAGCTATTACATGAGAGGATTAATTGGTAATGGTACACATATAACCAATAATTTATCTAATGTAACATTGAAGTGCAGCTATTTATTATAATGAAAGAGTTTTAGTCCTAGAATACTACATGGCTGAAATTATATCAAATTCTCTTTCTCCCTAGCTGAGTAATTTCTTTAAAATCTACACAGATGTACCTTTGTGTTGTTAAAGGGTTGCAGATGCCATATTTATAAAATCTATCCTGTACCTATTATGCAGTGTTACTTAATAAGATATTCCTACTGAAGATAGCACATGTCCATTTACATAACATTATTTAATTGTAATAAAGTTTGAGTAGAAAAGAGAAAATCAAAACTAGTTTCCTCCAACCTTCTCCAGTACATTGCACTCATCTGAGGATTTTTAAAGAACTGGCTGCTTTATGTGGATACTGTCCGATTTTATTTTCAAATGAGAAAACTTTTTAGATGAGGGAAGTGATTGCCTCTGCTTTTCACTGTTAGCATTTAAACTTGATGAACTTTTACTATAGTTATTGAAAGTGTTCTTTCTTTGTAAACACCTTTGCCATCCTCACAACTGTGGTAATATTGAATCTGTCCTTTTAATTCACCAAAGTACTAATAGCAATATTTATTCTCTTTTTATTTTACTTTTACCTAGTTTTGAGTTTATAATACAATCACATCATTTCTTCTTTCTCTTTTTTCTTCAAACACTCTCATTTGCCCATATTTACCCTCTTCCAAACTATGGCACCTTTTAAAGTTATTGTTACACACACACACACACACACACACACACACACACACACACACCTCTCAATACATCCTCCTCAATCTGAATAATGTTACTCATATGTGTGTTTTCAGGGCTGACCATTTGATGCTGCATATTTCTTTTCTTTTTTATCATTAGATAGATATTCTCATATCTGTTTTGAAAAGCACCCAGTGATTTGTTCTTATTGATTATTTTTGGTAATATGAACATTTTTTAAACTGGGGTTCTTCTGTTTTAAACACTTACTATACAGATGAACAGTATAAATAGATCTTTCAGATTTGCTTGCATGATCATTGATGCCAGTAGATCTTAGAAAAACAATAAAATAAATAAGAAAAAAATCACAGGTTTGATAAGAGTTGCATACAGCAATTTTCTGTCTAATTATTTACTTATAACTTACAGGAAATTATATTCGGAAACATTTTAGTTACTTTGAAAATACTTATTTTTGCCATAGCTTTATGCCTATGATACATACTTTAGATGAGTTTACTGCATTAATTCATGACTTAGATTGTAACAAACTTGCATTTTAAAATTATTTGAAGATTATTCAAATACTACAGATTTTCCTCTTTCCATGTTTTGTGTATTTATATCTTTTATAACTGTATAGACCAAAATTTTAATATTTAAAGCCATAAAAAAGCAATGGAAAAAGCATTGCTATTTACAGGCTGAAGAAGTTAGTACAACAAAAATATGATTTAGAAACCTTCAGATATTGCAGCTTTATGGGAAAATTTAATTGATCACATTGCTGTCTGGGTAGGGAAGATAACAGCAAGATTGTGAATCCTAAAGGAAATTTGCCATAGGGAAGATAGATACATTTGAAAGTTCTGCCTTGCAGACATAATTTTTAGCTAGTCTTTACAGAATTAACCATAAAAGCAAAGCATTAATATATGACAAGTGCACATTCCTCATCTTTCATTACAAGTGGTTTTCACTTTGCCACATTAAGCAGAATATCTGTGTCCTCCAGCTTTCAGTTGAGAACTTGGAAGAAGTTAGTCCTCTTTTAAAACGGGAGCATATTTTTCTACAGATTAGGGAGTTATACAGTTACTCACTGACTTTCTCCTTGACAGATTATACTCCTGACACTAATCGCTTAAATTAAAATAATAATTAATTCTCTGCTACAGAAGTACTAATCTTGGTTGAAGTGGCTGGGCTTCAAATAAACTACTACAAACTCAAATCAATACTGCCTTGGGAATAAAGCCATACATTTCCTTCTTTGCTTTCCCAAGTGGTTGAAGGAATAGAAATGCTGCCACAATTAAGAATATGGTATTCTTTCTTGTATTAAACATTGAATTCATATTAATTAAATAATAAAAATATGCCTTCTCCTTTGCACATTTTTCTTGCAGGTCATTACTATGTCCCTTGGATTCAGCAATAGTGTCATAACAAGTATCTCTTTGTCCACACTGGCCACATAATTATTAAAGCAACCTTCATCAAACAAAATTTAAATCATGATAACATTGTGTTTATATACTATGGTGATTAATGTTAACTCTGAAGCTGACAAGATCTATGATCAACAGGGAGATGAGTCACTGAGCATTCTTGTGAGGGATTATCTTATTTAAACTCACCCATTGTGAGTGACACCATTCCCTCATTAGAATCTGAGGCTGTATAAGTGAAGAAAGTAAACTGAGCAGCATTGCATACATTCACTAGTCTCTTATTTTTATCGGGTATGTAATATGATAGTTACTTCAACATTCTGTTGCTGTGACATCCTCACCGTGATGAACTGTACTGTGAACTCTTAGCCTTTCTTATTTAACTGAGTTCTCTCAGGGTATTTTATCACAGAAACAAGAAAATATTGAGTCATATACTTATTTTTGATAAATAGCTTTCTTCTAAATTGTTGAAGTTTCTTCAAGGAATATAGACTTGATTACTTAAAATTCTCATTATTTATGAATTTTAAGTATATTATTACAGCTAACTTTTTTATTATGGGAAATAATTATATATTATCTACTAGTGTATACCAACTTGTGGTAGAAAATATCACGAACAATCAGGAAATACAATTGCTTACTTGTTTATTCAATCATTCATTAATTTATTTACTACATACATTTCTTCTACATTTAATTAGAATCTATGATCAGTAATAACACACCATTGGATGAAAAAGAAGCTTGCAATAATGTACCAGAACTTATATTTTGGGAAATATAAAACCAAGAAAAGAAGCTAATCAAATATAGTCTGCCAGGTTAAGATAATATGTTATGGGAAAAACTACTTGGCTATCTATTCTAAACTAAGGGAGGCAAACAATTCATAACAAGAAAATGATACATGACCAAACAATGTGAACAAACACGTTGAAAATGTGCTCTAATCTTTCACTTAACAGATTGTGAATAAACGTGTCATATTGACAAAATAACAGTGTGTATGTGTGCATACCAATTTGGTGTAAGATATCTGAAGGCTTTAATAACTCTTTTCATGGTTTTCGATGTGGAGTTCTTGCATTCCAGACTCTAAGAGACCTTATTTCCATAATTTAGACTATGAAGTTTATGGTTTTTTGTGATATCATCTCTAACAAAGCAAAATAGAAATAAATCTGAATAAATTAGAAAAAACATTTAGAACAGAATGCAACAGAGTCACAGCATATAAAATTTTAAAATATTTATCCCTCCATTAATGCCTGAAATTGTAGTAAAACTGTATGAACAGAAGCAAAGCAGCATGCTCCCACTTGAAGATGAAGGCATCTGCTGTGGAAATTCTGTGAGAGATGTAACTGGAGTTACAATTTAACTACATAATTTTCAAGTTTACTTTCAGAGTGAGGAGAGAGGTGGACACCAGGGAGATATTTCTATGTTCCAGCCTATTAGTATGAGCAATGCTTTATTACCTGTTTATTTTTTTTGCCAATTAAATTATTTTGACACATAAATATTATAGGTAGAAGTTAACCAAGCTAATTTAGATTATGATACATCCAGTTTTCAACCTACTTCACAGTATTCTACATGCAAAGCCAGGGAAGGCCACACAACAGAACGACAGACGCTAACCACTGTGTAGAAGAGTCACTACTTTCACTTTTATTATGAATACAGAAGGACACTTATTTTGTGATTAAGTGAAATATTAAAAGCAGCTTTTCTCCTTCTGAGTATTGGTGATACCATATTGCACTTGATAAAACCGAAGCAGTAGTACAGTAATTGTACTAAACATGTTACGTGATGTGAGTAGTTAGCGGAAATATTTTGAACAAAACATGGTCAACTTCGTATTTGTTTATCCACTTAATATGTCAACTAAGTCATTTGCTCTTATTTAAGACAAATATGGAATATTACAAAGAAATCCAAAATAACTGTGGAAGCTAATTACCAATACAGTTTCTAAATTGTTTTATTTTCCTCTGCCTTCTGTCTTTAGGTTGAAAGCTGAGTAGTGTTTTGCCTCTTTAAATTGTGCTTTCAGAATTTCACTCAGAATTACTTAAGATTACTATTAACAGAGAAAAAGATGAAGAAACTTTTGAAAAAAATAAGAGTAGAAATCAACAGATTCACCTGCTTATTTAAATACGTCTTTTTCTGATGTTAAAAGTGTATTCATGCATGAGAGCAAAATTCCTCCTATTTTGACTAATGCCTGAAGCATGAACAGTGAAACCTTACTCTTTCTGGCATTCTGTCTAATGTTACTTCAGAGAATAACAGAACACCCAGGGGGGTGCTCAGAAGTGCCTTTGTTGTATGCTGAAGAATGTCTAACAGATCAGGTGGCTTTCGGACTATGTACACTTTCCTGATTTCTGTGGCCTATTGTCAATGCAAAATTGGACAAAGAAATACCAATTTTTATCTTTCACTTAATTTTTATCCATTATTCAGTGGAAGAAGAAGCAGGTGAATCTGTTGATTTCTACTCTTATTTTTTTCAAAAGTTTCTTCATCTTTTTCTCTGTTAATAGTAATCTTAAGTAATTCTGAGTGAAATTCTAAAAGCACAATTGTAACTACATTACTACCAAGCAAAATACATATGAAAATGAAATCAGTCTGTTTTTTCAACCATTGATAATACAATATATTGATAGGAAAGATTAAAACATTACATAAATCATAAAAGGTGATTTCCCAATACTGGTTATGCTCTAAATAGAATACATTTTTATAAAGTATTAGAGTAGTGGAAGATTTCTTAACTAAATGAAGAGTTCTGAACATAACTGTGTAACAGTAAAGACATAGTAAGCTTCGTGGCACAACACATGTGTTCTACAATTGTGGTCAGGTGTTTATACAAATATTAATAACCTATGTCGGATGGTTGTGATGACAGTGTGCATTGCCATCTAAGGAGAAGGACTAACTTGTCAAAGAATGGCAGGAAGTCGGTGAAAGTATGTGGTATGAATCAACACCTGCTATCAAGGAGACTGCTTCCTGCCAGGAAGCTGCTTTTCCGATTTTGTCTAACTAATTAGTTCCATTTTATCCTTTAACTATCTCACAGACAAGGTATTTTGTTTCTTAAAACATATGTTTCACCCCTTTAAATTATCTTCTGAGTGGCAGCAGAGTAATATATCTGGTGTAGTATCTGAGAAACATAAGAGAATGAACGATGCTAGAAAATAAAATGACTTGCTTTCTACAGTTTCAAGTACTTTCAGCTTTCATTTGCACCACCAACACTGTGGCTGTGACTCTCTTACAGTTATTTTTAGCTGGCTTATTGATTTCTGGGTTGAGCGGCAAGAGGTAAAATGTATGATCAATTTTACTTTTATACAATTCTTTAAAATATAGGAATTAATAATTTTATCTAGGAAGATTTTGCTCTTACCATGAATATTATGTTAATGTACCTATTCTTAAAATTAGAAGGGATTTAATGTAAAAATTTGTCTTCAGACTTATTTTTATTGATGTGTCTGCGTGAGTGTCACTGTGTGTTTATGTGGATGTGCCCAGGAAGGCCAGGGTCAGTGCCCTCAACTGAGTCAGAGGTCTTTGTGAGCTATCAGATGTGGGTTCTAGGACCCAAACTTGCATCCTTTGAATACTTCACCACTGAGCCTTCTCACCTGCCATGCCAAACTTATTTTAATGTTAAAAACAAGGTCTTACCCTTTTGGGGGGAAAGGATGAGGGTGATTGGGGGAAAGGCTGGGGAGGAGCTGGAGGAAGGATGAGAAGGGAGTTCTGTGGTTGATATGTAAAATGAATAAAAAAATTCTTAATGAAAATATGTATAATGCATTTCTCATGGATTGAAACTGAATTTTCCTGCTGAAGGTCACAGTTTTAAGTATATTTTATTATATCTTTGGAAACTTTGTATCTGACATTTTGATCAAATCAGTCATTTGCCCAGCTCTTCCCAGATCCTTGCTTCCTTCCCAACCTACCCAACTACTGTACTGTTTTTAATCCATCCTTCAAGTTCAATTTGTACTGTCCATATGTGCTTGGATGAGTGGCCCTCCCCTTGAGCCCAGTCACATCAGTGCTACACTCTGAAAGAAACTCAAAAAACTCGTTCTCCCTCCCAGCACCAATGAATTAGCCACAGCTCATCTGATAGTGTTGGGCTTTCTGACCAACTCCCTTCTCCATGCTTGAATTTGGTCTGACTTAAGCTTTAAAAATAAATTAAAATTAATAACATAGAGGAAACTATTGTACATTTTATGGTTTAAAATAATCTTAAAAGAATAAATAAAGCTTTAAAAATGATGTCCAGTATGCCCTTTTTAATATTTTTCTGAAATAATATTTTGCCATGCACTAGAGGCTAGCCTTCAACTGGTGATCCAAGATCCTCCTGCCTCTTCTTGCTCAATCTTGATTAGAGATTTGTATCATCACAATTCAACATATTATAGATTAATTGACTAAATAAATAACAGGAAAACCTAATTTTATAGTCTCTAAGCACTGACTGCAAGAACCATTTGGACAACGTGCATTCAAAACAGCCAACAATCACTTTCATTTATCACTTTCAGAAAAAAAAATGGGTTCTGGACAGTCTCTTAGAATTTAACCTGCTTCAAAGTAGTAGAACATTGTATTACACCTCTTTTCCACCTTGGATGGATCTTTGTCTATCTGTCTGTCTGTCTTTAGCTGTAACTAAATTACTATTACTTTATTTCTTCCAACTTATTAATGGAACATCATCTCCATTTCACTTGATAAATTAATTTACTAGGATTCACACATCCACAGATGCAGGGCACACCTGACATGCCTGTGACTTAGTATATTTTTCTAGAGTTCTGGAGAATACTCCTCACAAATATTGACAATTATTCAGCGTCTTCTAGAAGTCTACTCGAGCAACCAGAAACTTCTCATAACCAACAAAACACTAAACATTTTAGAAAATCTTTGATGAACAGTTAACTAAATGTGTTCTTGTTTCTGAATTTAAACAAAAATATTCTGAATACAAAAGTCAAGATTATATTACAAGGGCTTATGGAGATTATTAAAAGTGCAGTATAAAAGAACTAAAGACCTCTTAACAAACTGATTCCTTAACACATTCCCTACCTACTAAACACATATCTATATTTTTCTATCTATATTAAGTCAATTTGAAAAGGTTGCCTTGTCCAGTTTTGATATGAGAGCACTTGCCTCATTTTCTTGTATCTTCTTTTGTCATATTTGGTTGTTGTCTCTTAGAGGCCTGCTCTTTTTCTAAAGGGAAAAGGAGGGAGGGTGGATCTGGAGGACAGAGGAGGTGAGAATGGAGCTGGAGTGAGTAGAGGGAGGGAAAACTGTGGTCAGTGTGTATTGTATAAGAAAATAATCTAATTTCAATAAAAAAGAAAGAAAACATGTTTTGCCTATAATTTTAAGTAAAGATCAGTTTCAGAACCACTGACAAGAATTTCACTCTTTACATACTACTGGCCAGTAGAGGCTTCCAAGAGGAAAGTGGTGAGCATAAACATTTGTGTAAGAGAGAAGGTTAAATAAGTATGAAAAACTCCTATGCAAATTTACTTGACATGGAGGTAATCCAGGTAAATTCTAACAGTGATTTGACAGAATGGTTTGGGAAGAAGACAATGGCAACCTCTCAGAAGTCAGCAAAAGGAAACTCTACCAGAGGCCCTTCTTGATCACCTCAGCTTTTCTCAGCATCACTTTCTCTGGTTTATTTCTGAACCATTCTTTATTCTATTCTTCTGTTTTCTTTCCTACGAGGTGTATCAAATTGCAGAAGAAAATAACACTTGAAATATTACTTCTTAGTGCATTCGTATCTCTACATATACAAGGTTCATTCAGATGCCAAAGGATAACTGGGAGTCCTTTCCTCAAATGTGAATTCCTTTCTGGTTTTGATATTCTGATGTTTGTTTTTGTGTTTTCTTTTGTTTGAGACCAGGTCTAATTATATTGTAGCCCTGGCTGGATAACTTAGAATTCTCTATGAAGATCAGCCTATTTGAAGCTCATAGATATTTGCTTGTCTATGTTTCCTATATTCTGGACTTAAAGAATGTCACCACCACATGCCTCATATCTTGCTTTATGCAACTGAACCTTGGGTCTCTGGTGAATAAGTTGGGCTAGCTGCTGGCCAGCCAACAAGATCTGTATGCTTCCTTCCTCTGAACTTGGGTTGGGTGAGGGATGGAGTGGGAGAGCAATGAAAGAGATATCTTGATATCTTGATAGAGGGAGACATTCTGGGGTTAAGGGAGCAACCTGGTACAAGGAAAATTCCTAGGAATCCCCAAGGATAACCCCAGCTTATACTCCTAGCAATAGTGGAGAGGGTGCCCGTACTGGCTTACCCTGGTAATCAGATTGGTGAATACCTTAACTGTCATCATAGAGCCTTCATCCAGTAACTGATGGAAGCAGATTCAGATATCCACAGCCAAGCATCAGGCGGGGGTCTGGGGTTTGGGGGTCCAGTTGAAGAGAGAAGAGAGGGATTAAATGAGCAAGGGGGTCATTAAGTCATGATGGGGAAATCTACAGAGACAAGTGAACCAAGCTCAGAGGAACTCACAAACTTTAGACCAACAGCTGTGGAACCTACAAGGGACTGGACTAGGCCCTCTGCATACAGGAGACAGTTGTGTAGCTTGATCTACTTGAGGGGCCCCTGGAAGTAGAATCAGGATCTGTCCCTGGTGCATGAGTTGGCTTTCTGGAGCCTATTACCTATGGTGGGACACCTTGTACAGCCTTGATGCAGGGTGAAGAGGCTGGGCCCTGCTTCAATTGAATGTACCAGGCTTTGCTGACTCCCCATGAGAGGCCTTATCCTTTTGGAGAAGGGGATGGGGGTTGGGTCGAGGACAACGGGGGAGGGGGAGCAGGAGGAAGGATGAGAGGGGGATCTGTGGTTGGTATGTAAAATGAATAAATATTAAATAAAAATGAACACACACACACACACACACAAAATGGGTTTCCTGATGCCTGGTGTATTTTGTTTGGGTTCTGAGTATTGAACTTAGTTCCTTGTGTTTATGTGACAAGCCCTTTATGGACTGAGGCATCTCCCCAGTCCACTATTACATATTTCTAAGTATGACATGGAAATTGTTCTATATTGTGCATTTTCGCCAAAGACCATACCAATGACGGTATGAATTTTATTTAGAATTGCTGATAAAATGTTAATGTGATTATTGTGTCACATGATTTTCATATGTTAATTAATCTCATTTGCTGCTTAATTTATGATGGAAAGCTTGAAGGTAGCCAATTAATTATTGGACTTAGAAAGGTTTAATTAATTTTTTTAATCAACATAAAAGGTACATAAAAATATTACTTTAGTCAGAATGATTAAATCTAAGTATAGCAACCATGAGAGGAAAAACCATATGAAAACATGCACACATACTGTTATGAGTTGATCTGTTATATGTCACCTATCCATATTCCTAAAATTGATTATTAATGTGTGAATATTTTATTTTCCTTCAGAGCCCAGGAAGCATGTTGATATACATGAAGTCATTACTTTCTTCCTTTCCTAGCTGATTAAATTGCTCAGTACCCGAAAATGTATAACCCCAGGAGTTCATTTACTGTCTCATCGCAGCAGTAAATATCACATGCATTATAAATATTATTGTTTCATCAGAGTGTAATGAAAGTCAGCACAGCCAGTAAAAGGACAGACAGAAATGCTGACCTAAGCTAACCTTTCAAATACTATAAAATTGTTATTGGAGAAGGGAAAAATGAACATTTCAATAAGCTACTGTACTTTTTTTTTTCAATCCAAAAATAAATGTGGCACAGTTATTTCTTCAATGAAAAATGGATGGGGAAAGGGGTCATTTAACTTTACACAAAGTTTCATGGCTTTTGTGTTGTGCAAGGAGACTCAATATGTTTTTCTCAGTGGCGTGTCATTCATTTCAGAAGCTTCAGAGGCAATCATGAGCCACCTAGTGTGGGCATATACTGTGTTATAAAATGCACAAGGCACAGTTCTTTAAAAATTGTCGTATGTCTCATTTAATTTTTTTCTATGTCCTGTTTGTCAGTTTTACCTTGAAAATATTAACTACTGGCTGGACATTAGGATATCATTTCTAATATCACGTTGTGGTCCTTAAACTTCCTATAATTTTAAACAGATTTGATTATAGAATACTTATCTTCAAATCTCAGACTCCTAATCTTAATCAATAACAGGAATGAATACAGTATACCTGGATCCATGGTGCTTATGAAGGCTATTTTGCATGATTTTATAAATATGGAACAAACTCATTAACATATATGTAGGTTTCTGCATTTTCAGTTTCTCTTTAGTAAGTTGAAAATGAAAAACAAATCTTTATTAATCTTTCTAAATGTTGACAAAATAAATACCAGAGACTCAATGTCTTGTAAATAAAATCTAAGACAGACTATATTTCAATTTCAACAAAGTAAAGGAAAAATAAATGGAGAAATGATAGATTTGTTGATTCTAAAATACTCAGTCACTCAATCTTGTAAAGAGCACTTGGCTGTCATACTAAACACAAGTCTGGGAGAAGGTTGAATAGACAGAGCTAATGTCTTACATTGATAAACACATTCAAGCCATGTCTCAAAATAATCTGTGACTTACATATAATCTGTGAATCTCATCATAATGTATCTTTGACCTTTATTTACAGTTAATTTCTGTAATGCTGCCCTAAAAATAAATCACCAAATTTTATTTTAAAATTATGTATTTGTAAATATATATTCTGCTTACAAAAGTGTATTTAAGAATACTAAGCATAGAAATAATAAACATGTCTGTAGCTAGAGTTTTCCTGCCTGGCCCACAGTCAGGGCAAATCTCTTTCACCTGCCAGTCCCACAGCCTCTCAGACCCGACCAAGTAAACACAGAGACTTATGTTAGTTACAAACTGTATGGCCGTGGCAGGCTTCTTGCTAACTGTTCTTACAGCTTAAATTAATCCATTTCCATTAATCTATACCTTGCCACATGGGTCGTGGCTTACCGGCATCTTCACAAGCTGTTTCTCATCGTGGCGGCTGGCAGTGTCTCTCTGACTCAGCCTTCCACTTCCCAGCTTTATTCTCCTCCTTGCCCCGCCTATACTTCCTGCCTAGCCAACGGCCAATCAGTGTTTTATTGATTAATTAGCAACACATTTGCCATACATCCCACAGCACATGTCAAGCTATGCAGAATTTTGTTACTATGTAATATCAAATGAATCCTTATATAAATTTCTATTTATAAGTGTGAATTTGACTATCTAGAAGTTTCCAGGTACTTTTTGACTTTCAAATTTACCAAAACTATACTATTGAAGTATTATTTTGGTTTTTCTGTATCTCAGTCTACCTAGATTTAAATGAATATGTAATACATAAGAACCAGAGTATTGAATATAAATTATTATTGGCAGGTACTTTTAATATAATATTGTATAATATATTTATTTATTCATAATCAGCTTGATAGATAAAAATGAGAAACCTATATTCATAATACTCCTTACAAACATTTGTAGTTACTTGACATTTTTAGTTAAACTGAATGCATGTTTTCTTTCATTACATGTAAGAATAACAATGTAAATTCAATGTACTTATCTGTGTACATTCATGTGAAAGTGCATACATGTTCATTTGCGTGTATTTGAGTTGAAAAAGGATTAGGTTATATGATGTTAACTTTTATTATAGGAATTATATTTGTGATTTTTTTCCTTTTGGATTTCCTAATGAGCCACTTCATAAAACTCACAAATTTGCCAACAGTGTTATAGACAAGACACCTATAAGCACTGGAAATAAATGCAACAAACATGGATATTTACATTGTCACTGTGTTCCCCTTTAAGTTACAAACAGTTCCTTAGTGATGTACCATATCTCTGAAATGTAAAATTGTGGTTATTTTTTCACCTTGGCTAATAACTAGCCAACAATCGGCATGAGAGGTGCCCTGGGAGTCACACATGCATGTCTCAAAGCAGAATTGCTTGTGTTGAGAGTTGAAGTGGGAATAGATAGCTCCACCATTTGTGATTTAATATTACATTTCTATTTATCTGTATAATTCAGCTGTCCTTCCTGCCTGTGTTTACTCATAGATGTGTCACTATGTTATCAAAACATAGCAAATTTATTACTGCAATTTGCGATATATGTTTACAGGTCTTTTAGGGGTCTTCCAAGGTTTTGATAAGCCTGTTTACTGAACATAAAACAGATAAAAGTCATGTCTTCAGTACTTCTGTTATTTTTAAAAACACTGTTTATTTGTTTGTATACTAATTACCTCCCACAAAAATTCTGTGAACCATATTGCCAAAGAGCAGGATAGTAAAGACAGAAAAATAAAACAATGTGAACACAAGTTTCTAAGCTTTAAAGCACCGCCATGACTTTCATTAAAGGTATACAAACCTTCAAACTGCAGGCACAGAAAGATGCACTTTGTGAGTATAGTAACATTCCATGGGAAGCCACAAAAATGAGACACAGTTCCTTCAGCCTGCCAGTTCAGTCTTTAAAATGTTGACATTGTAAAAAGAAACAAAATAAGAATAATTGAAATGAGAAAATATCATTAAATTAGCTCAAGTAAGGTGTACAGATACAGTGACAGGATGAAGCTGATGTTGAATAATTGTGCACTTGATCAAGCAGAACATGTCACATGTACATTGTTGAAGAGATCAAATGCAGACACACGTGAGAGGAAGCAGACAGACTGAAAGACAGGTAGACAGTAGGTAAGTGCATACATACATATTCATAGACAAGGAAGAAGATTATTGTTTTTTTCACACAGGTAATAAATGATCTCTAACTTCCCTTTAGAACATAAGTATAGTTCTGGTAGTTAATATTATACAGCTCAAGCAAAAATGCCTCAGTTCAAATTCTGAGTTATCTAAATGCTAGTTATATATTATTTTAATTAATTTTATTTATTTGTCATCTCTCTATAATGTCTATTTATTTATTGATGTGGTTATTTAGTTTTTGAGAAAATGTCTTCCCATGTTACTAGGATGGACTCAACCATACAATCCTCCACTCTCAGCCTTCCCAGTGCTGAGATTATAATTGCCATGTCATGCATGACTCAAAATCATTGCTTGAATCACCAACATGGAGAAATCAAATAGGTGCCATCTTGAAATCTTCATCTCTACTGGATATTTCATAGTGCTGGAATTTTCTATCACACTACCACAGAAGAGAACTAATCATCCATCTCACTTGGTCCTGACTCTGTGAGCTGTAAAAACAATTCTCTAGGCAGAATTTACTCCCTGTGGCAATAGTAGCATCAATACTATGGAAATGAACAACCACATTCTGATTGGATTTGAGTCTCATTACTCAAAGAGGACCTCACAGCTGGCAGTGTTAACAAATCCAAGAACCTGTGGCTATATAATCGATACAATTTGGAGGGATATCTACCTGTGATTATTATGCTAAAAAGATTAGCATTAAAATGACTGCTAATGACTTATTAGTATACTTATAGATCAGAACATCTCTTATGCCTTACCAGAGACACTGCTTTTGCAGAAGATGGCAATTAGCAGAAAGAACCATAATTGGCAAAGGTGTAGTGACTAAGAGACTCTGGAGCATTTCTCCTTACAGAGGATATCTATGTCTCACTGCTCCCCTCAAGATCCAGGGATCTCCAGGTCAAGGAAAGAGAAATATCGAAAGCATCAAAGGTGCTTCAGAGGAAGACGACTTCAAAGAAACTTCTTTTTATGAACACAAGAGGGTATTGTATATAGGAACTCACAGGTATTGTTTCAGTATGGGCAAGACCTAGGAAAGCTTTAGTCAAAGTCCAAGCTTGGAGGAGGGGAGGTAAGTAAATAGTGCTAACCACAGCTGAGGAGCTGCAGCATTTGATAGCCGTTGGAAGAGGGGGAGTTCCTTTTGTCTACTGGTGTGACCTCTGTTATATCCACCACACTCCAGCACAGACCACTCACCTAAGAGTAGCTAGCCAACACAAATAGAGTCAACAGGCTTAACAAAAGAGAAAGGTAGAAAGAGCAAAAATTTGGATGTGTAAGACTGCAGGTGTTGATGAGAGGGATTAATATAATCAAATATATTTTATGAAACTATCAAGGAATTAATAAAACAATATTTCCAAAGCTCTATGTGTAATTTGCACTAAATAGATGGAATTATAAAATTAATTCAATGTTCAGAGCATTGATACATAAAAGCATACAACAATGTTGAGTGTTTACTAATGAGCAATTGTTTTAAATGGTAGCCTCCAAATTGGTGACCTAGAATAACTTTGCTTTACCATTTCTTCTTAGTATTGTCTGGGAGGCTTTTATGCTGACTATCATGGGTTCACAGGATTGCAATCTTCAGAAAAAAAAAAAGAAGAAGAATAGCCGAACCCTGAGATTCCCTCGACCCCCCAAAAAAAAATGAAACCCATTCAATTCTGCCTGGAGCTATGGAATACTGGTGGTATGGAATTCTTCCCGTGGTGCCATCTGGTCCTCATGGAGTAGACACCAGGCTTTTTAGTGCCTGGAGGTCTCAGCTCGAAGAAGATGTGAGAAGAATCTTTAGAACCTTAGTGGCTTTCACGAAAGTTTTGTACATCTTTTCTGTACCATTTTATGAATCAAATCAAAGTAAAAAAAATCTGTAAAGATTTAAGATGGAAGAAACAAATGTGAAATTGTTCAATCGGTGATCAGAAGATGTGGCTCAGATGTACAAGCATGGGACTTGAGTTTAGATTCGCAGAAACATAAAAACATGGAGTCAATTGTCTGACAGTAATCTCGGTATGGAGGAGGCAGATACAGGAGGATCAGAGGAGCTTGATGGATAGCCTGCCTAGGTGAATTAACCACTTTCAGGTTCTGTGAGAGACTATGTATCAAAAAAAAAAATCAGGCAGACAGTGATAAAGGAATACAGATATGTTGACCTCTGATTTCTGTATGTATACACCCCACCACCACAGGAACGCAAACACACAAGAACACATAGAAGCACCAATACTGTAGCATGGGCTCTTATTACAGTGTAGCCTTTGAAAAATGCTGTAGTTTCTGCCAGCCTTATGTAAATATATCCATTCATATTACCTATGAGGCAAATCATATGGAAATGGTTATAAAACTTTTTCTCTTGCATTTATTTTTCACAAACATACTCTTCTTACCAAAAAGTAGAGAACATTGGGATATATTATTTTTTTAACCTGTCGTAAATTCTGAGGTAGAGGGAAAAAAACACTAAGAAATGCTATCATCAAAACTATTTAATGCATATATAAGAAACTTAACAAATTACTTAAAATGTGTCCTGATTTTAATATTGAATGCTTTCTATAAATTTTTCAACCTTTAAATCTAAATCATTTATTTGTTTTTCTATTTGATTTCATTACATCATAAATATACAATAGTTTCCTCCCCGCTGGCTGCTTTCACATTACGTATCAAGATAGGAAAAACAATCATTTACCAACACTATAACCTAGAAGTGAACTGTGTGAAATACAATAACACCTAACCTGAAAAGATTATGTCCATGGGTATAATTGTTACACCAATCTTACAAGGATAACTAGTTGCTCTTCATTTGATTTAAAGGATGCTCTACAGAAGTGGTTCTCAACCTTCCTAGAGGTGCAACCCACCACAGTTCCTCATGCTGTGGTGACCTCAACCACAAAATTATTTCATTGCTGCTTTATAACTATAATTTTGTACTGTTATGAATCATAATTTAAATATCCGATATGCAGAATAACTGATATGTGACCCCCCAAAGGCTCAGCACCCACAGGTTGAGAACCACTGTTTTATAGGAATAATTTCATGTCTAATACTGCAGATCTGGACAAGAACCTATGTTTGGGGAGCACATAGACCCCAGGGCTGATCCTACTATTACTAATTTGCTAAATGGATGTGGTTTTAAACTACACTATAACTTTTTTTTAAAACTTAGTATCATTTATTTGACTCATAGTTGCAAACAAAAATACAAATGTGAACAAAGTTGAGAACCCAAAGAACCAATGTCACTTATCAAATCATCTCCTTGAAAATATATGCACCTTTCCCCGAGTTGTGCACTAAATCATTGATCGCTAAGCACAATCCACAATCCATTTTCTTTGAAAATATCTAACACAGAAAGCTCAAAGAATTTCATTGTCAACTGTGCTATTCCAGTCACCTGGGTTTTATAATTAACATTGTTATCTCTATTTTCTTCTTATCTATTTTCTTCATTCTTCTGTCTGCATTTCAAGTTACTACAAGTGGGGACTAAGAAGTTGAATTATCTAGGTTTTCCATCCATTGAAGCTTAGGCAGCCGTGCATTTGGACAAGGAAAGTACAGCAACTGCTTCAACCCACCACACAGACAACCTTAAGGTTTCATGTAGATGCTCAGAAGTTAAAATGATAGGCACAAAGAAGAGAGCTCAGCCAAGATAATAGTTGAGGATATGTGTGTATATAAGAACAATTGATTAGTGTTATTCAATGAACCTCAACCTCAACACAAGATAGTCATCACTCTCAAGTATCTCTCTGCCCTTAGATGAGTGAAAAATCACAGACCTTGCCATGGAAGGCTCTTTTGCAATGTATGGGTTTAAAGCAGAAACTCATATATGATCAAAATTTCAACATAAGTGATTATAGAGTGCTCAGTCACAAATAGGATATCAATATAAAAGTCCTTCACCAAGTCTCAGGGAACATCTGGGAATAAAAGGCAGAAGGATCTTAAGAGTGAGAGTTTTGATCAAGTTAGTCATCACTTCAGAAAGGAGGCTCACTGCTATCCATGTCCAGATGAGGACCAAATGAGAGATTATGACTTGCAAGAGAAGTTCAGTTTTCTTTAGGGATGTGTCTCCTTGTAGGCTCATGGATCGTGCTCAGGCAGATGGCTTTACAGCCATGAATAGCTGGGTAGCACGATTTGGGCTCAGTGTGTTAAAAATAAATCAATACAAATAATAACAAAGAAGACATTAAGTTGGGGAGTATGTAGATCCATGGAAATTAGTAGGAGGAATTGCAAGGTAAATATGATCAAAACCCATCTTATGTATGTTTGGAATTCTTCAAAATATAAATAATATGTTGAAAATATAGATGAAAAGTTCCCAAAGAATTGTTTAAAAATCCTTAAAATTAGCTGAGACGCAGAATATTTGAAAGACCTCCAAGAATATAATAAAGTAAAATTTTACAAACACACACACTTTCTTAAGATGTACACGAATGGGACTAGACTTTATTTGTTTCACATAGTAAATTTCAAAGCTAATTATCCTTTCCATATGTAGATTATTTTTCCATATAATTTTCTTATTCAGAACCAATTTAAAATGAGTGGCATGGCAAGAAATTCAGAAAGGAAAAGAAGAGGAAGGCATATTAAATCTGCCTCAAGATACTGATGCCATAATACAAAGGCTATTCGGTCACTTTTATTTTAAGGCACTCAATTAACCTAACCTAAAAAGATAATCACACGCACAGTTTTACAAAGAAGCAAAAAAGCAGAAGCCTTGATAGTCATACCTAAAATTGATTTTTATGCAATAACTCAGAATTAATTTAATAGTAAGGTTGAACAAAGTACACTTGATGAAAAACATCCCATGCATTTTAAGAGGAAATGAAACAAAATCACTTTAAATTTATAAGTTATAAGCAAAGTGGAATGTAGAGAAAATTAGGATAATTCTACATAGAAAACAAAGTTTCGTGTAGATGAATTAAGGGTTAGGAAGAATTAGTATCAGCATTAAGAGTCATAAGTTTTCAATTAATGAGCTAATACCATTTTAGAATTTCCTGATTGAATTACATACTGTCTTTTTCATGAATTTGAAATCACTACAATTTTAGTGAATTACTGACTACCTATTCATTGTGGCTTGACTGTGAAATATTCCTGCAGTCACATGTGTCTGAACAGTTAGTCCCCAGCTGTTTGTACTACTTCGGTAGATGATGGATCCTTAAGAGGAACGGCTTGGGTGGCAGAGTTGTGTAACTGAAAGTTGCCCTGGAGAGCAAGGGCATGAATTTGCTTCTATCATGTCTCTGGTCCCTAGAATCATCACCGTGTGAGGATCCTAGACAGCACACACTGACGGACAAGTCATTTCCCCATTCCTTCCCCACAGTAAGGCAAAGTGTCTTCTGAAACCTTGCTCACAATTCAGTCGGCCCTCTCTCACTCTGTTTCATTTGAGACTTTACAACTATGATGGCAAAAGGCAAATAGCACTCAGTCATTAATAACATATGTACAATCTCCTAAAGAAGCTAATAGCATAGCGAGGGTGATAAGATAAAGTTATAACATTTTCAAATGAGCAAAATTTGAAACATATGCAAACAATGAAGTAAAAATAAAAATGTCTACTGAAGCTCCTGTCTCAGAGTCTATGACTCAACACAGCTTCCTTAAGGAAGCCATGCTAATTTTCTGGGTAATAACAACCAAGTAGGAGTTAATGTTACAGAAACGGAGAGTGACAGGGCATAGGTATGTGTGTCCCATGTTGTCAGTGTGTGTCATAATAGCAATTCATGAAAGAACAAGCAATATTTCAAGATCAAGGAAAGGTGACAGACATGCTAATATATAGGTACATACTAACGGTGTTTAGGAAACAATTCATAAAGTAAATTTGAATAAAATGATGCCGAGCTAGTGATATATATGGATAGTTGAGGGAAACCAGATCTAAATAGAGACAAAAGCAAGTATGAATATCCTGAGACTGGCACACTTCTGAAAAGTAAGGTAAATAGTAAACCTCAAGGGCATCTTGCAACTCAATAACTGAAAGCTGAATCTACTATGAGATGAATGTTCAAGTCCTATACGACAACGTCTTTAAGAGTCATTGGAGACTACTGAATGTGGAAGTAATGTCCTGTGATATATTTTGTAATTTCTTTGGCTCTGAAAATAAATTTCAGTAATCTAAAAGGGAAATTAGGGAGATTAACTAGGAGATCATTTATCAGAGCATTCTCATTATGAAATAATGGTTGTTTTGATCAAGTTGTTGACAATGGGACAGGTAGTAAAGCATTCAGTTATAGCTGCACTTAGATGTAAAATGACTAGGCTATTCTGATAATATGGAAATTCTAAACATTACCTGACAATACGTTTTTTTTTTCCATGTTCATCTCACTGGGACAGAGTACCTTGATTCTTCCAAATTTCACAGTGATCAGTCTTTTGACTTGCTTCTGCCACTAGAAAGCAATTAATATGAGAAAAGACCTGATTCTAACAAGGGGCACTCATGGGCCATCCCAGTGTGGGTTGAAAGACCACAAAGAAGAAAACTCACTCATCTAAAGTCTTTCCTAAAATAGACTAGCTGTTGACCATCAGATACTTAAGCAAATACAGAGTCAAATAAGTCAGTGAATATGTGTATTATGGGCCCCAGGATGCCATGTCCTACCTCAGAGAAGTTGTATGTTACATTGCATAAAATGTAGAACTGATAAAAAAGGAAATAGGTTGCTTATCAGGAAATGGAAAGAATATACGTGGAGCCAATGAACTCACAAGGGTACATAAAAGCAGAAATAAAGGCAAAAGTAGAGATCAGTGTGTTACAATAAAAAATGGTGTCATCATTAGTAGCACTGTGAGTGTGCAAAGGGGACAAGATAGAAAGGGAAAGATAGGAAGGGGTGGGGAGGGAGGGAGGGAGAGAAAGAGGGGGGCGAGAAGGGTGAAAAACCAAACTTTCTTGCTAGAGATTTAAACTTAAGACTATATTTGAATTAGGAAATATTGACATGGATTTAGTTTCTGAGAATAAACACTGGAAGAACTTGTCAGAGTCACTGAAGAAGCCTAGAGGAGCTCCTTGGAAAGAAAACCAGATTCAGTATCAACAGACATGTTCTGTGCCTATTTATAACTTCACAAGAAAGAGTTTAGAAAATTTGCTACAAGATTTACTTGTGGTATCTCCAGAAATCTCAGAGCTTGACACGCAGTGATACATTATTATTCCTTTAATCACCACCATTGTTGTCAACATCTTTAAAGTAATCTTAAACAATATACACAATCAAGGTACATTCTGATTAGATATGAAAAATACTACTCACTTTGTAAAACAAAAGCAAGTAAATCAAAGAAGAGCAGATTGCTGCTAAACTATCGTCTATTTGCAAATTTGATGCAAATATCAGACAAGATGTATACCATTTATTTTTAAAGTAGTCTTGGTTAGTCATTATAGAAGTCTGCGTTATTTTGAGTTCAAGACTTTCTTGGAGAAGTTGATGAAGTACTTCCTAAGTACAGTAGAATGCTTGTTTTTCTTCCACAACTGAGTACACAAAAAAAAGGAGATAATTTTTTTCTCTTGATTTTAAGGTAGTGCATTGACACATAGTGTTGATTTGTTTTCAGTAGGAGTATAAATGATGGTAGATTGGAAATGATGACAGACCCTTATAATGCAAAACAGAAAGTAAGGCTACCTCAAAAGGATCTTATAAATTATATTACATGTGTGATATCACATTTTAAGGGACAAAGCACTAACATGATTAGTCTTCAACGGACAAAAGAAAAAGTAAATAAATCACACTGACCATGTCTTCCTTCTTTCTGAAGGGAATTGATGTCAGCATCATTTTAGGAAATGAAATTAATTCACTTAATATTTTTAGATTAGCATAAGCATCATTTGTCTATATATGGTTGAAAACAAAACATCAAAAACCCCTTCACCATTAATCTGTCAATTATAATTTTAAATACTTATAAAGTTACTCTTTTAAAGTATACTTTCTGGAGAAACCATGATAGAGGGAGACATCATGGGGATAGGGAGAAACCGGGTGCTAGGGAAGTTCCCAGGAATCCACAAGCATGACCCCAGCTTGGACTACTAGCAATAGTGAAGAGGGCACCTGAGCTGGCTTACCCCAGTAATCAGATCGGTGAATACCCTAACTGTCATCATAGAGCCTTTCTCCAGTAACTGATGGAAGCAGATGCAGAGATCCACAGTCAAACACCAGGCCAAGCACTAGGAGTCCAGTTGAAGAGAGAGAAGAAGGATTCTATGAGCAAGGAGCATCAAGTTCATGATGGGGAAATCTACAGAGACAACTGAACCAAACTAGTGGGAACTCATGCAATTTAGACCAACAGCAGTGGACCCTCCACAGGACTGGACTAGGCCCTGTGCATAAGCGAGACAGTTGTGTAGCTTGATCTGCTTAAGGAGCCCCCTGGCAGTAGGAACCATTCTTCATGCATGAGCTGGCTTTTTGGAGCCCACTACCTACGATGGGGCACCTTAAACAGCCTTGAGGAAGGGGGAGACGCTTGGACCTGCCTCTACTGAACATACCAGGTTCTGCTGACTCCCCGTGGGAGGCCTTACAGTCTTGTAGGAGGGAATGGTGGGATGAGTTGGAGGGGTAGGCTGGAGGGGCGGGAGAAGGGAAGAGGGGGATCTATGATTGGTATGCAAAATGAATGAAAAAAATTTCTTAATAAAAAAAGTATGCTTTCTGAAACATAATATTCCCTTTGCAATTGTGTTAACAACCCAAGTACTCATGGACATCTGCAAATACAGGCAGGTTAGTCTGAATGCAACATTAATGGGAAAAACATAAACCTAAAGACACATGACTCATGAGTATATTTCTCTTCAAATGTCACTACAATTTTAGTAGAAAAAGACTTAAACACTAGCTATGAAACATAATTAAGTAGAGAAAATTCATAGTTGGAATAATACTGTTCATATATAATTGATTCTACAAGTCTAAAATGAAGGCATTGTTTGACTAATAATTTAATCATTACTTTACAGTATGGGTCATATGTACAGATATACTAGATGCCAAAATTCAATTAACTTTCCTTTCTTTTCTTACTAATGAAGCAAAAGTAATTTAAAAAAAAACAACTAACACTAGAAGCATATTATGTTTAATAGAAATCATTTCACATCTATAGGCTAAAATTAAAACAACTATAAAGCCTTTTTTTCTTTTGAGACAGGATCTCACTATGCAGACCATGTTCCCCTTGAACTTATTTGTCTGCCACTGACTCCAAAGTGTGAGTATTAAAGACATATATTATCACTTCCGTCTTTGATGTAAGTTTCTTGTTCTTGTAAAACTGTTGGTATTTTTAAATCAAACTTCAAACCAGAGAAGCTACCTAAACTGTACTCCAACCATGTTCTAAAGCGCCGACAATTACTAACACTATCTATGATATAAAAAATAACTGAAAATATTCTAATAGCCAAACAATCTTATGATACAGCTTTTACGACCTTTTTGTTGTTAACAAATCATTCAATATAGAGGTCAGCAGCAAGAGAGATCTCTCCAAACAAGGAATAACTATTTAGATAGAAAACAACCAAAACAGTTAAAATGATTTATCATTATGGCCCCAATGCCCTCAACACAGGGGATTAAACTAAAGGTACTTGCACCTTTGCTAGCTAAAGGTTCTGCATTGCCACTTACTTTTTTAATACATGAAGCTTAACTTCATGACTACATGAATTCTGTGAAAATACGTCTACAGAATGATATTTGTGGTAAAGGAGAGGAGAAAGCATATGGAGTTAACAAACTGGTCAATCCTTTCTCTAAAAGACAACAGACTTGATGCAGTTGTTACTGAGTTCAATACATAATTTTTGTTTTCATATTTTGGTTTATTTTTCATGCATTATTTTGGTATGCATGTATCTGTGCACCATGTACATGCCTGCTCGCTTTCAGAGGTCAGTAAAGGATGCAGAATCCCTAGGAACAGGAATTACAGACGGTTGTGAGCCAGTATATGTGTGCTGTGAACTAAAGCTGGGTCCTCTGCAAGCACAACACATACTCAATTGCTGACTCATTCCTCCAGGCCCTCAATGCATAATCATATTAGTTTTTTTTCCAATTCTTCCACAGGAAATTAAAATACTCTCATGTTTGAATATGTCCTTGACTACTGTTTTATAGAGTATTCAGGAGAATATATAAGACCTATACCCAATAGTGTAAAATGAAACCAAAAAGTGCTTAATAATTAGTTAATAATTAGATATTCAAATACAAAAATGATAAATTTAAAAGAAACACCAAAAAGAAAATGTTTTAAATATAGTTGGCAAAAAATGTTTTTGTAAGTGGTGATGGCACTTGTCTTTAACCCTAGCACTCTTAGGTAGAGGCTGACAGATCTCTGTGAGTTCAAGGCCAGCCTGATCTACAATGACAGGTCCTGTACAGCCAGGACTATTACACAGAGAAACTCTGTCAACAAATGTTTTTGTATTCTAAATAAACAGTACTCATAATCTTACAAAGGACTTCTGTGTATGCTTGATACAATCATGATTTTACATGTATGAGCTCACTCACTGTTACACCACATTGTCACAAAACATTAAAAAGATGGTACCAGACCACTCAGAGTGCTCGAAATACTATGTTTCTGTGAACTAGTAACAAAAGGGAATGACATTTCAGAGTGAAATTATAAGCAAATATTCTACCTGTATCAGTCACAAATAAAATATGTATCTACGTGCAAATAAGTTCATAGAATGCAGGCCAATGAGATGAATGACTGAATATTTTAGTAACACAGATGCTCTGACTCTGAACTGAATTAGACTTTGATGGCCTGCAGAGGAAACACTTAATAGATACATTCATGTGGAATGACAGTAAGTTTGCAACTAGAATTAATATATAAAAGCAGATTTAGGACTAGTACCCAGATGATCATCAAGCAGATTACACCACTCAGATGAGCCCCAAAGGATTAAAGAATACTTTGTCTGTGTCTGTTTGTTGGTGTGTGTCTGCATATGGTCTGTGACTATGCCTGGACTTGGTATATTTTTACTCCCTTTCTTACATGAATTGAATCAGAAATTCAGAGTGTGTAGTTCATGAAAACATATTTTAGCAAAGAATCATGGGTAATAGTTATAATCAATAATGATAGAAGATACTGCGAAGTGAAAAGTAAATAGTGAATATGTGAAAATACCATATGGTTGCTTACTAACGTTAACAGGTGATGGTAGAACTCTTAAAAAAAGTGAGGTCTGTGAGGAGACCTTTCGGTAACTGGGGCCATAACGATGAATAGTCTTGTGGGCCCATGTAGCAGGAATTTTAAAAGTTCTTATTAATAAAATCAAACCTGAGGCCAAATATTGGGGTGAACACTGGAAGATCAGAGAGACAGAACAAGCCACAGCTAACCTCACTTGGCCAACTTCTCAGCTGATCTTGTTTCCTCAGACTGGAAGCCTCTGTGTCCCCATATCCGAACGGCTCTCAGCTGAACTGGGCTGCTCAAAACCTAAAAGCTTAACCAGCCAAATGCTGCTAGTTTCTGGTCTTCACGCCTTATGTATCTTTCCTTTCTACATCACTCCCTGGGATTAAAGGCTCACTTTCTTGGATTAAAGGCATGAGTCACCATGCTTGGCTGTATTCTTGAACAGATGGATTTCTGCCTCTGGAGTGCTAGGATTAAAGGCATGTGCTACCACTGCCTATCCTCATGTTTAATATTGTGGCTGTTCTGTCTCTGACCCCAGATAAGTTTATTAGGGTGCACAATATTTTGGGAAACACAATACCACCACAGGCCCAGGCCTCTTCCACATCCTCTCTGCTGCCTGGATGATGAGAACAGTTTCCTTTACTGTATTCTCCACGTGGGATGCCAACAAAGGCCGTACGTCTGTCCATCCAGTCATGGGATGAGACTTCTAACACAGTGAGGCAAATTATCTTTTTCACACGTAAACAAATTTTCTTGCATATTTTGTGGTATGGTAGAATATTGAGTGAGAGGCTCTAGAATATTTCATCGATCACTGTAACAAAATTTTTTGTAGAGTTATACTCAATTATTTTGTCAAGATTATAATGTCTAAGGAAGAAAGATTAAGAGAGCAGTTATACTTCAAATAATACCTTATGCCTTGGTACCATAAAACTAAGCGTATGAGTTATCAGTTAGACAATGTGTCCATATCCCTAATGAGAGAAAGGAAGAAAAGAAAGATAAAATAATGGAAGGAAGTGAACCATACAAACTATTAAATAGAAAATTATTCAAATAATTCTACAACAGTATCTAAAATATTATGTGCATGCACATGCATACAGTGCGCGCGCGCGCGCGCGCGCACACACACACACACACACACACACACACACACACACACTGTATGTGGTCCTTTAACCATATATATTTTTAGAGTTCAGGAGATGAGTATTTTCCTAGAATAAATGTTTACCATGGTTTAATTTCTAGCAAAATTGAAGAAAGAAAAAGAAAATCTATAGAAAATACAAAATTTCACCATCACAACCCATGCCTGGCATTATGCTTCTGATCTTAACAATGTAGAAAGTATGATGCCAAAACCAATTTTTTTAACACAGAGAAATTTTAGAGACTGCCCTAGCTGCCTCTCCCTCCCTTAATAATCTAGAAATATTAATAAGGTAACAAAAGTTGTAGTAGCTTCTGTTCAATGTTATGTTCAGGAAACATTTTCCAAGCAGTGAGCAAAGCAAGCTTTTCTGACAAAGCAGCAATCTAAGTAGATCTGAGTTATCCAGGACACAAGTACAATAGACAATAACTCCTGATTTAGGAAACTACACCCCTCTCACACACACACATAGTATTCATAACATAACTACTATAGAGTAAGAATACTTGGTTACAGAGTTCTATTTCCCGACTAACTGAATTTCTGACCTTGAGGAAATGGCTTCACGTCTTATTCTTCTGTTTCTCTTTTCTAAATATCACAGAAGTAATAATATACTATAAAGATATTGCTAGGATCAAATCAGAAAATGCAGATGAACTTCTTGGTACATGAATCAGCACACAGGTAATGAAACTTTCTAGAGAGCATCGTCTTCAACATTGCAGTGGGTTGAGAGAAGATGGAGAAGAAATGTAGGATGTGAAAGTGTCTATTTAGAAATTGGGTGAATCTACAGCAAAATTTTAGGTCAGTAAATAAATCACAAATTTATTTGTGAAATTTTCCAAATATATCCTACTCCAGCTTGTAAATCACAATTAAGTAGCCAGAGAATATATACATAACCTCTCATTGTATTAGAATCTTTTTCCAAGTGTTTTGAAAGCAGCAGGTACACATAGTGGCAGACTTAGAACAAGTCTCATTGTAGACAAGTTTCAGCTTAGACAGGTGGCTGCAGCTGGCTAAATTATAGCATTTTTTTTTATTGGCGGCCGTCATGAGAACACTAATCTGATTAAAGAAGCAGTAATGTGAGGCTAAAGCAGAGACACACATAACATGTAATTGAGCAAAGCATTTGTGTCTCCATGATCTTTGTTTAGAAATTGTAGTAAGTTAAACTCCTATCCAACTTAGTATGAAAATGAGACAGTTAAAAGTTGTAGTTTTCAAAATGTATTTTGAAGAAAATATGTCTCGTTTTATATGTGAAGGCTTTACTCATGCCTTTTACTCTGATTTTGTTGCTACTATGTAAATTTCCTTATTATACTGTTCTGGATACTTTATCAAAATGAGAAGAATTTTCATGTTAATATAAATTTAATGTATTTTAATAGCTCCTGTTGTAAAATTTCCTTGGTTTAATTGTCAATGTTAAAGCTAATTATGCTATTATCTATGATTCTATCCATTATTATTTACTTTAGAATACTTTTATTTTATTTTTTTTTTTACTTTATCTCACCAATGCATCTGTCCACCAAGGTCCAACAATCTATTTTCTGAAATCAGTTCTGGAAGATCCATGTTATTTAGAACATTGTTAACAAGTTTCATAAATATTCCCGCCTTGACACCACTTTGTGTCTACTGCACTCTATACAAATCAATAATTATTTTAGAGAAAATAACTCATTTAGTTCTTAATGCTACCCTATGTCATAAAATGTTATTTTCTTCTGCCATTGACAAGATAAAAACTGAGATACTAGTGTGTTTAATATCTTCCAAATAAAAAAAAAGTTAGAGAATGACAGAAAGAGGTCAAAATATGGGAATTCTGAAATGACTTGCCACTAACCAACTATTCTACATAGAAAATGATGAAAATACAAATGCTACTATGTACATATTCTTTCAAGGACAATAAAACTATTAGATATAATTAAAAATATAAAGTGGATGTTTGATAGTTATTAGTATATACTCACTCATAGGAGGATACTAGATGTGGAACAAGGATGACTGGACTGCTACTCACATCACCAGGGAAGCTACCTGGAAAACAGGACCCCAAGAAAGACACGGGGATCGCCCAATGATGGAGAAATGGAAGAGATCTACATGAACAGCCTGGACATGAGTGGGGGTAATGAAGGGCGAGGGTTGAGGGAAAGAGAGCTTGGGGGAGTGGGAGATCCCAGCTGGATCAACAACAGAGAGGGAGAACAAGGAATAGGAGACCATGGTAAATGAAGACCACATGAGAATAGGAAGAAGCAAAGTGCTAGAGAGGCCCACAGAAATCCACAAAGATACCCCCACAACAGACTGCTGGCAATGGTCAAGAGACAGCCCGAACTGACCTACTCTGGTAATGGGATGTCCAAACACCCTAATTGTCGTGCTAGAAACCCCATCCAACTACTGAGGGATCTGGATGCAGAAATCCATGGCTAGGCCCTGGGTGGATCTCTGGGAGTCCAATTAGCGAGAATGAGGAGGGTTTATATGAGCGAGAATTGTTGAGACCAAGGATGGATAAAGCACAGGGACAAATAGCCAAACAAATGGAAACACATGAACTATGAACCAATGGCTGAGGGGTCCCCAACTGGATCAGGCCCTCTGAATGGGTGAGACAGTTGATTGGCTTGATCTGTTTGGGAGGCATCCAGGCAGTGGGACCGGGTCCTGTGCTCATTGCATGAGTTGGCTGTTTAAAACCTGAGGCCTATGCAGGATCGCTTGACTCGGCCTGGGAGGAGGGGACTGGACCTACCTGGACTGAGTCTACTATGTTGATCTCAGTCTGTGGGGAAGGCTTTGCCCTGGAGGAGGTGGGAATGGGGAGTGAGCTGGGGGGAAGGTGAGAGGGCCGGAGTGGGGAGAAATCATAACTGAAAAAAATAATAACCAAACCAAAACAGAACAGAAACTTCAATATCATTTCTTGTTCTAGACTTAAGGTACATGGTTTAGGATATACCAGAGGAATTGGCAAGACATTGACTTAGATAGACAATTTAAGTTAGTAGGTTCTTCATGGCAATGATATTTTTGATTTTCTGATGAAGAGGGTTATAAAACAGGAAGATTGTGCTGGTGGCAAAACTGGTGCTTTTCTGTAGTTTAAAGTTTGGGATCAAGATACAACAATAATAACAATAACAGTCACAGTAATAACATCATTATTCTCTTGTGCCTGGCATCTGTTACTTCACAAGGTCAGTGAAAATCATCAGAGTCATTAAGCAGATCTGTGACAGAGACAGCTCTGACCCCAGATACTTAGACCATGCTCTTTTGAGTCTGTTCTCAATGATTCTATGAGCCTTATTAGATCACATATACACACCACTTTCTGTTTCGAATAGTAATTTTGCTTGTAACTACTATAAGAAAATGCAAGTGCACAGAAAGTGTTCTCAAAGGTGTAGTGTAGTTGGATTGCTTCTCAGGTCCCACTAGGCCCCTTGAGTCCTGTGGCTCACTTATAAAATAGTCACTCAGAAGCTTGTATTATTTATAACTGCTTGATCATTAGCTCGGGCTTGTTACTGACTAGCTCTTACAATTAAATTTACCTATAATTCTTATCTATGTTTAGCCATGTGGCTTAGTATCTTTCTCACTTCTGCCTTGTCATCTTGCTTCTTTTGTATCTGGCTGGCAACTCCTGACTCAGCCCTCCTCTTCCCAGAATTCTCCTCTCTGATTGCCCCACCTATACTTCTTGCCTTGCTAGTGGCCAATCAGCATTTTATTTATCAACCAATCAGAGCAACACATATTCACAGCATACAGAAGGATATTACATAGCAGTGTAGTGTTGCAAACTACAGACTTTTAAAGGTACATGAAATAGAGAAACAATGAGCAATTAGTTGTACTCCAGGGAACTGGGTGGTTTTGTTTGTCAAATTGACACAAGGTAGAATTGTTAGAAAGAAAAGAGTGCCAGCTGAGGAAATGCCCCTATGAGATCTAGCTGTAAGACATTTTCTCATTTAGTGATTATGGAGAAGGCCCAGTCTGTGGTGGGTGGTACCATCCTTGGGCTGCTGGTCCTGGTTTCTATAAGAAGGTGAGTTGAGGAAGCCTTTGGAAGCAGGCCAGTAAGTAGTATACCTCCATGGCCTCTGCATCAGTTCCCACTTCTGGGATCCTGCCCTGCTTGAGTTCTGTCTTGACTTCTTTCTGTGATGGACAACAATGCTGATGTGTAAGCCATATAAACCCTTTCCTCCTCAATTTGCTTTTTGGTCATATTGTTTTGTCTTATCAATAGAAACCCTAACTAAGACATCCAGTGTAGCAAGGGTCTTTATCTAGGAAGAAGATGACACTCTGATAACCATAGGGACATATAATCTCCACATATGTTCTTACTTCAGATAAAACACTTCATGAAATTAGCATTTTAATACTTAATATTACACATCTTTTGTTATGAATATATGCTAGATGTAAGAATTATGTAAGTGCCTAAATGACCTATGGCTATTGAAAGAAGTTTAAGTTAGCTGGTCAGCTTGAAATAATCAAGGAGGATCAACTGAGTCAAGTATCTCATGTTTCACAATCAAAGAGACTAACATCAACACATCAGAAACTAAATATTTCCCATTGAATTCCTGGTTTACATGAACTGTTAAATTTATTGTCTTGTCCTTTGACTAAATGAGACAAATGTATATGGGGACTTGAGAAATCCTGAGTATTGGAATGATTATATAAACAAAAGAGAACTGGCCCAAGCATCATTCCGTGTGTTCAACATTCCATCAGTCTCCTAGGAACCAATTATCTCGTTAGTAGCAGGGGCAAAATATTTCTGGAATATGACTTTCCCATGATTAGCTAATTAAATTAGAAAAATCATGAAGAAATAAGTATAAGAGTAAGTTTTATGCATTCCTGATAAAGAAGCATGTAAACTTTGTATTCAGCATGGTACAAATATGGGATTGCAGATTGTGCACTGGCACAGGTGTTTAACCTTCATCAATTAATTTGGAATGAAATGTGGTCCACTGAGAATTCCTTAATTTACCATTATAAAAATTTCAACAACTCACAAATAGTAATACTAAAATGGAATTTGGTTAAAAACCCATACAACTTACACTGCTTGCATCTTCAGGAAGAGCAAAAAGACATTTTCTTCATAGCATCAAAGAGAAAATATAAGGACAGTATAATTTTTTGAAACTTTCATAATTTCTGATATCTATACTTGAGGCCACATAATTTGGAATTATGATGAAATCACTACCTGATTACTTTTGGGCTCAAGAGAGTAGAGGCAAATGGAATCTGTAGTATTTTATTACTGGGAAGAAAACTATGAATCTCATAATAATCAGTAGAAGCAGAGTTGTAAAATATACAGAGAACTGACATGCCTGGACTGGAATAATGAGTCTTATGATCTATGCCACCAATAATTTCAAAATCTGAGGGCTACACATCCAGTGATCAACTTATTCATGACTTGCCAACACTTTTCATACTTAGCTATGTTACTGTACTGAACAATCCTTTAACTGAATAGAAAAGCATATTAGAAAGAAGGCTTTGCAATATCATCCTATATTGCACTTTATTTATTACTTCTAGATTCAATTACACATTTTTCACTATTTCTAGATTTTTCTAGAGAAATAAAGGGTTGAGGAATTATTGAATATTGCATTATGATTAACATTAATCCCTGTAGGTTCAATATGTTTATAATTAAGTGCCTAAAGAAGAGCCAGGAAATGAAGCTCCTCACATTATAGAGAAAACCTACCTTAGATATATTGCTGGTTGTCTAAAAATTTGATGGGTCTGGGGGATTCCATCTAAAATAAGAGATCTTTTACTGAATGCTTCCACCTATGCAAAGTAAAATTCTGTACTTTTGAATGTTAATTAGGGTGATGGCTATTCTTTGTTGTCAACTTGAATGTATCTTGAATTAACTAAGGCACAAAAATGGGGCACACCTGTGAGGGATTTTTGCTTAATTTGAAGTGGGAAAACCTACTTCTAATATGGATCTTTGAGGTGAGAGGACACACCTTTAATCCAATCTTTTTCAGTGAGAAGGCCTGCTTCTAATCTGGGACATTCCTTTTGCTGGAAGCCTGTATAAGGACATGGAAGAAGGAAGTTTTTGCTCTTTGCCTGCTTGTTAGCAAGTCTATTTCCTTCACTAGCATTAGAGCCTACTTCTTCCAGATTCTAGGGTATATTGAAGACAAGCTGAGACATCCAGCCTCTAGGATGAACAACTACTAGATACTTGGACCTTCTATTCATAGACACCCATTGTTGGATTAGTTGGACCATAGCCTGCAAGTCATTCTAAAAAATCTCTTTCTATGTAGAAAGATTCATTCTATAAGTTCCATTACTATAGAGAACCTTGCCTAACACAACAAATAATAATTTTGAGATGCTATTTAGAAATAGCTTATTGTTCAATATAAAATATAAAATATGCGCATATATTAGAAATTTTAATGCTTAGTTTAAATATGGCCATTGAAAAATTATTTTAAACCAAATAATGAAATATATGTACATCATATATGTATAATATTTTGTGAGCAGAAAAACTTTCAAATTAAGTTATTTCAGTAGAAAAATTTGTTTCAGAGGATGTGGTGTTAATACCTATTGAAATATATGTTTTAGATTTCTTAAAATGATAAAACTAGAAAATCTTAATGTTGTAAGTAAATCTAATTAATTACTTCAGAAATACTGTTAAAAATTTAAAGGATTGTAATTATATAGGAAATGTGGTGATATATTTTGTATCCCAATAAAGCTTGCCTGGGGATCAGAGGACAAAGCCAGCCACTATATTAACATAGAAGTCAGGCAGTGATAGCACATACCTTTAATCCCAGCATTCAGGAGGCAGAGATCTATCCAGATCTCTGTGAGTTCAAGGCTACAATGAGAACAAGCCAGGCAAGGTGATACACACCTTTAATCCCAGCACTAGGAAGGAAGAAAGATGGCAGAGCATAGAAAGGTATATAAGGCATGAGTAAACAGGAAGTCTCTCTCTTGAGGCTGAGGATTTCATAGAGGTAAGAATGTGGCTGGTTTGTTCTGTTTCTCTGATCTTTTAGCTTTCACCCCAATACCTGGCTCCAGGTTTTTTTCATTAATGAGACCTTTTAAGATTTTTGTTACAAGTCAAGATATACAAAACTGGTAGAGAACATGAAAATCTCTTATTATTTTAGTTACTTTTCTACGTACTTGCACAGCATTGTAGCAGAATGCATATTTATTCTTTCATTCTCTTTCCAATTTGAGTGTTCATTAATACCTTCAGATTCTACTCTCCTACCATGCTTCTTTCCCACAACCTAATCTTATTTCCTTTGTGTTACATCCACCTTTCCCTTCTTTTCCCCTTCACCTTCCCATAAATAATTTTTCTTGACCAAGAAAATCTTAATGAAAATATTAGAATTATTTTCTGATACTCTATAAACACATTTTTCAAGTTTAATATTATTCTACCATTTAATTTTTCCATAAAATTATACTTTATTAAATTAAACACAAACAAGTATCACTTATACTTAAGTAACTTCTCAGACTACTAGTTTCTGTATAACTATCCATACATTAATCATTCATTCAGGTTTTATAGACAAATTTAGCTAGCCAGTTTTCATTCCTAGCTTAATGCAAAATTTTCCTCTTGAATGAGTAACCATTTTTCTTTCTGCATTTTTGCCAAATTCATTCATGTTTTACTAGCACACAAAACATATCAATTAGAAAATATCAGAACATCTGTTGAGGCTAATAAAACTTGTAAAGTGTTAATCACAAAAGAAACAAACAATTTGGAAAACAACCCTTTGAGAAATTAAAAATTTAAGTTAAAATTTGCTAAAAAGTATTTTTCAAAAAAATAAAAACTGTCATTAAACTGAATGCTTAATAATACAGTTATCAAATCTAACTATAAAACCTACTTCCTGTAACATTAGTACTAGAGGACTCAGCCAAGGTAGCACTAAATAGAAGACTTCTTAAAATTTTCTTAAATTGACTTTTTATGTGGAAATGATACTTTTTGACATAAATTAGTGATGCTGAGAAAAACAGCATTTTAAAGTTGAGGGATATGTTTGCAGTGATTTTATTTATTTATTTAATATTTAAATAAATTATATTATTTAGTGTACTGCGACATCGAGGCATAAATTGACATTTATATCTCCTCTGATGACAAATCACAGGATAGATGTGCCATGGCTGCTGGATGATAGTAACTTCCTTGCTATTTTACACAATAAAGGTCCAATTCACACACATTACAATCAGATTATGCCAGTAAATCAGACAACTACAATATATTGTTGTTCATTGGTAACATGCCTAAAATAATAGTCATTCTCTCATGTAGCTTATCACCAAGAAGTAGCTTATAAAGATGTTAAGATCACGCAAACTACTGAATTTTCTCCCAAGGAAGAACATCTTAAGGAGGTCTCATTATTTACAAGATGGTATTGTGTAGCTCATTTTAGAATCCAATATGGATGAAAGAGTTAAAGATTTTACCTTAGAAGCCTGAGACTATAACATTAAAGTCTGCATTTTTTTCAAATTCAGATGACAGTTCACATTACTGAATACTTGTGATGGTTACTGTGACTATTGTTATGTGCCAGCACAAGGGCAGATTTCAATGCTTTCTTATACCTAGAGATTTTTGATCACCTAGTGAGTTGAATTCTTAGGCAAGAGTTTCATGCTGATTAGTGTAAAAGAGAACATACGCAGACCTACAAAGGAATCATCAGCTCAAACAGGCCTCTATATCTTCCTCTACAAAGTTTACATTTTTATAATTCCAAGATGCAACTTGAAATAGATGTATTCTGAGTATTTCTAGCACCTAAAACTTATTCTATTTCTACAAGTGGATTTGGCAAAAAAAAAAAAAAAAAACAATTCATATATATTTGAATAAAATTGAAAAAAAATTATAACTTGCAAAGAAAATCCAACTGTGGTGTAAAATAAGAAGTAAAACAGCAAATAAAGCATGCTATACAAATTAATTTTAAAAAGAACTCTTGACATTAACAAAGCAACACAAAAATGTAGATTTGCAACATGAAACATACTATATATACATATCATATATATGATAATTATTAGGTATAAAAGGAACTACTCTAGAAATGTATATTTAATGAAATAATGAATTAAAACATAGCTCTCCTGTCTTTTGTCAATGGATGTTTGCACTTAAGAAAGCCTTAACTCCTTTTTAAGGTATATTTGAGATATAGTTTCTTTTAATGCGATCTCTCACAAAACTTCATCTGTTAAATCCTCAGCTGCTGATGTAATTGGCAGAACTAAGTCAAAAATATATAGTTTGGTTGGGCATGACACTTACCTGCTTGATTCGTGGTTACATTTACCGACACATACTGCCGGGTCTCTGGGCTCAAGTCGGAAACTCCATTCACTGCCTCAATTTCAAAGGTATAGTTTGTATGAGCAAGTAGGTCCACCATCATGACAGAGGTATTTTTCAGGCCGATTTGCTGGGGCAGGTACCTGACATGACCTCCACACTCCTCACACACACCTGCATGGGAGTTGCACTTCTTGCATGCAATATAATATGACACATCTTTCCGTCCACCCGTGTCGGCAGGCGGAATCCACTCCAGAAAGACACTAGTTTCATTTACATTTGAGATGGCATTCCGAGGAGCTGAGGGGGGTCCTGGTTTGCAAAGTAAAGTGAGAAAAACATATTTAAGATGATATTAATTCCTGTCTTTGACCAAACTAATCCCTGGCCAGAGGAAAAAAACTAAATTTATAAGTAATTTTAAGTGATATTTTATAACAATTAAAAAATTAAAGTTTTAAGAATCAGTAGTGTTTATACAACGTAAAAATCATTTACTTTTTGACTGTTGTAAACTTTTTTAATAGAATAAGATGTTTTTATTAATATATATGTTCATAGTTATAGAATAAACCTATGTATTACCAGAAATGTTACATAAAGTTTTATGTTTAAAAACATAGTAAGTCTGATTCTTTGTACACTGAATAACAAGCTTCCTCTGTGAGAGCTGGAAGTAAATATGAATTCTCTGTTAAACAACAGCGTAGTAAAAGGAGAAATTTTCTGGATGACTCTTGACAATGAATTCTATTAGAAAGTAATTGAATGTGTAGAGAGCGAACAGAGTTTGAAACTCTCCTGAGAGAACACAGCTCAGGGATAAAAGCTGAAGGTCAAGACCACTGTTTATAAACTAGGTCCTTTCACTTACAGCAATCCAACTTCAGAATTTTAACTGAGGTTGGAAATTCTAGTAAAGGTAATGGAAGATGAGGGCAAAGGGCTCAGTTTTACAGAATATTTTCAGTCTCGTCGCCTCCACAATAAGGAAAGAAATTCATACAATTAAAATACTTTCATAGACACTTATCATCTTAGAGTAAAACTGTGACAGTTTTTCTAATCTCATACAGTTTTATTACATATTTCATTTTTATACATATACAGATTTGGTTGCTTAAAAGCTTTCTTGACTAAATGATAACGACAGTCAATATTATTTTAACTGTTTCAGAACCTAATTATTCATGCACAAAGAAGAAATAAAATAAATTTCTAGAAATTCAATTTTAAATATTTAAATAAATTTTAGTCAGCTTTAAATGTTATGTGATGGTGTGTTCTCAAACAAGCTTGTGCTTATGTTTGTTTAAAATCTAATGTTTGTCTTAGTATCAAAGTGAGTACCTCTGCTTGTCAAAGATCTAATTAGTACCTCTTTGTAATGGTGATAAAATCGAGTCTTCTTGTATTTGAATGGATTATAAGCATGAATTAAACTCCTCAAAAATAATCTTGCTAAGTTAGCTTAATATGTGTGTGTTCCAAATATGTCTCAATGTTTATTTCAACCCAATATTAATCTATCACTTTGATAAACATATTGAAAAATAATTTAAAATGAAAACTCATATTTAAGAGATCCTTACAATCACATTTACATAGAACAACTCTGTGTCTAAGGGCTTGACTTGCTTCCCTCAAACGCTCCCCGAAATGCCCATCACTGAACCTTAGGAAGTTTGGTAGGCCGTCTTCCACATTTCTATTTCAATAGTCACTTTTAAGCCACAAACATTTCTAGAGATATAAGTAAAAGTATTATTATTTATTACAAACTTTGGATTATTTTATAACAAATAGAGGTGTTTTAATTTCAAGTAACAAAACATAATGGGACTAACATTTGGAAAAGAAGATGAAATGTACTTGAGATGTGTCAAGTTCCACTGTTTTTGCTACAAGCTGAATTGTGCTTGCATGTCTTTCTTTGCGCTAAATCAGCAGAAGTGCACCTGTCTGACTTCTTCTACTTATAACTCTGGTAATAACATCCACAACTGTAGGTCACATGTTACCAAGAGAGCCAAACTCAAGTGATCCTATGAAGTAGAAGGAAAATTAAAGGATTGGACTTAGCCTACACCTAAAACATGCCATTGCCCCATCAGGAGATATGATGTGTGGACCATGGTAGAGCTGAGAGAAGGATTTCTGGCCTCAAGTATATTCATTCTGTTTGATTTTTGTCCTACAGATGCATAAAACTCTGTTCCCAGAGTTTGTATATTAAAAGGAATTAAAATCATAAATACAAGTCCAAAGTGCCAATGGCAGAACAAAGTTCAAGATCTCCCTCTGAACATCAGACAAGCCATGAGGGACCATGAGCGGTTGTGGTACTCTGAATCAAACTAAAAACAGACACACACACACACTCAAAGTGACATTTTGTGAGAAACAAATATGGATTGTTCCTTTGAACACAATAGTAGAAATTGACAGAGCTTAAGATGGAGAAAATGTGAAGTCTATGAGCTTTAGTTCCAACAGAGTGTTAAGCAGTTCTTACTACCAAATTATAGCCTTCCTCTTGAGTCCCAAAATAAATAAATAAACAGAAGTGTACATTCATATTTATGCTAAAAAGATGTAAACTATGGCTGGATCAATTAAGTGAGTCTACTAATACACAACTTTGTGAAATGTGTGAGATGATTTGGTGCCCCTCTTTACTGGTCCACCCATTTCCTTTTATTTGATAATTCTTGCATCTTACATATTAAACACTGTTTGAATTCCACTATAACAAAACATTATATCATTCCAGTAGAGTATCATGATAAAACTGTGTATAGTACAATGTAACTCATTGAGAAGGTATTTTGATACTAGTAATCATTTTGGTCAACAAAATCATTAGCCTTGAATTACAGCATGATTTTTCAGTTCTGTATGAAATTCGGGCACTGAAATTTGTTTAAGACCAACTTGTGATTATTTTATAAAAAGTCATCTATACTGTTTTCTGTCTATAGATCAATGACAAAATTTATTTTATTTTATTATATTATTTATTATTATATTATTGTGAACTTTATTGAGTGTACATACCGTTAACTGGGAACTAACAAGTAAAGTGAAGGTAAGGCCCAAGAGGTTCACATTTCCTTCTTTTTACTTACTTTTCCCCACTTATTACAGAACCTTTGCTAATGAAAAATATCTGTAAGTATAGTCACGAACAAGCAAATGTGTAAATAGCCACATTAGTTTTTTCTCAAATATGTTAAAATTAGAAAAAATACAGTTTGGCTAAATGTGCATCTAAGCATTAGAAATACTGAAAATAATGCTTACTATCTAACTATGTACTGATCATTCAGTCATGATGACAGCTTTGATAATGGCTCAATGATTCTGGCTACGAAGACACATTGCAGTTGCCTGAAAGCCTGAGTTGGAGGTTGGGTTTTATAGATTATTCTAATCTGATTGTCCACCTTGCTTGTCATGCTCTTGACACTGCCTGCATATTTTGCAATGTGCAGTTTTGTAGGCTATGGATCGCCCTACAGCTTAGTTATGTAGGCTAGAACTTGTTGAAGTTCAGAAAACGGTCTTCCAAGGAAGTAGATAACAAATGTGATGTGAAAAGACAAAAAGATTCGCTGAAGTCAAGACTACTAAATTAAAGCACAGAATAAGAGGAATCATTTACTAGTGCCTCAGATGTTGAAATTGAAGTGAGGGGAAAGGATGCTTCTGATAGTCAGTCATAAGAGGACATTTATTTTTCAATGAGTTTGAAAGGAGTTTAAAATGTGGGGAAAGACCTGAACTGTGAAGGGGAAACATGCCTGTTTTAGAGGGGAGTATTAATAAAGCTCAACAGGCTCCATCATGCCGTTTCTCCAAACTGGTGAAAGGGAGCATCACCAAATAGCCACGGGGTTCCTTACTTGTGCATGCCATTGTGGGCGGATCAGATTCCCTCCTGAAATAATCCTTTTCACAGACACAAGAGGTGGAAGCTTCCTCATGGGTGTAACTGTGAGGTGGACATTTGCTGCAGCTCTGGCTGTGAGGAGAAGCTTTGAAGAACCCAGGTCTGCACACTGTCAAGAGAAATGAGAGACTAAGCTTTTCCTGGGAACAGAGGCAGGGCTTGTTTGTGAATAATGTATTATTTTGACTAGCATATATACATACTACAGAGAAGACAGTCTTTGCATCAATTACAGAATTTCCCAGAAGTTTCCTGATCGCGCATATCAGACCATCCAGATAATCAAATGTTCAAATTAACATGTATGGAATGCACATATTTTAATGGCCCTTATGCTACTGGAGCCTGCAAAACATTATTTTTTTTATAAAAGACACACATACATTTATGTGTTTACAATGAAAGCAGTCCAATAAGTCCATTTTTTACTCTTTACTGGTGAAATCATATTTAAAAATGCAACAATCATATATAGACTAGTATGACACATAAAAGCTTCCAACTTTTATTATTAAAATTGTAGACTAAGGGATAGGGAGCTGGCTCAGCAGTAATGTACTTGCCATACAAGTATGAGGACAGTAGCAAGAGTTTCAACCAGCATTGACACACTTGGTGGGCATAGTGTCTTGCTGGTAATCATTGTGGCTTTGAGGAGATTTGGACACACACACGGAAAAAAAAGAAGAACAAACTGGGTATCTAGACTACCCAAATTGTGAGCTCTGGATTCAGCAAGGAGCCTTTCTTTAACATACAAAATAGAAAGCAAATAAGGAAGATACTCTGCTTCAACCTTGGGCCTCCTCATTCAGGAACACAACCACAAGAATGAGTCCATACAGCCAGGCGGTAGTGGCACACGCCTTTAATCCCAGCACTCGGTATGCAGAGGCAGGTGGATCTCTGTGAGTTCAAGGCCAGCCTGGGCTACAGAGTGAGTTCCAGTAAAGTTGCCAAAGCTACACAGAGAAACCCTGTCTCGAAAAACCAAAAAAAAAAAAAAAAAAAAAAAGAGTCCATACATATGGAAACACACACACACACACACCACAAAATGTTTGAAAACTTAAGAGTATTTTCCAAAAACGTTCTCAAGTTTTATTATAATGCATAATTATCTGGGATATTTTCTATAAAATATAGAGGTTCAAGAGTATCGTATCTTTGGCATTTTATTGCATTTTAAAGATGTGTTTTGAGTTACATACTAACAGGATTTATGTATTCTAATATAATAAATACCTACTCACTACAAAACTGTAATAATTATAAAAATGGAAAGTATGTCAAATTAATGTTTTGTCTCAGGGCAATTACCTTGATATTTCATCATGACAGGTGTCAGTTACTGCAAGGGATACTTAAGTGAATTGTTGATACACCCTGAAGACTACTACTACACTATATAGAATCAAATAGAAAGTGTTTGCTGGTATTTGCTTTACCTATTTTGGCCATGTAAGCAAGTTCCCTTGAAGTGCATCTTTTACTCTGTGAATACCATTGATGTTCATGTATGCCCCATCCCCCAAATTGGCTTACAAACCCCAATATCAATATTCCTATTGCTCAGACTTTGGATAATTTTAAACAACTATTCTGAAGCTTTGATGATTGGGTTATTTTACTTGTAGCTAATATTTTTTCTTCCATTTTCAAGATTCTCTATATAGACTGAAGAATGTTTATTAGAGTATCAGTGCAATTTTATTGAAGCTCATAGATGCACTTATATTTCAACGGGAAAGACATAATGAGCTCAGGATAATTTTCATCTGCTCTGAATGACCTCAGGTTTTAGTAATCCATGCTGAGGCTTTCTGCCCTCACTCTGAATAATCAGGAGTTGCCAAATAAGGAGGTACCATTTTTTCAGTCCGTCTAATTATGGTGATAGTGAAGCCTTAATACTCTTACAAATGCCTAGCACATGTGAAGGCACTGGAGAGATAAGAAGGGCTTTTTGATAGTATTTGGACATTCAAGTAGTTAAATGATTAGAAGATTTAAATATTATTTTACTTATAATAGGATTGCTGTAGCTGCCAATAGCATACTTAGCTGTTATCCAATTTTTCTTCTTTTATCCTTTTAGTACAACCATTCTTACTTTAAGCCATTTGCTTTCAAAGGCATGAAGTGCAAATTCACATATCCTTCATATCTGATCCTTGTTTTATTGAAGAAACCCTCTTTAAATTTAAAAAAAGTCAGTACACTTTTGTTGAATTATATATATATATATAATTTTTGAAAGATATTTAAATTTTCTTCTTTAATTCATTCTTCTCTTATATTATTACATTCTGACCATAGTTTGCCCTCCATCCACTCTTTCTAGTCCCTCCCTCCCCTCAACCAGATCCACTCCTCCATTTCCCTTCATAAAAGAGAAGATCTTCAGTGATATGATCCAAACATGGCATATCAAGTTACAATAAGACTAGACACACATACTCATATCAAGGCTAGTTGAGGGTCCCAAGAGCAGGCAAAAGAGTCAGAGATAGCCCCTGCTCCCACTTTTAGGAATTCCACAAGAACATCAAACTACAAGAACTTAACATAAATGCAAGAGACCTAGCTCAGACCCATACAGGCTCCCTGACTGTTGGTTCAGTCTCTGTGATTCCCTATGAGCCCTGGTTAGTTGAATCCGTGGGCCTTATTCTTGTGGCGCCCTCCCCTCCCCTCCCCCTTCAGTAGGAGTCCCTGAGTTCTGCCAAATATGTGTGTATATGCTATGGTGAGTGGCTGCAGCTCAGGGGACAATATGCAGGAGCCAATTTTCTTTCTCCAGAATGTCAATTCCATCTTAGCACTCCAACTCCTGTTTTTAATGAGTAACTTTTAACACAGAAGCTTGATATGATGAAGTATATGACACTGTTGTTAAATCCCTATAATGGAAGTATGGATTAGGCAAAAAACAAAGTATGTAATATGTACCTTTAAAAAATGTGTTCCTCTCTTTTGTTCATTATTTTATTAAAATTCTTTGAGGATGCTGGCTGAGTCACAAATTGTGCATGGCAATGGATTAGAAAAACTAGCAAAGTTTCTATGGAGACTCTAGGAGACTTTGTTGAATCACTATTCGGACATATGACTGTGACAGCAAGAATAAGATATCAGAATAAATGTATACCACCCACAACTAAAAAGAAAAGTTCCTCCAATCAGGACAGTGAGATAACTCCATGAGTTAAGGCTTCTTCGACCAAGTCTGATAATCTTGGAATGATCTTTGGAAGTCATAAGATGGTAGGAGAGAAAACCTTCTAAAGTCTTCCTCTGACTTCCACACTTACTCTGTACCATACACACACATACACACAAAAAGAAAAGAAAAGAAAAAGAAAAAGAAGGCTCCCCAGAAAGGTGTGAGTCTCAGTATTGAGTGAGTGCTAGTATTTGTTGGAAATAGGAAAGTTACCCAACTGTATAGAGTTTAACAATATTTTAGAGGAAGACATTCTCTGAAAAGATGGAGTGAAGTATAGAACATGTAAGGGAAATGGATGAAATAAGAGAAGAGAATTAATTCAAAAATTTCTTGAAAAATGATGAGAAGAAAAATTTACATCAGGAAGAAGTCATTATTCATAACACCCCCTCTCTCTTTTTATTAATTATAGATGGTTCTAAGTTTACCTTCAACACTTTAGATTGTTCAGTGGTGCAGCAGTACTGTGAGTTCAATAGAAATTATATTTTAAATGTTTAATTTGGGTATTTTCCCAGGCTAGTGATATGTGATATTTTCCTCAACCAGGGAAATAGAATTTAGCTTCTGCTCCCATTCACTACATGTACACCATGTATGAAACAGGCTTTGTGTGAGATGTTTTACTCAGCCATAAGTTTATACAAGTTTTTGAGCAAATTTAAAGTATACTCAGCTCAGCTATGAACAGAGTTAAAGTTTTTTAAGCACATTTCAAAATTAGTGCATATTAAATGATGTACCATATCATGGTTTTCAAGGAGACTTTGAAATGTCTTACATATGCTATGTAAGACATTGATGATATCCCCACTAACACTTTAATAACACTTACATCCTGCCTTCCTCTCATTGCTTCTGTTCATATTATATAATAGCATCATTTACTTAACAATATTTTCAACTCATCATGGGTTATTTAGTGCACAGCCCATCTTAAAGGGCATTTGTGCATGAAACTGTTTTTTCTGGTTAAAGGAAACTTTCAATTTGAGTATTCAGAAGTCACGGTAGAAGGTGTGATGGTCTACAAAGTAGAGTTTAAGAATCGCTTCACAATAGCACAGGAAATGTATCCGAGGTAGCAAAGAAAAAGTTGGTCTTTTTTGTTTTTTTATTGGTTCACACAGAGAAGGTGTTCTACCTGAAGTTTGCTCTAGTCTGGCCCAGCCCCACGGACCCTGCAGCCACTTATAAAATAATCACTCAGAAGCTTATATTAATTAAAATCTTTATGGCCTATTGGCTCAAGCTTCTCGCTAGCTAGCTCTTACCTCTTAAATTACCCATTTCTATAAATCTATATTTTGCCATGTGGCTCATGGCTTACAGGTATCCTTACATCTTGCTTCTCATGGAGGCAGCTGGCAGTGTCCTCTCTGTTTCCCCCATCAAGGTGTTGTAGATAAGATTAGGGGAATTCAAAGATTTCTTGACATATTTAATGAAAAAAATGAGCTACCAGAGCATTTTTAGAATGACTTAAGTATTTGGAATAAATTGTACTGAAAATGTGTGAGCCTTTTTCTCAGATTGGCGAGCATTTGATATTAAGAGCTTTGAGGAAAACATTGAACAACATTTAAGGCATTATTGAGCTTGAGGTGTGTAAAACCTGAGTTATGTAGTTTACTACTAGCCAAGAAAAGTATTTCAAGTCCTAATTACTCATTTCTTTTACATCATAACTCTAAAATGCAATATCACATGTCTTGAGATTGCAATTATACCATTATTGAACCCTGGCTACATGCCACTGTGTTGACAATCATGCTGTAGTTAACTCCTTGTTTTCTCTGTTTTTAATCATCAGCAGAATTATTTTGCAGCTGCTTCTATCTTTTTTTCGCCTAAAAGTGTTATAAGCTCTGTTTGACTGCCAATAGTCTTGTATTATGTCTCTGTTGAAATAATAAAAGTTATTCGGAATAAAAGGATGTAACTTTTTATTATTTTTTTATTTTAAAAAATTCTTTCCTTTTATATACCAACCTCTGTTCCCTCTCCTTCCTCTTCTCCTGCTCCCCCCACCTATCCCCATCCCACTCCCATCTCCTCCTCATAAATGGTAAGCCTTCTCTTGGGTAATCAACACAGGCTGGCATACCAAGTTGGGGAGAGACCTAGCCTCTCCCCACTACATCAAGGCTGTCTTTTTATTCTTATCTCAAAACACCAACCTATATATCTTTTGTCCAATAAAGTAAAAATCTATCTTAGCTGACAGAAGAGAGCTGTATTTGAATCCAGAACCTATACTCTACTTTCTAGATAAAACTTTCAAGTATCCACAGTCTTTTGTGCTGGGACATGTCTTTCCGTATGTTGTGACTATATGTTGTTCCCATTGGTTAACAAATAAACTGCTTTGGCCTATGACAAGGCAGCTTAGAGGCAGGCAGGAAATCCAAGGAGAGAGACAGGAAAGAGAAAGACGGAGTCTAGGGAGACACCTGCCTGCTGCTCAAGGAACAACTTGCCAGCAGACCAGTAAGCCTTGCCTATGTGGAAACTTACAGAATAATAGAAATGGGTTAAATTATAGGAGCTACCGCACCATGCAGCAGTGGCACATGCCTTTAATCCCAGCACTCAGGAGACAGAGATAGACAGATCTCTATAGCTAGAGTTTTCCTGCCTGATCCACAGTCAGGACAAATCTCTCTCACCTGCCAGTCCCACAGCTGCTCAGACCCGACCAAGTAAACACAGAGACTTATATTGGTTACAAACTGTATGGCCATGGCAGGCTTCTTGCTAACTGTTCTTACAGCTTAAATTAATCCATTTCTATAAATCTATACCTTGCGACATGGCTCGTGGCTTAGCAGCATCTTCACATGCTGTTTGTCATCATGGCAGCTGGCAGTGTCTCTCTGACTCAGCCTTCCACTTCCCAGCTTTATTCTCCTCCTTGTCACACCTATACTTCCTGCCTGGCCACTGGCCAATCAGTGATTTATTTATTGACCAATCAGCAACACACTTGACGTACAGACCATCCCACAGCAGATCTCTGTGAGTTCAATGTCAGCCTGGTCTACAGAGTGAGATCCAGGACAGGCAACAAAACTATACAGAGAAACTCTGCCTCAAAAACAAAAACAAAAACAAAAACAAAACAAAAACAAAAACATACAAACAAAACAGAGAGAGAGAGAGAGGGAGGGAGGGAGAGAGAGAGAGAGAGAGAGAGAGAGAGAGAGAGAGAACTAGAGAGCTAGCAAGAAGCTTGAGCCATAGGCCATAGCCATAAACTTTTAAGTAGTATAAGGCTCTGTGTGTTTACTTGGATCCGAGAAGCTGCAGGACTATGGGTGAGAGAGATTTGTCTTGACCTGGTCTTGGGGGAGATTGATTCCCAATTTTCTAAGAAAGCTCCATATGGATTTCCAACGTGGCTGTACAAACTTGGATTCACACCAACAGTGGAGGAGAGTTCCCCTTGCTCCACATCCTCTCCAGCATAAGCTGTCTTCAGTGTTTTTGATCTTAGCCATCTGACAGTTGTAAGGTGGTATCTCAGAGTCATTTTGATTTGCACTTCCCTGATGATTAGGGATGTTGAGCAATTCCTTAAATATCTTTCAGCCATTTGAGCTTCTTCTATTGAGAATTCTCTGTTTAGCTCTATAGCACATTTCTTAGTTGGACTGTTGGGTATTTTGATGTCTAATTTCTTGAGTTCTTTATATATTCTGGATATCAGCCATCTGTCAAATGTGGGGTTGGTGAAGATCTTTTCCCAATCTGTAAGCTGTCACTTTGTCTTGTTGACTGTATCCTTTGTGCTACAGAAACTTCTCAGTTTCAAGAGATCCCATTGATTGATTGTTTCTCTCAGTGTCTGTACTACTGGTGTTATATTTAGGAAGTGATCTCCAGTGCCAATGCATTCAAAACTACTTCCTACTTTCTCTTCTATCAGGTTCAGAGTAACTGGATTTATGTTGAGGTCTTTGATTCATTTGGACTTAAATTTTGTGCACAGCTACAGATATGGATCTATTTGTAGCCTTGTACATGTTGACATCCAGTTATGCCAGCACCATTTGTTGAAGATGCTTTCTTTTTTTCCATTGTACAGTTTTGGCTTCTTTGTCAAAATTATATGTTCATAGGTGTGTGGATTAATATCAGGGTCTTCAATTCGATTCCATTGGTCCACATGTGGGTTTTTATGCCAGTACCAAGCTGTTTCTATTACTGTAGCTCTATAGCAATGCTTGTGGTCAGGGATTATGATGGCTCCAGATGTTGTTTTATTGTACAGGATTCTTTTGGCTATCCTGGGTTTTTTGTTTTTCCATATGAAGTTGAGTATTATTCTTTTCAGGTCTGTGTTGGGATTTTGATGGGGATTGCATTGAATCTGTAGATTGCTTTTGGTAAGATTGTCATTTTTTTCTAAATTAATCCTGCAAACTGGATGTGAGGGGGTGTAATGAAGAGCAAGGGTCAAGGGAAAGAGAGCTTAGGGGAGCAGGAGATCCCAGCTGGATCAAGAACAGAGAGAGAGAATAAGGAAAAGAGACCCTGATAAACAAAGACCCCATGGGAATAGGAAGAAGCAAAGTGCTAGAGAGGTCCCAGAAACCCACAAAGATACCTCCACAATAGAGTACTGGCAATGATTGAGAGAAAGCCCGAAATGACCTACTCTGGTGATAGGATGGCCAAAAACCCTAACTGTCGTGGTAGAACACTCACCCAATGACTGATGGAAGCAGATGCAAAGATCCATGGCCAGGCCCCAGGTGGAGCTCCAGGAGTCCAATTGGTGAGAAAGAGGTGGGATTGTATGAGCAAGAATTGTTGAGACCATGATTGGAAAAAGCACAGGGACAAATAGCCAAACTAGTGGAAACACATGAACTATGAACCAATAGCTGAGGAGCCCCCAACTGGATCAGGCCCTCTGGATAAGTGAGACAGTTGATTAACTTGAACTGTTTGGGAGGCCCCCAGGCAGTGGGACCAGGACCTGTCCTTAGTGCATGAGCTGGCTGTTTGGAACCTGGGGCCTATGCAAGGACACTTTGCTCAGCCTTGGTGTAGGGAGGAGGGGACTGGACCTGCCTTGACTGAATCTACCAGGCTGAGCTGAATATCCAGGGGAGTCCTTGCCCTGGAGGAGATGGGATTGGGGGTGGGCTCGGGGGAGCATGGGAGGTGGCAGGAGGAGGAAGGACAGGGGAATTGTGGCTGATATTTAAAATTAAATTAAACTATAAAAGAAAAGAAAAAAAAGAAAGCATCAAGTATCAAAAATAGTGGCTGAAACTACCAGAATGAAGTTTCTGTTGAAAAGCAGGAAATACAATGAATGCTATCTATCTCAATTAGAGTTAAAGGAAACATAGTATTTGCAACTATTAATGAAGCTTATATTATATTCTTTAAATTAAAAGATGTATGAGCACCTCAGTTATAGTTGTCTTTTATAGAGGGCAAAGGCATTTTGTTTAGGAGTTGTTTATAGTTTTTAATATCTGGGATTTCATTTTCTTATTTAATTTGATGAAATTTAATTATACATTCATAATACATTATGAAATAATCTTGTCAGCCTTTATTGATTTTCTCCTTAATGTAGCCAGTTTAAAAATGTGTTTCAGTGTAACTAACTCTCAGGTTAGCGTGCTTGTTTATTGAACAGCTACATGAGATGCAGTTGAAATATTAATCTGAGTGATTGTGTTAGAATTGAAAGTAAAGCATAATGGCTTGTGTATGTGAACAGAACATCTGCTGTTTGTAGCATGAAGTGGAGAACCCTGTTTTGGCTACTGATCTTCACTGTCATAAAAGCCAGTTGTGAATCATGAAGTGAGTTGTCCTAACTTATGCAATACAATGTATATGTAGGGGTATAAGCATTTAGTGTGTGGATATTTGTTATGAAAGGAGATACATGAGGAAGATCTTGTTATTAAAAATTAAGAGGAAAACATTTTCTATTTTGAACACTTCTCTCCTGGCTCTTAAATTAAGTTCATTGTTTCAATGAACAGTCCTGTGCATCTTTGATTAAGATGATTTTTTAAAAAAGGCAGAACATTTAAATACAGAATAAAACATCCTACACAGTATAAATACTTTAATGGTAGAATTTTCTTCTTAGAAATCGAACAACTATAGCAAAGTGAAAACTTCATTCTGCAGCCAAGTCATAAAATCATTGACCTGACTGAATATGAGTTCAATTTAAATATTGGCAATGAAATTTCCAAAAAAAAATGGATCCATACATATAAACAATAATACTCGATTTTTGAAATAAAATCTTGAAAATGGTTTCCTTGATTACTTGTGACAAAGTCTACTTGTAATATAGCATATAGTATATTTGTTGTTGTAGATATAAATTCAAGAGTTATAGAGACCACTAGGGACATGGACAAGATCTAAATCAGTTTTGTTCCAATTGTATACTGAGAATTAAAATGAATAAAGCCATTTTAAAAACAAAATTTCAAACCATGTGTACTATATGTTACTCTTTTGAATTAATAATCTATAAATATGAAATAGCAACTGGCTAATATAGCTTATTTGGTGAATATTGTCATCCTTTAGCCCCAAATTTTCAGTGTGTAAATGTCTTCCTGGGTCTCAAATTGAACAACTGCACGTTCATACTCAAAATAACTCACTAGAAACGGTGTTTCAAGAGTGACCCCGACTTCTAAAGGCTTCATTCAAAAAGGCTTTAAAGTGTATTTCACGGTTTTCTATTTTAATGTATATATGTTTATCTTTGTTTAGTTAACTTATTCTGTTCTGTGTTTAATAACATTAGTTCTACAGAACTTTTAAACTGCTACTGAGGTTTATTTTGTGCCTTAACTATCAGGAAAAAAATCTTAATTTAAAAACCACAGCAGGTCTTGACTTGTTTTCAAAAGCCACAGTAGGAAGAAAAAGGGAGTCAGAAAAGTAATAACTTTAAAAGGCTGATCATAGGGGTGATGACAAAATACATCCTGATTCTGTGATAAGGAAATGGATTTGATGGTTATAATCTGAATCCATTAGATTGCTTCAAAGCCTGCTTCTCCTCTGTTGTCACTTTATGGTAGCATTCTGCCACCATTTCTCAACGTACTCCATTCCTTCTATTCACATGACAATGAAAGCCCATGATAAAACAGCATTATACTGCTTTAGTTAGTCTTGGTAAGTGATTGCGAGACTCCACAGATGAAGACCATCTCATTGGCATATTAAGAAGATAAGTCAATAGTATTCATTCTTAAGAGTACAGAGCTAAGCAACACAGACACATTCTTAAGACCACTATGCTGAGGATGTAGAAGTTCCCAGCGGGAATATGGTGACACAGCAAAGTTTTCAACTGTGCTCTGCAGCTGAAGGCTTTCCAAGGTGTGATCATAATGGGAACATCTGTGGTCAGAGGTGGTTCAGACCCCTCTTAGCAGGAACTGTTTTTTCTGCCTTTTCCTCATCACTGTCTTCTCCAGTTTATTACTAACTTTTCACAACCAAAATAGACGCATTTTTTCAGTCATTGCAATATTACTATTCCTATGTCAGTATACTGTCTCAATATTTCCCCCTGCCAATTCAAAATGAACTTATTTTTCAGAATCCTAGAAGTGTAGAACTAGAAATGAACTTGAAGGTAGTTAACATATAAACAGACAATAGTGTATAAATAATGCTCAGAAGTAACTCTATATTCCTTATGTGTTCCATGGAAAAAATAATAATAACTGGAAGTAGGACATGGACTTTCAAAAGATAACTTGAAATACAAATTATCAGAGGAGTTTTGGAAATTTTACTTAACCAAGACATAAATAGATGTAATGATATGCCTAATATAACATACTACATTCAGTCCTAACTCCCTTATTGTGATCTATACAATATATTATGAAGCTATTCTCCATCATATGGTAACTCTTTTTAAATTTATTTTATTTTTAACTCTTTATATATGTGTGTATGTCAGTATGTGCACATGAATGCAGGTACCTGAAGAGACCAGAAGATGGTATCAGATATCCTCGAACTGGAGTTAGAGGTGATCATATGCCACTTTAGTAAGTTCAGGTAATTGTACTTTTTTCCTCTGCAAGAACAGTATGAACTATTGACCACTAAGACACGACTCCTGCCCCAAAGTTAACAAGACTCCTAATCCCAAAACCATATGGTAGTTTTTGTATAAATGGCCCTCATAGGCTCATATATCTGAATACTTAGTCACCAGTGAGTGGCACTATTTGAAAAGATTGGATGGTTTAGAGGGTGTGGCCTTGTTGGAGTAGGTTTGGTCTTATTGGAGGAGGTGGGTGGGGTGTTTTGAAGTTTCAAAAGCCCATGCTGGGTTCAGTCTCCCAGTCTCTCTCTGCCTCACCTCTCTCTGTCTCTGTCTCTCTCTGCATCTCTCTTTGTATCTCTCTGTCTCTCTCTCTCTCCCTCTGTCTCTGTCTCTGCCTCTGCCTCTCTCTCCCTTTGTCTGTCTGTCTACATGCAGATGAGGATGTATCTTTTAGCTCCTATTCCAGTGACATGCTTGCCATGATGCTCCCTAACATGATGATAATGGACTGACTCTCTGAAACCATAAGCAAGACCCCAGTTAAATGGTTTATTTCATAAAAGTTGTCTTGGTCATGGTATATCTTCCCATCAATGGAACAGTGGCTAAGTCACAGAGTTAATGGTATACTAAGTTATCTGAAGCACTTTTATCCCAGTGGCCTTTATTTTTTTTCCATTATTGCTGCTATTTCAAACACTTGCCAAAAAACTTATTACTGCCTTTTATTTTCAAACTTTTATGTTCACAGCATATGGGATTATCAAAATAGAAATGTGGAATCAGTGGAAATAAATTCACTCTACTAGAGTTTCATATTTTAAGAGATTAAAACATACAGTGGGTTTTTTGTATCTGTAAAACATTATGTAAAGTTAAACTGAAATATTTTTTCTCAAACATAATTAATACACTAAAATAAATAATTTTTAAAATGTTTGGGGATATAAAAACGATATAGGACCTATTAATTTTGTCAGACATTGTGAAGCACAATATTGAATTTTAGGAAAATACTATATCCTAAAACTTAAACATTTCATTCCACTAATAAAAAACAATAAAATGTATAATTAATAGATACTAATCAAAGGATGAATAGATTGAAATACTTCTGGATTCATGGATGTATATTTCCTCCTTTTTTTGTACTTTCTTATTTCTTTGGTTCTTTATTTTCAGTGTGAACACCGATTTTTAAAAAAGAACATTTGATAGAAGCTAAAGTTTGATGTCTTACCAAAATTCATTTGTTAAAAGATATCACCCAATTAGTTAATATTTGAAATGGGATATGGTTAGAAGAGTCCACTGAGGTACAGAGCTTCTTATTCTAGATAGTATGTCATGTGAAGGCACAGCCATAGGGTAGATGTCTATAAGCAGGTTTTATTTATATATTTATGCATTTATACTTATATTTAACAACAAACAATTTTTAAAAGAGGGCATAAATTTGAGAGGGATCTCAGTACATAGAAAGGTGGGAGGAAGGAAATTAGGGGGAGAAATGACGCAATTGTACTTTAATTTTATTTAAGGGACTATCATCTTTTATACTGACCAACATAATAAATGTTAGTATCAGATTTATATATATATATATATATATAAGCTGTCAAACTTCTGGAATAAAAGATGAGAGTGTACAACAGCCAGGTGTCAATAGTTTACTGAAACTAGAATACTTTATTACCATGATTAAACATATTATAAATATTTCCCTCTGTGCCTGCAGAACAAGTGGGACTCTCAAGTTTTAAGTGGTTTGGACAACTGGAGTAATTTGTGGTTAGGAGATATGACATGGGGGAGAACTTGTTTAGATGATTTATGTCACCCGTGTTTATTTTATCCCCATTTAGAACGTTCTAAAACAAGAAGTCACAATGTGGCTTTTAGGATACAACCAAATATTCAAATATGCTTGTTTTTAAGTCATGAAAACACCCAAATTATATGGTTTTCATACATTTTATGTTCTTTTTCTTAGCTGCCTTATTGTTTAAAGTTGAAAACCAAGTGGTTCATATTCTCAGTGAGATGTATTTCACAGTGTAAAATTTTGAAGTTTTCTAAGGCCAGAGAGATGGCTCATCGGAAAACAGCTTATTGCTAACTTTGTGGACATGAGAACTATCCCCTCCCCTAGCGAAGGTAAAGAATTGACTCCTGCAATTTCTCCTCTACATATCATCTTGTTACAGAAACATGTGTATGTGTGTGTGTGTGTGTGTGTGTGTGTGTGCATATACACAACAAAATAGATAAAAATAAAAGTTTTCTACATACTTCAAAATCTTGCATATTTATGTTTATTTTTATTTAAGGGACTATCATCTTTTATACTGATCAACATAATAAGTGTTAGTATCATATATTTTCTTTATATATACTACAAAATTGACAACAGATTTCATCTTTTACTCTTTTAAATGTTTTGTCTATACAAGATTTCACTCCCACCAGAAGTGGAGGAATGTTCCCTGTGTTCCACATCCTCTCCAACATAAGCTGTCATCAATGTTTTTGATCCTAGCTATTCTGACAGGTGTAAAATGGTATCTCAGAGTCATTTTAATTTGCATTTTTCTGGTGACTAAGGATGCTAAGCAATTCCTTAAATGTCTTTCAGCCATTCCAGAGTTTTCTGTTGAGATTTCTCTGTTTAGATCTGTTACTCAATTTTTTCAATTTGATTACTTGGTAGTTTGATGGCTAGTTTCTTGAGTTTTTCATATATTTTGGAGATCAGCCCTCTTTCAGATGTAGGAATGCTAAAGATCTTTTCCCATTCTGTAGGCTGACATTGGAAATCAGTATGGCAGTTCCTCACAAAATTGGGAATTAATCTACCTCAAGAACACCCAGCAATACTACTCTGAGTAAGTTGCACAATCATACAACAAGGACTCTTGCTCAACTATGTTTATAGGAACATTATTCCTAACAGTTAGAACTTAGAGCAACCTAGATGCCCCTCAATGGAAGAATGGATCAAGAAAATGTGGTACATTTACACAATGGAGTATTACTCATTGGTAAAAAACAAGGACATCATGAAATTTGCAGACAAATGGATGAAACTAGAAAAAAACATGCAGAGTGAGGTAAACCAGAACCAGAAAGAAAAACATGGTATGTACTCACACATAAGTGGATATTGGACATAAAGCAAAGCATAACCAGGCTACAAAACACAGGTTTTTGAGACATTTCCAATCCAATCATCATCTTAAGAAAATCATGAAGAGAAACTAGATGCAGATGATTTTAGTTCACAACTTAGCTACAGCCCTGATCACCTACTAGCCTCTTCTCTAGAAAGGCGATTGAATTCTGAGCTTTGCCATCTACAGCCTTTGAGATGCCTTGGCTACAACCGTGTGCAACAGAATGAGCTGTTCATGTCACACTGATGAAACTGTATACTTGTTAGTGAGAAGACTAACTGAAGCTTTTGATCAACTGAATTTTGGAAGATTTGTCATACATCTGTAACAGGAGGCTGCTCCAATTTTCCTCCCTAAAACATCCTTAGATCAGTGCCATCAAATCATATGAGCAGTCAGCTCCTTGAGACTCTCCTTAATCCTTAAAAGGTTTTAGAATTTGGCATATTATCAAGGTTTTCAACATTATCCCTGGAATAATCTGTGGCAATTAAAATATTCAATACTCCCAATCTCTTGAGCTCTTCTTCAGTAATCATCTTCCCGTACCTACTTACTTCAGCCAACAGTTCTCAGAATCAAATAGCAATTCCCATGGTCAAATAGCACCATGTGGTTATCAATTCCAGCAAATTATAACTCAACTTCAAAACCTTATTATTCAGCTTTTCACCTCCTTACAGTCTCAGATGCCTGCCTGCATCAGTTTTCTGGCTTCGAAAGTTTCTAACATCCACGACAGTCTTTCATGCTGGTGTCATTTTCCATAAAAAATGCATTTCAGTGGGCATATTCAATTCTCTTTTCCCCTCTACCAGTCTGTTAGTGTTCAAACCCAATATCTACTTTTTTTTAAAATTTGATTTTGTAAGGGTGAAGTTGAAAATGGTTGCAAAAATGTAGACTGTTACTATTTTTAAGTTTTGATAATTAAATTCCAATGGACTTTTAATGACAGCCGAGAATATAATGCATTTTCACAAACATTTCACCTCACTTTTCTCATGAAGATGTTTCAGGGTTCCTTGCTAATGCTACTGTTGCCCTCTTTTCGGCTTTATTTTCAGAGACCGAGTCCAGAAACCTCCTTTCACTGTGAAAAGACTAATATGAGCTCAGTACTTTAAAATTAATGGAGTCTTGGTTATTGTACCGAACATGTGTTATTATCATCCACACTCGCAGAGAATATTGTTCTCTGTTAGTTTTATATTAAATAAATGAGGTTTAGTTGGTGTGTATCATTATATACAGGGTTTTTCACGGTTTTGGTGTATTTATTTCCTATGTGGTTAGCAACTGCATAGAAATGTATATCACCTACTATAAATGTAGATATGTAATTCTATCCAGTCTCTTCTTATAGTGACAAGTTTGCATTCATATACAAGTATCTTGTATTGCTATGTTTCTCACAGGGTAAGAACTTGTCATTTCGTTTATTTGTTTACTAATAGATGTAACACTCTTATTTCATGGAATATTAATAACAGATACTATAGTCATTATATGTTTGATTTTCATATGGTATAAACTTATCCATTCCTTCATCTTCATGTTGTGTCTCTATTTAAGACATGTTTACTTTAAATAAAATAGATTTCTTTATTGTAAATAGTCATTCATTCATAGTTGCACTGTTGTAAAAATGTTGTTCTTTTGTTCTTTTAATTGCACTCTAATAGTCTCTGCTGTGGAAATTAGTCAACTTGCATTTCATGCTTTTATTAACATTCTAGAATTTAAATACAATTTTGTAGTATATTTTTAACCCTCTGCTTCTTTGTACATTTATTTTCCATTTGTCTCTTTATTTTACTTCACACTACTCCTTTTAGTATTCAGCTCCAACTTCTTACTGTTATTTTTTAACTAAAAAATTGTAATTGATACCTTGAGAATTTCATATCATGCACCCCATTCCCACTCATCTCCCAGTCCCCATGTATCTGCCCTTCACTATTGTAGTGCTCCCCCAAAGGTAAGCTAAAAAAGAATAAAGATAAGATTTTAAAAAACGCAAAAGGAAAACACTTTTCTTTACTGCCTTTCCCACCTCTCCTTTGCCTCTTCATTCATCTTAGTGGCATTGGGAGCTGCTGTGTATCATGCAGTATACACTCTTGCCCAAACACCTTTACTTGGAAATGTTCAGTATGTAATGAGTTGTTGATCAGGTTCAGGACCTTTGGCTTCTGTACATCATCAATCCTGGACCCTTTTATTGTTACTCACATTTTAGCTAATATCTCAAAGAATAAATGGTGCCTGGAGTTATGTCTCAGAATTAAAGAGCCTTTGCTGCTCTTGCAGAGGACCCAGGTTTGGTTCTCAGTACCAACATGGCAACATACAATTGTCTGTAACTCCAATTTCAGAGGATCAAATACCCTCTTTTGGTCTCTGTTGGCAATGCACACACACTTAAATACTTAAATACCTACACAAAACACTCACATATCCAAAATAAATTTTTTCTTAAAAACTATTAAAAATAATAAATGATATAATAATTGTCAGGTAGAAAAATATTTTCTTTTTGTGGTTTATACCTAATCTTACTCACAATGTAGGTAAAAATTTGTACTTACAATAATATTGCAGAACTTTCTAAATAAATATTTCAAACAAACAAATGTGAAGCTAGAAAATTCATTTAATGCTTTAATGAATGTCACCAATTATTGTTTGTAACACTAAATACACTAAATTTATGTTAAAGCAATTAATAAAACAATGATTTTATTACCAAACTAATACAATAAGATAAATTATCAATTTAAAAAATTATATATTGTATCAAATTTTAATAATAATTAATGTGCAATCTACAAACCAGAAAAATTATATACAAGATTCTTTATATTAACTTTAATGAAAATGTAAAAGAAATCATATTTTGCAACTGAAAAAATGTCATTGAAACTTGATATTCACTTTTTAAAATCACATTTATAACATTTACTACATAAAGAGAGCACATGCCCACCTGCTATTTCTTATTTAAGTTTCTATACTCTTGATTCTTTTTATTTTTATACCTCCTATATTTCTGATAATTTTATTATATTATATCTTTTATAATATGTGCTTTTATGAATGAGCATTCAAGACACACATTCATTTATTTGAGTATTTCACCTTTGCATGTTTGGGGTTCTTAGGAAGTCTATAGTTTCAATCTATGCATCATGGATATGTGCCTGGTCTCTACATTTATGTGTTCATGCTTCCAAACTAGTTCTTCACTTTTAGTTACCAGGATTTTTTAACCACTGAATTGAGATACAACGGCAGCATTAAAAAAGACTCAATGATATCTCAATACAGAACGCAATCTCTGATACAAGAGGAGGGTTTGATTCTAAATTGTGGAATGTGCCCCACATAGATTAACTTGGCACTGCAGTTTTGTGCTAGATGTACCGCAGGTTCTGATTCTGAAAATAATTCTGTAAACTAACATTTCTCTTCATTTAACATTTCATAATCTATCTTAGATTTTTTTTAGTAAATAGATATTTAGTTAATGTATTTATGTGTCTTAAAATACCTAATATCTAATAAGTTATTCCAGGTATGTAAGAAAGACTGAGGTCTTTCCTGGTACAGCCTGCATGTGTTCTGCATCATCAAGGAAGAGTTTGACTCTTTTGTATCCCAAAAGAAACTGAAAATTTTGCAGAAAAAGAGATGGTGTGCTTCATCCCTGGCTTTGCAATTCTTCCAAACACGTAGTTAATGTAAAGGAACAATATAAATGTTCTTGTTATCATTGTTTGTATTAAACAACTCATAAACTAGCATGCTCATGCTTTTTCTAACTATTTAATCTATCTTTCATATTGGCAAGCAAAATATTTTCTGCATTCATATATAATTAAAGGAGCCGACATGACCCTTTCTAAATCTAGCCTCCCATTACAATTTGATATCAGGAGTTCAGAGACTTCCAAATTTATTGTTTATGACATAGTCAGAACTTCATGGTTAGGACTGACAGATAGGTTTAGATTCTTACACACTTCATGCAGTGCATCTTAACACAAAGGTACAAATAAGAGTTTCCAGTATGGCAGCAAGAGCAGAAGAATGTTTGGCTTGGGACTGATTTATACTGTTTATATCACACCTCCATCTTTGCTGTGAGCTTTCACATGTGATCTGCCATTAATTACCTCTTCACATCTGATTCTTTGTCATCCTACTAACTTCAGTCGAAATGACTCAATATCACTTTATGGCTGTATAAACAAAGTCGTCTCTTTCTTTGTCTTTTATTGCATAATTTATTTTAAATTGCTCTCCAAAAGTGACACCAAGGGAATTGAGAGTGTATCAATGGATTCTGACATGCATGATTTTTTTTTTTAAAGAGCAAAACGTATAAAGAACAAATTACCATATCCCTAAATTCACAATCACCAGGTAGATTTGATGGTACTTAGGCTAAAAAACAGCAAAGTCAAACAACTTAGTCTGTTTCAATACTCTTTACAATTGTAATAGAAGCAATCTGGTTAATATTCTTAACGCTCTTAGGCTGTTTGCCTTTTGAAACTGAGTGTGACAATTTATCCAGTTTGCTGAGGAAAAGATCTGAGAGAAAGTTGTTTTCCCACAGAATCAAAAAGATTTTATAACCAAGTGTGCAAATAGAAAAATCTGTATAAAATCGAGATTATAAATCTGGTATTTTAAAATAGCTTGTTTTAAAAATGTCTCCCATTAAGACAGCACCCAAAAAAAAATATGTAACATAGACTGTATATAAAGAATAATAATACTTTTCTAATACAGGAGATCAGGGAGGTGGCTCAGCCAGTAAGGCAGTTGCCATGCAAGCATGAGGACCAAGTTTGGATCCAGAGCACCCATGCAAAAAGCAAGGTGGTCTTTTTCAGGAGACAAAGCCACCGAAACCCCATGACTGGATAGAGAAGGGGCTCATGGAGTACCTCCTACCACTACTGAGGAGCAATGGCAGTTGATGACTCTTGAAAATGGAGAATCACTTTTACTCAGGGATTTGTCCCCAAGAAACTGCCTGTACTTCAGAACATGGGCCCCATGCCCATACACATATAGGAAGCAACAAAATGACTAAGTAGACTTTAATTTAAAACAAACTAAGAAACAAAATGGTAGTACGTGAAGTTAGGAAGGAAAAGAGAAGTCATACAGGAGGACTTGGACGGTGTAGGGGAAGGGAATGAGGGTGGATTAGATCCAAACACCTTTCATTTTTGTATTAATATTAAAGAAAATATTTAATAAAAAGGTAATTTACAAAAAAAGAAAAGATATCTTAAATGCTACAATCTAAAAACCTATAAAAATTAATAAAATGATAAAATAAAATGGCCACCCTCCAGGGGAAAAAAAAATGCCAGGAATGGTGCTGCTCGTTGGCAATCCCACCCAGGCTGAGAAATCAAAGAGAACAGGATCTCTGAGGCTTGCTGGGGAGCCCAGTGTGTGAACATCAGGCTTAGTGGAAAACAATGTCTGAAACACTAAAGGCTGAAGGAGCTTGAAGAAGACAACCATGTAGACAACTATCCTCCTCCTACAGGTGGACACAAACTTGAAGAGGGACACACACACCGAAAGAGGGGCCTAGTTTCTATTTTTGAGAGTATGTTCCAAAACACTTTGGGATTTTTTTTTTTAAATATTTCTCTGTTTTTGTTCTTCTCAAGCCCAATGAAAGTGCTGACTAAGAGATTTGAATACAGGATAGCTACAGTCAAAGTTCCAGGTTGAAATTGTTGCTTTTCTAAATGTGAAAGGAACAATTATGGGGTGGGGGGAGGATGATGCTCTATTTTCACATTGCCAGACTGAGGGTCATGGACAAACGAGGTCTGCATAATCTCTTTGAAAACTTAGAAATAAATGTTTTGAAATAATTTGGAACATTTGACTAGAGTAATAATGTGGTCTCTGCATCCAAGTAATATGTAAATGCACATACAAATTTATTAATGTTTATCTTGCTTTCATTATTATTTTTTAATGTCATTATATTAATTAGAGTGTGTGTGTGTGTGTGTGTGTGTGTGTGTGTGTGTGTGTCTTTTGTACGCACACATGCTTGTTGATTGGTGGAGGCCAGAAGACAACAAACAAAGTAGTTTTTTTTTTTCCACTATGTGTGTCCCCTTAACAAACTCAGGTAATCAGACATCACAGCAAGTAACTTCATCATCTGAGACATCTCATCAGCATTTGTAAGATTCTTTCTTTTCTTTTTTGATTGTATACTATAATTACATCTTTTCCCACTATTCTTTTCTTTCATCATTTTGGAATGTCCAGCCACTCAACTATAGCAGTAGAAACTACAGACAACTTAGAGTAATGATACATAAATGTATTAGGATAAATTAATACACATATAAAAAGCATTTAAGAAGAAAGTCTACAAAATAAAAAAATACATTATTCTTTGTTTAGCTTTCTGCAGCAGACTAAGTAAACAATGAAATATTTCCCCAAATAATAACACTTGATATTATTTATCACCAGGTTTTTATTGTATGCTCAAATATACATCCACAGGCTTTTGTGACTTTCATCTTTACATGACACTAACTTTACTAACACAATCTTTATATTATCTATGTCGATATTTCCTTTTTCTGTCTATAAATTTCTGAACTACCAGAGCTTTGTTATTCATTGTCTAAAATGCTTATTTGGAACAGAGAAATAGGGAAATATTACTAGAATTTAGTGGATAGGCTATAGCAAATGGCCTGCAGAAAGGGAATTGAAATACTGCAGGTACACATTAGAACACACTCTGTTTGTTTTTATGCTGTGCAATTTCAACGAATAAATCTTAGATCATTGCCTGTATCAGTAAAGCAGTTTTCCAAATCCTTACAGCAGATTTGGAAGGAACTGAAAGTGTCGGTATAAGTAAATGTGACAGCTCAACCTGATGTTCTTACAAACCAGAGGAGGGGCTTGTGATGGATTTTTCACAGGTCTCCAGTTTCTCCAAGAAATATTTGCTGTCTCAGGAAAATTCACATTTCTGTGTTCTTTCTCAGTCAGTATGATACTGTCTTTTCATTTTCTTTTTCTATTATTTTTAAGATTATAGTTTAATTAAATTCCTCCCTTCCCTTTCCTACCCTGAAATCCCTTTCATATATTTCCCTGTACCATCCTTCAAAGTCATGGCCTTTTTTATGTATTGTTTTTACTGATTATTATTGTATATACATGTGTGTACATACATATGTATGTATGTATATACACATACATTCTTTTTTAGAATAATTTGTGATGGGTGATGTCATTCTGTATGCTGTAAATAAATACGTGTTGTTCTAATTGGTTGATAAATAAAATGCTGATTGGCCAGTAGCCAGACATGAAGTATAGGTGAGATAACCTGATAAGAAGAATTCTGGGAAGAGGAAGGCTGAGTGAGGAGACACCAGCCCGCTGTCTATGAGGCAGCATGTAATGGCACACAGGTAAAGCCATGGAACATGTGGCGACATATAGATTAACAGAAATGGGATGAGTTTAAGTGTAAGAGCTAGTCAGTAATAAGCCTGAGCTAATGGCCAAGCAGTTATAATTAATATAACTTCTGAGTGATTATTTTATAAGCAGGGCTTAGTGGGACCCGAAGAAACTTTCTGGCTACACATTTGACATGCTGCACCATTTGCTAAGTTCCATGTTTTCCTATCTGCTACACAACACCTGTACTGAGGAAAGCTTGCAATTCTGCAGTTTATAGCTGCTAAAGACTGTCAAGCAGATACACTTGAGATTCTTATGTTAATGTATGACTTTCAGCTGCGATGCTTTGATCTATTTTAAACTCCCTCATTTTGATTGTGGCTTTAGAAGAAAGACTTCTTAATATAATTTCATTCATTCATTCATTCATTCATTCCTACATTCCTTCATTCTCAACACTACGATCGCTTTATCCAAGATGTATGCAATGTACTAATGTGGCTTTAAAGACAACTAAAATTTATAACAAAGTTTTCATTTGCTTTCCTTTTATGTATTTTTATGTCTATATATGGTATTTGCCAATCTGTTTTCAACAGGTCTCCTCCTGCTCTGCAACTGTACAGGCACACATCTGTGGCCTATTTAAGTAACCTACTGCACCCTTTGGAACCATTGGTAAAGCTATTTACTATCCTCTAAAGAGCAGTGATTTCTGCCTTAAAGTGCTCACATTTAAACACACAGCCTTTCTCAAATGAAAACATAAAGAAATAAAAACCCAACGATGCTACTAAAAACACACAGTTCCATCACTTTCTCAAAGAAGTCCCTTGGCATGGATAAACCAATAAAATATTGTCTTAGGATATTGTGTAACAACAATAGTGGTAAAGCTTATCAAATTTCTTTATCTCCTGTGTTCAGAAAAATTGTAGGGTCTTTTCCAGACGCTGCTCTTCTATTTCTCTTTTTATCACCAAACAAAATAATATGTTTTTGAGAGTAGCTGGTAGGGTTGTTGATAGCTGGCTAGGCTATTGTCTTCATTCACTGATGATGAAGTTAGGAACAAGACTGTTTTTTAGCTGGTCTTGCCAGTTACTTGGGCAAATCACATTCTTTGGATTTGTGTCCTCATATAAAGTTGTATAATAATGCTATTTATGTCATTCTATAGTTGAAGTGAGCAACATCAAAATTTAACCCAATACCAGGCATATAGGAACCATTCAATTGTTGGTATTATTACTTTTTATTTATCAAATATCATTTGTGGTTAGATAAATTGCTGCCAGGATGGGCATGATCTTGAGTGTGAGAAAGAAAATGTTATGATCACAAGGATTTCATAATTAAGACTGCTAACGTTTTAGTCTTTTCAGGGCACATGGTCAATACCTCACGGTTGCAATCAGTGCTTGCAACATAAAGAGCATCAAGACACGAAAATCAAGGAAGACAAAGGACAGAGCAGCACCCATTCTCAAGTGCTTCTACAATTAGTGCCTTGCTAGCTATGAATCACAAGAGGTATAAAAACATTAAAGTGGTGTACATAAGGTAATTATAATTTAATATTATGGCATTATAATTGTCCCACCATAGTTTATTGGTGTCATTTAGATAACATACTGTTTTTAAAATATGAGATTCTAAAAGAACACAAAGGATATTTGTCCCTGTGCTTTTTCCAATCTTGGTCTCAACAATTCTCGCTCATACAATCCCTCCTCTTTCTCACCAATTGGACTCCTGAAGCTCCACCTGGGGCCTGGCCATGGATCTTTGCATCTGCTTCCCTCAGTCATTGGATAAGATTTCTAGCACAACAGTTAGGGTGTTTGGCCATCTTATCACCAGAGTAGGTCAGTTCTGGCTTTCTCTCGACCATTGCCAGTAGTCTATTGTGGAGGTATCTTTGTGGGTTTCTGGGGACCTCTCTAGCACTTTGCTTCTTCCTAATCCCATGGGGTCTTCATTTATCATGGTCTCTTTTTTCTTGTTCTCCCTCTCTGTTCTTGATCCAGCTGGGATCTCCCGCTCCCCCAAGCTCTCTTTCACTCGACCTTTGCCCTTCATTACCACCACTCACATCCAGGTTGTTCATGTAGATCTCATCCATTTCTCTGTCATTGGGTGACCCCTGTGTCTTTCTTGGGGTCCTGTTTTCTAGGTAGCCTCCCTGCAGTTGTGAGTAGCAGTCTAGTCATCTTTGTTTTACATCTAGTATCCACCTATGAATGAGTACATATCATGTTTGTCTTTCTGAGTCTGGGTTACCTCACAGCACAGGGACAAATAGCCAAACTAGTGGAAATACATGAACTATGAACCAATAGCTAAGGAGCCCCCAACTGGATCAGGCCCTCTGGATAAGTGAGACAGTTGATTAATTTGAACTCTTTGGGAGGCACCCAGGCAGTGGCACCTGGACCTGTCCTTAGTGCATGAGCTGGCTACTTGGAATCTGGGGCTTATTAAGAGACACTTTGCTCAGCCTGGGAGGAGGGGACTGGACCTGCCTGGACTGAATCTACCAGGTGGAGTTGAATCCCCAGGGGAGTCTTTGCCCTGGAGGAGATGGGAATGGTGGTTGGGTGGGGGTGGGGGAGCGGTGGAAGGGGAGAGGACAGGGGAATCCGTGGCTGATATGTAAAATTAAATTAAATTATAAAATAAAAAAAATTTAAAAAACACAAGGGAAAATCCTCTTGATTTGTTCATTACCATTGTTTGTTTCAAATATTACCAAAAGAGCTCAAAATCATACTGATTTAGATATCAATTTTAGTCCACAAATGATAGCTGTACTTACAATTATGTATGTCATATCGCCTATACACCAATTGCACAGACTACAAGTTTTCTACGGATTTATTGTATTTTACTAGAAAATGAAATCATCTTCTGTAATTCCTTCCTTGTTATCTAATGTTTTTTTCATTGATAAAAAATAGGAGATATTAAATTGGTAAGCTTTCAAATTATATTAATAGAAATATCACAGAAGATAGGAGATGATTCCATAGATTGCAAGCATTCAGCTGATGGTCATTATTACTGTTAGCTGGGAAAATAGAAATTTTAGCTACTTATTTTCATTTAAAAGACAAAAAAAATGAAATAATACAATTTCCAAAAGCTGATGAGGAGCTAGAAGACGCTAAGGACAAACACACTTTGGAGAGTGGTTTGACAATAATGCATAAAGTCCACTTTAAATATGTATTTCCTACAAGACTAATATGTTTCTGTGATGGTATTTTCAAAAAATGTAAATCATTAAAAACAAAAAAGCAGGTATTACACTGAAAAGAATTGAATAAAATGATAGTTTTCAAATGGGATAAAGCATTATAAAAATGTTAACAAGAGAAAATTGTGAAATTCACTGACTACATTTTGTAGAATGAGCATATTAATATTATACAGTTCATTAGAGAAACACACATATTAAGTAAATATATTAAGTGGGAAAAGGCAAACATTGGGAGCATTTTTAACTTCAGAGAAAGGGATAAGATGGGAAATCTCAAATCAAATTTTTAAATGAAAGAGTCATAACATGAAGTGTAAGCATTACTTTTCTAAACTAGTCCTCTATTTTCAATCAATAACTGCAAGGGTATTATGTATAAATAGAATAGTAACTGCTAGAAATGGAAGTACAATGGGAATTATAGTTCTAGGCATCCATACTTTTGAGCATTTTTGTAAAAATTAATGCCTAGTGGTATAATATCATCATCTTGTATTGGTGCAAGTTTAAGGGATAAACATACCAGCTATAAATTATATAATTAAAAAATTAGAGTCTACAAAATGTTTCTTAACTGTTTATTTTTGTTAAAAGTGTTCATTTTATTTCATACATACGTGTCTGTGTGTGCCTGCATATAGGTATTTGTACAACGTGCATGCAGGAACACACAGACGTTAGAAGAGGTGTCAAATCACTTGGAGAGTTACATATGGTTCTGAATTACCATTTGGATGCTGCGACCCGAACTGAGTCATCTACAAGAACAGTAAGTACTCTTAACCACGGAGCCATCTAACCACCCCACAAGCCATTTATCACATGTTGAGAGGAGAGGGGGCTGATTCTCAGTGTTTCCAAATACAATAAAAGGAAGAGAACTTGGTCAAATTCCATACATGCTTAAAATTTAGATGTTTTAGGCTAATAATCCTAAATCACAGAAAACCAATAGATGTCTTTAAAATTGATATTATTTGTAAATATTACATTTTTTTTTCATTTGAAGAGTCTAGCATTTCCATTGGTGTCATTTTGTGCAAATAGAAAGTATAGTTAAGTCACCTGTTCCTCCATCTTTCCTTAATCTTCAGAGTAAGAAAAATGTTTGGCTTTCCCTACTGCTTAAAAAATCTTCAGAGAATCCAGTCTACACAATTATTCATTCAGTAAAATTCACCTTTTAATGTTTAATTCAGAAACTCCCAGTAGTGAACTAAGTAGTTCCAGAATACTCAGATGTTTGAATAAAACACGCCTGCCAACGAATATGCAGGGCAGGAATTTCTTTCCTTAACCTGCTTCATGTTATTTTTTTCCATCCTTGGTTACATTAGAATTTTAATTCTGTTCACATTCTGCTATTCCTGGGAAAGTGGCCTGAAGCAGACAGCAATAGGAGAGCACTAAATGGAGCACGTAAATCACTTCCTCTCCAGTTCCACAGCCAATTTAAAGAGCATCCCGGCATTAATGCCTAGAAATAATATACTGTCGATCCGACACAGCACAGGGACTCTACTTCAGGTCACAGCATCATCCAGGTGCAACTGTAATTAACCTTAACCTGCTGCCGACAATGTCCCTGATAAACAGCTATGCATGCAATGGTTCTAGAAAAGCATTCAGGGTAACACAGAAGTGACTTCTATGGTTGGGGAGTATTCAAAATTTATTTCCAATTAAATTATGTTACAGCTTCAAATTTTTCATTGGATTGAATGTGTGTGTCTGTTAAACAGACTCACTGTGTCTTACATAATAAACACAACTGGAAACATAGGTCCTTAAGAAAAGTTTATAAAAATGCAACTTTCTAAATATCCAGCAGCCGTTCGGGATTTGATACAACTTATTCAAGTATAATGCTTTCCAAAATCATGTTTCCATTCATGAAATATAATTCTGACTTACTGGTGTCATCATTAATAAATTATTTATATCTTCTTAAGTCCATAGACAAATATGTTTACAATTATATGCTCTTTTATATGTGTGTAAAACTTAAGTATATAACATTATATAAGTATAAGGTAATGTGCAAATATATAAAAAAATTGATTGCACATGTTTTAAGAAAGAAAATGGATTAAGAGGAAGAAAGATTTTTCTCTTCTTTTCTTGCTTTTGTTTGTTTGTTTGTTTTGCTTGTTTCATTTTGTTTGAGACCAGGTCTCATTATGCAGTTCTTGTTATTCTAGAACTATGTAGACAGGCTGGGCTCAAATTCACAGAGATACACCTGCCTCTGCCTCCTGAGTGCTGGGAATAAAGGCATGTGCACCATATTATTACTCATATAACTGTCCTAGTGCTTATTATAGCTACATCCATGCTGGTGGCATATTGCTATTGTTAATTGTATGGTAAAACAATTTTCTGTTGGGAATACTCAATCATGGTAGATCACAGTATGGGTATCAATAACCATTATTTTGCTACAGTGTACTTAGTTGGAATTCAATGAAGTAAAAAAATATAATGATGGGGAGATAGAGTAAATCTTATCTAAGAAATAAGCAACCCACTCTCATTGTAGTCAGTATGATATTACCAGTGGAGCAAAGATTGCCACTAAACACAATATTTTCTAATTAAATATCTTGTCACAACTGATCAAGTTCTAAATATCAAAAGCCCTTACGCTAATATACACAAATAAAAACACTTTTAAAAGCATTAAATTGTGAATTGACATCCTTATATGAATACCATTGGTTTTTATGAATTCTGCATATTCTTTATTTACATTTTAGGAACAGAATTTGCATACTGAGTGTGATGATATGCCCATCTACACAACTTCTGTTTCTGTTCTGCTTTTGGAGTCAAATAAGAGACCATCCTAAGAGGAAGCAGTGCACAGCATCTAGGAACTTGTCCAAGAGAGCTAGTATGACTAGAAGGAATACCTCTTTTGGTTGCTTAGTTTTCCACAGTGTTTAAAAAATGGTATGTGTTGTGGTAATTTTGAGATCATCTAGAAAAGCAGAGTTTTGTTGTTGTTTGTTTATTTTTTTAAGAATAAAAATGAAGCAGTCCTTATGGCTTCACAAAGTGACAAGACTCCAGCAATGTTAGGATGAATAGCTTGCAGGGTGCACAGTGCGGAATGCAGAGCACCTCAAGGATTGTTTGTACATAAGTCAAACACAATTTCACTTATTAGGCACCAAACCCTACTTGTATATTTGGCCTTTCACTTAATATTTTGCAAATACTAATAATAAATGAGAATAAAATTCTATTATTGGAGATTATTGTGTTAAAGGAGGCCATATTTATACAGGTAAAAATGCCCATCTCATTCTTCAAATAAATCTGCCTCATATTTTAGGGGTGACCTAAAATATAATTTCCTCAAACAGGTATTCATTGATGGCTCAATATGAAATAAATTCTATTGTTTTTCTTTTCCATTTTATCACATATGAAAATTTCAATAGATCATATGTTAGTTTACTTTTCTGGTTCGCTTTGTCACCTTGTACACTATAAAATAAGAATTCTAGTAGAAATCATCATCATTAACACAGAGTAGTGATTAATTTTCACATCTTAGACAAACATAAATCCATTTCCAAAAAGATTATTGATTATTCCTATAAAATTCTACAAAAATTAGGTTATTTCTTCTACTCATACATAGACTACATGAGAAATATTTTTTTTTTGGCTATCAAAAACTTAACTTCGAATTTCATTATTTCAATTTCCAAAGAAATGAAAACTCTTTTTTAAAAAATACCATTGTGACTGTCATTCTTAATTAAAACACCATTACCACTTCTGGTCCCAAGTGCTTTAGGACCTATGTATGGGTTACTGTGCCAACATTGCCAAGTCCAAGAATACACACAACCAGTCCTAGAAATAGCACAGAAAGGGCATCAGAAACTGGGTGACAAAGATACAAGTTTCTTAAGTGGGCAGAACCCAAGTTCCCAAAGAATATGCGCCTTACAAAGAAGCATAACAGGAAAGACCTAAAAAAGATGCAGCCAATCAATGTGAGGGCAATGAGTGCACATGTAAAAGCCTGCAAACTCAGATGTCAGTGGATCTAAAGCTATATGGCCGAGGGCCATAGGCTCTGCTATCCAAAGTTCATTGTACGAACAAAGGCACAGGCCACAGCTCCAGCACAGGCACCCATAGTTACCAGGCTACTGTGAAAGTTCCAGCGAAAAGGTTTCTATCTGCCAATATGAAGACAGAAGGACTGGTGTGACACACACA